>NW_006159691.1:549799-584871 GCF_000334495.1 Tupaia belangeri chinensis
GGCCCGGGATGCACCTGGCCGCCCCCCCCCCCCCCCCCCAATCTGTGCTGCCAGAAACCCTGGAGGGGCTGGGGGTGAGGGGCAGCAGTGGGTTCTGAGGCCTTGTGAATCATGGTGCGAGGCGAGTCTCCTGCCTCCCAGCTCCCCTCAGGCCCACCGTGAGCGGACAGGCACTCCCCTCAGTGCCCAGTGTGCGGAGAGGCCAAGCTCATGGCCAGCCCTCTGGCTCAGCACCCTTTCCTCATGGTGCGTGCACATCAGGCCTCGTGTGAGGTGCCCACATGGAGCCTGCACGTGGGCAAAGCTCCGTTCTTAGACCCCGGGAAACTGCAGTGTCACCAGGTGCGAGGGTCTGTGTTCAAACGCAGCCCTTACTAGACCACCTCCCTGCCCACGTCAGGGCACTGCTCAGCTAAGGCCCTCAGGTGACTGGAGAAGCACGCCCTGATGGTCCTCCAGGTGTGTGGACGAGCGGGCGCTTTTGTACACGCTCCGCACAGCAACCCGGAGGTGCGAGGAGGTCACGATGCACACAGGAAAGCCGAGGCTGGGGGGACTGACCCGCCTGAGATCACGAGGTGGGAAGACCCCAGCCTGCCGCACAGCCTGTGGCCCCCGACACGTGTCTGCCAACACACGGCCTTCTCCGGGGTGCAGGGAGACCAGATGTTAGCCCCATGGTTCTGCCCTGGGCACTCCCAGGGCCTGGGTGTTGGTGGTGATGGGTGCCGCCAGCAGAACGTGGCAGTCTGGCTCTCGAGTATGGACTGACCTCTGAGCCGCCCCCCCCAACCTGTCCCCGAGGCCACCTCCTATCCTGCAATGGGGCCTGTAACGAAGGCTGGGGTCCAGAAAGCCCCTCAGGCCCTCCAGAAACCTGGCCACCTGGCCTAAGCTTAGGCAGAATTTCTACAGCAGGACGCTGTTTGGTCCTGAGCCCGCTGGTGAGCAGGAGGATTCTCTTTATTTTGAGAGGTTTTTGCTATAGGGAACATGTACTCCCCGGGGACCCTGCTCCGTGCCACCTCTGGCAAGACATCTCGTCTCTCCAAGCCTCTGCCTCCTGATCCAGAAGGTGGGGCAGTGACACCTCCTCCAGCCCTCAAGGGGACGCATGGCCATATGTGGCCATCTGGCAGGTGGGAGTGGCTTTAACGCTTCCTGAGCACCAGCCCCAGCATCCCCTCGGCCGGGGCGAAGGTCCCCCTCCAACCACACCCTGGACACCCCCTCTGGGCCAGTTTCAGAGCACGGTGAGGGGCATTCCATGGTTAAGCACTGACACCCTTGGCCCCTCCGTGCCTCGCCTGGTTTTTGCTCACTACGGGCCAAGGAAGGAAGGCCTGGTGCTCTCTGCACAGGGCACTCAGAGGGCAGAGGTCTCTAAGTCACATACCCAAATACTGATGAACCAGGCCAGGCCCACGGGGCATGCTAAGGCCAGGCTCCCTGTCCCCACCCTGGCTGCGCAACTATCTTCCTGCAAGCCTGAGCAAGTGGGGGCTCTGGGCCATGCCCCAGGCCTTCTGGATCTGAATCTCTGGGCTGACACCTGACCTGTAGTCCCACTGCCTTGGGAGTCCACTGGACTGGACCAGACCCCAGCTGCCTGTGGGCGCCCAGCTGTGACTCAGCTCTGGCCAGCTGGTCCCACATGGACAACCCCACAAGTGTAGCACCTTCCTGGTCTTCCCCGGTCCTCTTTTTAGATATCAGTCACCCGGCAGGCAGACGTCGGGAAGACCAGACACCGCAGGGATGCTGAGCTGGGGCAGGAGGTGTCAGAGGGCCTGACGCATGGACCAGCAGCGGCGTCTGCTGGAGTGGAGGGAGTCAGGCGACGTTTATGGGCCGAGGGTAGGGAGAGAGAGCCCCTGGCGGTGTGCCCAGGGCGACAGCTGGCATGTGGTCATCCGAGTTGGTCAGTAACAGCCAAGGGCCAGGCACCTCTGCCATGTGCTAAATGCCACCAGGCACCGAGGCATAGGCTCTGTGCCGGGGAAGCTCGGTCCGGGAGGGAGCTGTGCAAAGTGGGCCATGGAGCAGCCGGGAGGGGAGGTGCCTCCTCTGTCTCAGAGGGGACTGCAGTCAGGGGACTGTGGTCAGGGAGGGCCTCTCAGCAGCAGGTGTCGGGGTATCTGCGAGTGAGGAGATGCCGGCCAGGTGGGGACGGGAAGAACTGAATGGAGGCTGCGCTGTGTTGGGGCCCAGCAGGGGCTTTGGGGAAATACGAGTGCTCTGCTCTGGCCAGGAGAGGGCTCCGAGGGGAGGCAGAGGGCTGGGCTGCAGGGCTGAGCAGGGTGAGCTGGAGGCCAGTGCCTGGACAGGACTCTGGACCACACAGGAAGGAGGGCTGACAGACCAGAGCAGGGAGGCTTGGGGTGCGGGTCCACGGGCCGGGGGCTGGGCACACGCACACACGTGCTTTCCCTCGCTCTTCCTTGGTGGCCAGACTTCCATTCTTACTGTATTAACTTGCCGGCTTGACCCTGAGCAAGGCCCCGAACTTTTATGGACCTCAGTCTGTCCGTCTCAAATGGGGAGGGCTGGGTCTAGTTCTCTACAAAGTCTTCTCTGTTCTGTATCGGCAGGTTATTTCTAGACCTACCAAAGGTCAGGGACTCCTGCCTGGAGCAACACAGGGAAGACAGGGTCATGACCCTCCAAGGACAGTCCTGAGGGGAGACAAGCACAGGCTGGCAGCTGGGCCGTGGGCAGTGTGCCACGTGACAGTCAGCCTCTGTGGTGCTGGCCACAGCTTCCCAGAGAAGGTCGCAGGCTGACTAGGAGACCTGAGCTAAGCAGGGCCCTCTGGGAGGACAGAGGAGGGGCATCCTTGGCAACACTGGGTGGCAGCTGCCATGTTTCCTCCATCCATTTAGTCTGTGGTTACCAAGCACCTGCTTCGTGTCTAGAACAGGAGGTACCTTGTCAGAGTGGCCAGGGTCACGTGACTGGAGAGGGGCTATGCAGCTGTTGGAGAAGGCCCCTGGGAGTGGAGCGCTACCGGGTGTTGGCTTGAGTGGAGGCGGCCCTGACTGAGCAGCCTGAGGCAGTGGGGCTGGGGGGGAGCGGAGAGACACCCGGTACCTGGACTCTGGGGGACGCTGCCACCTGAGTGTGATGTCACTGGGGGGCTTCTGGCCGGAGCGTGATGGGACAGGATGATTTAAAGGAAGCGCTCTGACTGTCGTGTAGACGGGAGGGGAGGGTGGCAGTGGGTGCAGGGAGGAGATGAAGAGACCGCAGTTGACCCGGCGGTGGCTGCAGGGATGGGGAGTGGAGGGACCTGGTTTGTGGCTGGGCTGGGAGGACTGAGGTCCCTGTGATGGCCTGGGGAAGAGCCCCTGGGCTGAGAGGCTGGCACCCTCCTACCCGGAGCCTGGCTGCCCCCTGATGCTGACCACGGGCCAGGCCTGACTGGAATGCAGCGCCTTCTCTGGCCTGCCCGGACCCCCGCAGGGGTGCCGTGTGCGGGATTCTGACCTGCCCCGAGCGCCAGCTCGCTCATGTCTCCGGCCAGCTTCCTCACGCTCACAGCCTCTGAGTCGCCCTGGATGTCGGGGACCGCGTTCCGACGGCCTGTCCGGTCACAGGAGATGAAGTCCGAGTAGGAGGACTCTACCTCCATCATGCCTGGCGCATCGCTCCGCAGGCCTGTGGGGAGGGCAAGGTGAAGAGGGGAGTCGGACGCAGCCTGCAGAGAAGAGCCCCCGTGCCGGCCCTGAGCTCTGACAGCCCAGAGGACTGCCTTTCCCAGAGGCGTGGCAGGACATGCCGGAGAGGCACAGGCCGGCCACCCAGCTCCACTGCCTGATTCCGCCATGCACTTTCAATGCCCACGTGCTCAGTCTTTCCCAGAAAGTGACCGATGAACATCCACACCCTCGTTGGCAACGTCACGTGCCTGGCACTGCTTAGTGCTGCAGATACTGCAATGACCAAGTGGGCCATGGACCCCCTGCACAGAGGTTACCCCTGCTGGAGCAGCACACACTGACCCTCACCTACGGCACGGCCACAGGGCTTGGGCTTCAAGAGGGAAAGCGGGGTGCTGGCGCAGTCGCCAGGGCCTGACACGTTAGCTGAGCTCCAGGATGGACAGATGGTATCTAGATGGAGAGTGAGGGAAGATCGTCACAGAGAGGGAACAGCATGTGTGAAGGCCCTGGGGCAGGAAGGCACAGTGGGCGCTGGAGAATGGTGGGAGAGGGGAGTGACACTGAGGAAGCTGTGGAGGTGGGCAAGGGCCAGGGCCAGGCCATGTTGGCAGCCTGGTCCCTGAGGGGCTCTGGGCAAGGTCATGAATGATCAGCTGCGCATTTTCATTTCTCCTCTATCCTTTGTTTTCAGTTGCTAGAGGGTATGTGTGCTCAGCAAAGAGAGGGAGGGAGAGAGGGAGAGAGAGAGAGAAAGCATCCTCCAGCGGGGCGTGGTCATGCTGCGATCCCTTCTCCATTTCTCCACCCTGCTGAGGGATTTGGGGCACATATACACATGCACCTGACATGTTTTCCAAGCCACTGGGGCTGTGATTTGAACCTTGGTCAGCCACGTGGGATCCTGCTCCCTTAACCACTAAGCTATGGAGCCAGCCTAGTTGTGTGTTTTCAAAGACAACTGGTGTCTGGGTGGAGCAGAGCTTGGAGGTGGGCAAACTAGGAGGCTCCTGCAGAAGTTCAGGTGCAGTAAGACGACAGCTGGAGGAAGGTGGTGGTGGCAGTGATGGTGGTGGCGGTGGCAGTGAGACAGACTCTGGACCTGACTCAGAGAATAAATCAATGGCCTAGTGCGTACTGACGGGAATTCAGGTTTCTGACATGAACAAGTAGGTGGATAGGGGTGTGCTTGGCTGAGAGGAGGAATGAGGGGGCAGGGGAAACAGCGTTCTCCTGGACCTACGAATGTTGAGGCGCCTGAGCTCTCCAAGGGGAGCGAGCTGGCCCGAGCACACTGGAGGGGGGAAGATAGAGAACCAGGAGCCCTCACTGCGGAGAGGGTGGGCAACGGCCCTTCTCCTGGACAGAGCAGGGAGCCACGCAGATAAAGCTGCGCCAGGCACAGCCGAGAACTGCTGAGGGCCGTACTCTAACTGTACTTGACAGCCTACTCTTTGGAGCACTGGTCAGGTCATTAAGGCCCCTCTACAGGAATTGTGTATCAGTCCTCTAGAACTGAACGAAGAGGTACTTTTCAATTTTCCACCACTCCAGGCAGCACCAGGGCTTGATGTAAATCTTGGTGCCTGTCCTTAATTCTTTCCTTGGAGTATATTCCTAGAAGTCGAATTGCTGGGCTCCAGGGGAGGGCAAAATAACTTGCAGACTTCTGATACATTTCTAAGTTGCCTTCCCAAAAGATACAGTGCTTCTCATGACAGAAGGTTGGGAGAAAAAAACAAAAACCCCACAAATGTATAAATGCAGCACTGTTGCTATTTACATTCTCACCAGCAGACACAGGCTGGCTGTCCACCTGCACCCCTGCCAACAGGAGGTGTCGCTCTGATTAACGAGAGGCCAGACTGCGAGGACACCAGCACTGCCCACTGGGCAGCCAGGGCTTTCTAAAGGCAATGAACTCAGGGCATGAGCGGCAACCTGCGAGACCCTGAGCTGGGAAGCAGGAGGGGTAGCCTAAGCACTGGCCTCATTTTAGGGGTTCACAGTCCCTTGGGTGGGCCCAGCAAATCCCAGTTCTAGACGCACTCGGTAAATGCCCACTGCTCTCTGTAGTGTGAGGGTGTTTACTGCACCAGGCCAGTAACAGCGTGTGCAGGAAACCACTCAACCTCCACCAGGAGGCTAGGTGTCACGGATTACGAAGTCTTCCTAAGGAGGCCACCTGCCAGAGGGACTGCGCTGACAGCGAGACGTCGGGGATAAGCCACTCACTGAAAATGCGGGCTGCAAACCGCCACCTCCGGTAACACCCACCGTCTGCGGGCATGGCGGCAACACGGGAAAGAGGAAATGTCTGAAAACACCCCTATCAACCTCGTCCATGGTGGTTCTCTGTGGTCATGGGAAGTTTTCATTTTCTACGTCTATGTTCTTGAAATGGCTGAAGATTTTATAAACCCACGTTATTGTGTAATGTGTCAGAAGCTACCTGATGTTGGCAGGAAGTACCCGGAGAGCGCTCAGGGTGGGGCTCAGTCAGCAAGGGCTGTGTGTGTTTGTGTGTTTGTGTGTGTGTGTGTGTGTGTGTGTGTGTGTGTGTGAGAGAGAGAGAGAGAGCGCGCAGGGAGGGGGGGGGGCGGGGGGGGGGTTGGTGGTCTATGTTCTTGAAATGGCTGAAGATTTTATAAACCCACGTTATTGTGTAATGTGTCAGAAGCTACCTGATGTTGGCAGGAAGTACCCGGAGAGCGCTCAGGGTGGGGCTCAGTCAGCAATGGCGGTGTGTGTTTGTGTGTTTGTGTGTGTGTGTGTGTGTGTGTGTGTGTGTGTGTGTGAGAGAGAGAGAGAGAGCATGCAGGCAGGGTGGGGACCAGAGGCTGGTATTTCAGAGGGAAGGCCCGTATTTCCCCATAATCTATAGCTCAGCAGAGACACCCAAAGAGCAAATTAGAGGCACTCAAAGATCAGACAGAGATGACAGAGTGTGGTAGGAAGAGAAAAGAATAAGACACGTGACCTTAAACCTAAGCTCTGCCACCGGACCTTGGGCAAGACCCTGCCTCCTCTTTGGCCTCCGCCCATCAGTAAAATAAAGGCAGGGCCAGAATCCTGTCGAAGGCAATTCCCCCTGGCTCCAGCAGATGGCGGCCCTGCCCAGCTCCTTCAGCAGCCTTGAATGCAGTGGCTCTAGGCAAGCTCTGGCTGCTGCTCAGCAAAGGCATTCCCCAAGCTCCACAGGTGGCTCCTCCGGCAGGTCACAGGGGTTCCCTCCCGCCCTCTCTCTGTGGGGAAACTGCTCAAAGCTTCGGAACAGAGAAATGGGCTGCTGCAATAGTAAGGACTTGGAGGATAAAAATGACAGCGACAGCTCTAACAGTGACAGTACGTGTCTTACATGAATCACTTAAACGCCACAACAGCCCTGAGCTGTGTTTGTACCCACGACTTGACTCGGAACAGCCTCAGGGTACCTGCTGCCTCCCGCAGGGCCCCCAGTGTTCCTGCTGCCGCCATGGAGGGACAGGCCCTGAGCAGGCCACACCCCCCGGAGCTATGGTTTCCTTAGCTCTTTTCCTCCAATTCACACATCAGCTCCATGAGAACCAGGATTTCTGCCTGGATTCTCAGATTCTCACAGAGCCAGACTGCAAGGCTTCTCGGATCCCCAGATTCTCAGTAAAGAGTAGGTGTCCCTTGGGGCCAGCAGGTGGTATGGTGGTTAAGGTGCTGGAGCTCTGGCTGCTGCTCAGCAAAGGCATTCCCCAAGCTCCACAGGTGGCTCCTCCGGCAGGTCACAGGGGTTCCCTCCCGCCCTCTCTCTGTGGGGAAACTGCTCAAAGCTTCGGAACAGAGAAATGGGCTGCTGCAATAGTAAGGACTTGGAGGATAAAAATGACAGCGACAGCTCTAACAGTGACAGTACGTGTCTTACATGAATCACTTAAACGCCACAACAGCCCTGAGCTGTGTTTGTACCCACGACTTGACTCGGAACAGCCTCAGGGTACCTGCTGCCTCCCGCAGGGCCCCCAGTGTTCCTGCTGCCGCCATGGAGGGACAGGCCCTGAGCAGGCCACACCCCCCGGAGCTATGGTTTCCTTAGCTCTTTTCCTCCAATTCACACATCAGCTCCATGAGAACCAGGATTTCTGCCTGGATTCTCAGATTCTCACAGAGCCAGACTGCAAGGCTTCTCGGATCCCCAGATTCTCAGTAAAGAGTAGGTGTCCCTTGGGGCCAGCAGGTGGTATGGTGGTTAAGGTGCTGGACTCTCACATGGCCGATCAGAACTGGAAATGTGCGTTCTCACTCTCCTCTCTTCGTCTATCTCTGGTCAAATAAATAAATAAACTAATAAATAATTCTTAAAAAAATGAAAGAGTCGGCATCCCATAAATATGCACTGAATTAAATTGGTAGCTATCTACCCCTGTCCCCCAACCTGCCTACCTGCCTGTGGGGATGCAAAGTGATTCTTTCCCAGGAGAGCTGGAACTGCCTCTGTCACCATACGGTACCGTGTTGGTGTCTTGTCCGCTACCACCAGGGTCTGGCACCTTGGGGTGGAGTTACAGGCTCCATCTAAAAGGCCTGCTTGAACAGACTCCCTGGGGTTGTGACCTCGCCCTCGCTCTGTGTGACCTTACAAGCCGCCCAGTGCTGGAAGCTGACCCTGGCACGGAGCGAGAACTGTGCCAAGCTCAAAGCCCAGTCCTGGAAAAAAATCAACTGAGCCAACGTTCTCTGCCCCATCCCCATGCCCTCAGGGAGCAGCGATTCCAGATGGGTGTGCTCTGATCTAACTTACAAACACATAATGCCATCCTTCCTCAACACGTGTATTTTTCATTCACCCTCTGCTCTTCAAAGCCAACAGCAAATGGGGAAAAGAAAAACTCTTCAGAGTTGGAGCTGTCAGAGAACAGTCGCTCTCAGACCCTGCTAATGAGTGTATGAGCTGCCAGGACCTCCTTGTGGAGGGACCTGAGCACAGGCATCCAGAAACCTCAACATTTCCCCACACCTTGAGCCACGAAGTCCATTCGTAATGATTTATTCTAAGAAAATAACCCAAGCTGTACATGAAGGTAAGCATACAAAGATGCTCATCCCAGTGTTCTCTCTACCAGCTGAAAGCTAAAGACACCAAAACGAGCCCCTAAATGGACATGCCACATGTCCTCGTGGGCTCTCCGTGGGGCGACTCCATTCAACCTCTGTGTTTCTACTCTATGTTTAATGGTGCCACTGAAGACCCAAACTGGTGCTTCCTTCTTTCGGGCTTTACGATGCAGAGGGAAACGTAAGGCCCACAAGGTGGAGACTCCGGCTGGCGTGTTTACTGTTCGCCTGAAAGGTCTAGCTGAGCTCAATGAATGTTTGATGAATGAGTGAATAATAGAAGATGTTCTAGACTCCAGGGTACAAAGGGCGAAAGATGTCTAGCCAAGGTCTGACTCAACTCCCATGCAGTGGGGTGACCATCTAAAGAATGAAGGTTCTTAAAGGAGGTATGGTCAGGGAGGGCCTCATTGGGGAGCTTACTTTGGGCTGAAGTCTACAGGAAAGTTGGAGAGAGTGATTCAGGCAAAACCAAAAACCTAGGAGTCAACAGCAATCTAGAATCTACCATCTTGCTGAGCCCAGGGGGTGCTAAACAATGAAGCTTTTTCCTTATTTTCAGGGTCTGGTGCCTTTGTGGGGTCAGGATGCTTGCAGGGGACCTCGAATGCCCCCACTGGAGAGAGAAACCCTGCACTCAGTCCCCAGACCTTTCAGGCCCTGAGGTCAAAGGCTGTGGTGTCTGCAGGTGCTTCTGGGCAGTCAGGTTCACCCACAGGAAACGCTTCTCCCCTGGGGATTTACTAATCCCCCAGCTTTGTAAACGGAGGAGGCCCTGGGCTTTGCCAAGAGCTACACAGTCCATTCCAAGTCTGCAGGATGAGTCCTCCTGCTCTGGCAGATTCCATTACAACTCCGACTGTTTTCCAAATATTCTAGAAAGGTCACTTCCTGTTTTTTATATTTAAAAATTTTAAAAATTAAGTATTTGCAGAGACCGTACAAAAGCAGGCAGACTTGCGGAGGTCACAGAGCCTGGAAGTGGGACTTGGTCCCGTGGGAGACCTCCTTGTCCACCCTCCTTCAGGGTGGACACAACCTCTCTAAGATTTCTCCGAAGGAAGAAAAGGCTGTGGAAAACTGATGGAAACACCAGGACCCGCTGAACTGGCAGTCTCCCAGTCCAAAGGGCAGCGGCCCTCCACTCTGTGATGGGAAGCCAGGCCAGAGAGGTGGTGAGGCCAGCAGGAGAGGCAGGCCCGGAGCTGAGCACTTTCCAAGAACCTGGCAAAAGTGGGGCTGCTGGGGGTGGGGTGGGGTGGGGCTGGCACAGGGTCATCAGAGGGCAGCTCTGGGTGAGGCTCCGTTTGGACAGGCCAAGCCTTGGCCTCTACACCTGGAAGGCCCAGGCTCCCACAGGCCCATGAGGGGGGTGAGGAGACCTGCTTTGGGAGGCAGCGTGGTAAGGAGGGAAGGGCACGGTACTGGAGCTGACAAGGTCCTCCACGCCAGTCCCGTGGGTATCGTCCATCCTTTCCTTCCTACTCACCTCGTCTCGCACCCTCTCCTTACAGGACTGCTAGAGACCATGCCTTCTGAGCCTCCCGTGATCTCTCTGGCCACTTCGCACAAGGGCCTTCTGCTGTGGGTGGGGACCTTTATATTAGAAGCCCGCAGGACCCTGTCCTCTGTTCAGCCTGCTCCCTGTGGCTCTTCCTTCCCCTTGAACAGTGTATGTTGATGACCTGCAGGCCTCTCTGATGAGTCCTAGATTTGCGAATCTACCTGCCTGCTTAACTGTCACCTGGCTACCCCACCAGCACCCCAAACTCCACCCGCCATGTCACCAGTCTGCTCCCCTCCAACCTTCCCCTGTGCAGCGAGGCCTCCGTTCCCTGCCAGGGTGCTCCAGTTGGAAGCCTGAGCCACCCTGGACCCCTCTCCTTCCCCACCATCCACATGCTATGTATCACCAGGTCCTGTGGTTTCTACTTGCAAAACAGAGCTTGAAGCTGCCCGCCCTGCTCCCCATGCGCACCACCCGGGCTCCACTTCTCACCTGGACCCCAGCAAGCCCTGCACTGCAGTCTGTTTTTCCTCTCACCAAGGCCAAGGCCCGTTTTCCACACCGCAGCCAGTGATGTTCTCAAAACAGAAACTGGGTCATGTGATTCCCTGCTTCCTTCAACCTTTGATGCCTTTCCATGCCACACCTAGTAACAGACTGACCTGTAATTCTTAACACATGGAGCGGCACGCACCAGAACGACCAGAACCCCTTGTGGACAGCTTCAAACTATCCCTTGCCTTCGCTGTGAGGTGGGGCTCAGGAGTCCAGCATTTATACACAGGTGCTGATTTCAAGGAAGTTATTCCTGCATTACCCCCTCCCTTCATATTTACCTTCCTATTTACTGTCTAGCAGGTACTGAGGATTCAGCCATCAACCAGGCAGCCTCTGCCCTTGTGAGGCTCACACGAAGAAGTGTCAGGTGGCAACAGTGCTATGGAGGGCCAGGCGGGAAAGTGAGATTTCCTGCAGAGGACAGGGAGCTCACTAACAGAGGGTGCCCCGGGTACGGAGACTGGAGGAAGCAAGGCGGGAGCCAGGCAGATGCCTGAGCAGAGTGTGCCAGGCAGAAGGACTCGCACGTAAGAAGTGGAGCTCACCTGGTGCCCAGACAGACTGACAGGGGCTGTCCAGCTGCAGAGCAGGAGGACGGGGAGGGGTGGAGACAGCCAGGGACCTTCTGGGGCCTTGGAGAGCAGGCAAAGACTCAAATTCTGCTCTGATTTTGATTTTACTTGTTCACTGGCATTTCTGGTGGAAAGTGCATTCCACGCTTCCCTTCCATGCCACCGTTCAGAGGCTCCTCCCTGTGCAGGGTGGGTGAGCGAAGTGGTGGCAGTGAGGGAATCTTCATACAGGGCTCACAGGCACATCCTGTCCCTGTGTACCCAGGGACAGTGCCGGCCAGGCTTGAAGCCCTCCCATCTCAACCTGAAGGAGAAATCGAGTTCAAGTTCTCTTTCCATTCTTCTTGCTCCTGGACAGATGCAGGGTTCAAAACCCAGAAAATGCCACACAGGTAGACGCAAATTAAACAGTGGCTTTCCTCGGAACCTGGGCGAGCAACATTTGCAAGCCAGGGACTGTCATTCCTTCAGCAGAGGTAGATGTCCCTTGTACCTCTGGCCACAGTGACACGGTATATACAGGACTCCCAAGTCTGCAGCTCAGGATTCCAGCCCACATCCCCTACCTGCAGGTAGGGAGTCTTCAGGGAACTGCCAGCTCGCAGCTCAATGGGTATAAGCACATGAACGAATTAATGACCTGGCCCACCAACAACTGGAGTGATGAAAATACCTAAGTCCTGCCCCTGACCAAATAAATAACAATGGTAATAAGAAAACAAAATTTCATATAAAATCCAGATCATGTGAACTATTTAAAGTTCAATAAAAATAAGAAAGTCCAACATTTACAGGGTGTACATGCTAAGCTCAAACACGGTGACAAACACTTTCCATGTCATCTGGTTGGGTCCCTTCTACACACAGCTAGGATGTCCGGGAGCCTGGATTCAAACTGGAGGACTGGCTGCCCCTGGGCCCAAGACTGACTCAAGGCCGGTGCCTCTCTTTGGCTCAGGCATCTCAGGTAGTAGGAGCCCTCGGACAAGGTGAGCTTAAAGGGGCTGAAGTGGCAGAAGGTGACTGTCTGGGTTCTCGTTTCTCTCACACTCATCTTCACCTCGTCATTGGACCTGCCATAGTGACGCTCTAGAACAGAGACTCTCAGAGTGTCCCTTCATTCCTTCAGCCATCCTTTGGACATCACTAAGTGTGTGTCATTGTCAGCAATGACCCTGAAGGTACTTCTGGAGGTCATCCTCACGGTGGACAGCCCAGGGCTCAGAGCAGTGGTGTGAATCAGCCAACGCCCTCCAACCAGTTAGGGACTGAATCAGGACTTGAACCTGTATTTCCTCATTACTGAGCCAGTGCTCATTCCTTAGGATGGTGCATTCCGGTACCGGCTTTGCCCTGATGTGCGTGATGCTTCATCTGTCTCATCTTTATCAGGGAGCATCCTGTTACCGAATTCTCTCCCCTTCAGGCTTCTCTCAGATCCACACCTTGATCAGATGAGGCCCTATGTCACCATAATCCGGAGGATGAGCTTTCAAAGTGATTCACTGAGCGTAGGGCCCGGCGGGGAGCACCGAGGAAATATTTTCTAAAAGGATGTGCCAGTGAGTCAGGAGAGACATACAATGGCCCCGAGAAATCACAGCTCAAGAGTACACGCAGCTACATGTCACCCAGTGCCCGAAAGGCTCCTCTGTACACTGCCTCCCGAATTCTGGTGACAGAATCTACATGACTACCCTCCTACGCAGGGACAACTACAGCAAGACATGGAGAGGAACTAAGCCAGGGCCTCAGATGACAGGAGATCCTGGACTGCCACTGGGTCTGATGCCAGTGGAGAAAGGAGGCCCCACTGAGCCATCGTCACTCTATAGATGCTCACGGACAGCCTTTGTGACAGGGGCCACTGACGTCCACGACAGGAGTTGCTGACAAGTGGAAATTAACTGGGAAAAACACTTGCCTCCTGCCTGTGTCAACCCCAAATTCAGGCATCTCAGAGAGATGCTTGTAGCTTCCTGGCTAATAAAACCATTTATGAAACATGTTAGAGTCAAATTTCACCTGCCTAACTACTCCTCAGGGAACGACACTCCAGAGAACCAAGATTCCCCCAGGTACTTCCAGGGACCAAGGCCATATCTGGGCTGCTGGTTGCCTGGAACTGGGGCGGCTGGGGGTTGGGAGGGGGATGGCTGAAGGGTGCACGTTTCTTTCTGAGTGATGAGAATGCTCTAAAGTTGACTGTGGTGACAGGTGCACAGCTCTAAATTTACTGAAGGCCACTGAATTATGCATTTTAAATGGATGAGCTGTGTGGTATATCAATTTCGTCCCAACAAAGCTGTAAAAAAACACCTGTTATCTGACGTCTAAGGGAGAGACATTTTCCTCCTGCATGACACTCATACATTAATGTATTACCCACTCATTTTTTCTTAATAATTTAAGATCACAGGGTCAGCAGGCAGTACAGTGGCTAAGGTGCTGGACTCCCACATGGCTGACTACACTGTGAGTCCTGGACCCGGTGGCTTGAAACTCATGCTGTGCACGTGTGTGTGTGTGGGCACGTGTGTGCCCAAAATCCCAAGAGGAGAATGGAGGAGAAGGGATTGCAGTGTGGCCCTCCCCCCTGGAGGGTGGTTTCTCACATTCTCTGTCTCTCATTCTGTCTTCAGCAAGTACTTGTGCCCTATAGCAAAAATCTCTCTAAAAGTAATAATAATTTAAGATCACTGACATAACCATCTTTTTTTTTTTATATCAGCTGCAACACAGCAATGTTCTCAGTATCAAAATATACAGGGTTATCTGCACTACATAAATGTCCAACAGTCTCAGCTATTTTTTGCTTTTTGTTTTTGTTTGTTTTTTTCCTAAAGATGTCCTTTGCTTTCATTTGAAAGCTCAGTGGTTAAGCTCCTGTGCTGGAGTCATACACGTGCTCTTCCCGACGTGCTGGCTGTGTGGTCTCTGGTGAGTTACTCCAGCTCTCTGTGCCTTGGTTTCTCCTTATGTAAAACAACAGCATCGACCTACTGGGGCATTCTGAGGATTAAGTAAGATAATGCGTACAAAGCATGTCACCCAGCTTTCGGTGGGGGTGAGGCAGGCTGAATCGTAGTCCTCCTCACCCTTCCTGCTGCGGTTAACTCCCCATCCCTGCTGTGGTTAGCACAGCTGCCCCGAGGAGCAGCTCTGGCTCTGGACTCAGAAACAGTCTTCCCTGCACGTGCTGTGCTCGGTGAGGAGAAACGGGGGCATGGAGGACAATTTCCTGATTGGACCCCGGGGCATCTCAGGAATAGCTGTGAGCTTCAGCCATGTTCAAGCCCTAAACAGAAATGCCTTGAGGCCTGTTGTGGCCTCCCAAGGTCCTGACATCCGAGAGGCTGGTACACACAGGGACACGGTCATCCACAACATTTAGGTTCTCTCTAGACCAATGGTTCTTTCTTTTTTTTTTTTTGAGAGATTTTCACTGTAGGGCGCGTGCGCTCGCCAGACAGACAGAGCGAGACATAGAGACAGAAAGCGAGAAATCACCCCCCGGGGGGATGGTCACGCCGCAATCCCTTCTCCTCCATTCTCCTCTCGGGATCTTGGGCACGCACGCACACGCGCCCGGCGTGAGTTTTAAGCCACTGGGTCTGGGACACGAACCAGGGTCGACTACGTGGGAGTCCAGCGACATAGCCATTACGCTAACTGTTGGTTCCCGTAGACCAATGGTTCTTAAGCTTCAAAGGCCACAGACACATTTGAGAATTTGAAGAAAGTTATGAACACTAACTTGCCTAGAAAAGTGTGTGTGTGTGCCTCCAACTATACTCTTAAATTAAAAATAGAATATAAGACCAAAGAAGATGAGAGAGATAAAAAAGAAAATAGATAAAATTTCAGCCAAAAAAAAGAGGGAGATTATAAAAAAAAGTCACATTTAAAGTAGCAAATTATAGAACCAACACAGGAGAAAAGAATTTGTGGTGTATATGCCACATGATTGTGCAGTGGTAATGCAACTGGACCCATGTGGGAAGGTTTTCATCCTGGCATTTCCCTGTGCATGTGTGCCTGTGATCTAAACTGGCTGAACTGGGTGTGGATTGCAGTGTAAAGGCCCTATTGGAATGCCTATCATTCTGTCTCTCTCGTGGGAGAAATCATACACACACACACACACACACACACACACACACACACACGTATTTAGTTTTTGTTAAAGGGAATATGTGCTCTCCAGAGAGAGAAAGAGAGTGAGAGAGAGAAAGAGACAGAGAAGGAAAATGAGAAATCGCCCCCCAGGAGGGATGGCCATGCCAAATCCCCACAATCCCTTTTCCTCTTCTCTTCTCAGGATTTTTGGTATGCACACAGATGTCCATTGTGATTTTCAAGCCTCCGGGTCCAGAACTCAAACCATGCAGCCAACCACATGGAATCCAGTCACCTTAACCATCATGGTACCTGGTTAGTCCTTAAACTATTCTTAAAGTTAACATTAAAAAAATTGGGAGGGGAGTGGCATGGTTCCAAATGACTGAGTATAATAAAAAAGAGAAATGTTGCTAACAATGAGAAAGGAACAAAGCTTTTAAAAGAATGTGATTAGCTATAGAATGATAGAAACCAACACATGTATTACTGGTGTTTCTAAAGAAAAGCAGAATTAACAAAAGAAGAGTAACAGAAAAAGATAGTATAGAAGAATACTACCTTGAAATTTAAAAAGGCATCTCCACCTCTTTTTTTTCTTTTTTTGAGAGATTTTCACTGTAGGGCGCGTGCGCTCGCCAGACAGACAGAGCGAGACATAGAGCCAGAAAGCGAGAAATCACCCCCCGGGGGGATGGTCACGCCGCAATCCCTTCTCCTCCATTCTCCTCTCGGGATCTTGGGCACGCACGCACACGCGCCCGGCGTGAGTTTTAAGCCACTGGGTCTGGGACACGAACCAGGGTCGACTACGTGGGAGTCCAGCGACATAGCCATTACGCTAACTGTTGGTTCCCGTAGACCAATGGTTCTTAAGCTTCAAAGGCCACAGACACATTTGAGAATTTGAAGAAAGTTATGAACACTAACTTGCCTAGAAAAGTGTGTGTGTGTGAGAGAGAGAGAGAGAAAGAGAGATTGAGAGACAGAGAGAATGGGAAGCTCTTGAATCCCTGGCGCCTCCCCATAAGCCCCAGCTCTGGCCTTCACATAACCCCAGCATTCTTAAGATTTGGAGGCTCTGGACCATGACGCTCCCGCAGCAGTGGGAACAGAAGGCCCTTTGCAGGCTTGCCCTCCTAAGCCGGCCTTGGCCAGAAAACCCTCCTGGGAGCTGACTGCTGCACCCTGGTCCCTGCAAACATCTGCATCCAGGGGATTCCCAAGGGCACCGAGTCAGAACAACACAGAAGCCTACTATGGGGAGGGCCCAGGAGCCTCATGGATAAGCAGCTGGGGAGTTCCAACCTCAATGCAGCTTCCCGGCAGATGAGACCCTTGCTCTGCCAACAGAGAAGAGGGACCTTAGTGGAGATGCTGGGGGTGGGGTAAGCCACAAGAGGGAATTTAATGAGCTGAAAATCCCCCAAACTCCCAAGACTACTAGGATGTGGCAGAGAGATAAAAGCTGGCGTAGCTGCCCCAGCTGTAAGACGATGGAGCTGAGAGGAGGTGGGAGTGGTTGGGATGGTGAGGCCAGTAGACGGTGGATGGGGGCTGTCTGAATCACGGCCCTACAAATTACTAGCTGCATGAGGCAGAGAAAATCACTGCACATCTCTAGGCCCTGGTTTCTTCCCCTGTAAAGTAGTGCTAAGGACTCCCAACTCTTAGAGCTGTTGTGAGATGAAAAGAAATACAGAAGTTTCCTGAACCCTTTCCTCCTAGGAACCTGGAGACACAGGGAGTGGAGAGGATACAGAATGACAGCTGAGAGTTCACTGCAGTCTCAAGGGAGAGTTGAGTTCAAATTCTGGCTCCACCATTAGTTTAGACAGGATTCCTAACTTCATCTATGAAATGGGGACTACACTATTCTTCCTGTAAAGTCGTACTAGGATTGAAATAATAGCCATATAAATGCCTGGCTCAGATGACGAGAGGCTCAACAAAAGGCAATAGTTACTATTACAGAAAAGTAAAGCTAAATTCAAGAAGTAGCTTTGACAGAGTTAAAAGAAATAAAAAAAAAAAAAAGCGCAGAGCTACAAAGACAGCTAGAGGGAAATCACGGTATGCCACTTTTCAGCTTCAATTAATTGGCCAAATGATGTAATCTCTAACAGTCTGTTTCCTCAGTAAAACATGGATACCAACGGGACCTACCTAATGAGACACTGGATGTAAAAGTTAACCCAGAGAGGGGCCAGCAGGTGGCGGAGTGGTTAAGGCACTAGATTCCCACAAAGCTGAAGGCAGTTAGAGTCTCAGACCAGGCAACTTGAAACATGCCAGGCGCATATGCGTGCATGCCAAAAATCCTGAGAAAACGGAGAAGAGATTGTGGTGTCTCTCTCCATCTCTCTCTGTCTCTCCAGCAAGTGCATGCACCCTATAGCAAAAATCTCTCCCCCAAAAAGTGAACCCAGTGATTGGCAAAGAGCCCTCATATGCTACAAGCACACACCATCTACTTGGAGTTGACACAACAGCTCTGGATCTGACTGGCGGCCTCCAGTGAGCTGGGCAGGCTCTTTTTTCAGTGCTACTGAGGTATAACTGACAGAGAAAATTGCATACATTCAAGGTATGTAACAATGTTGTGATAGTATGTACACACTATGGGATGATTACCATGATCAAGCTGATTAGTATCCACCGCCTCATACGGCTACGTTTTTCTTTCCGTAGTGAGAATATTTAAGATCTACCGGGTCCTCGGGAAAGTCATGATACATTTTTTGCACAGAAAAATACATCATGACTTTCCTCACAACCTAGTAATTTCTTAACGCATTTCAAGTATATACACAATGCACTGTTATGTCATAGGTAGTCAGATAGCTATAAGCGGGGAATCCCGACGCCAGTGAGAAGGGCATCCGGAACATCACTCATGGTTGTCAGGGGTTACAGCCAGACTCCTGGTGCCGAGAGGGGGAAGTTATCTAACCTTACTGCCCAAACTGTCATAAGAAGACCTGGAGGACGTAACTTTCTTTTCCTCCCTCAGCAACACATGGACACACAGGTACGCTCCTGGCTGCTTGACAGGTATTTCACCTTCCACTCAACGGTGCTAGACTGGCATGGGCAGGACTGTCCCTATGCACATGCTCACACCTTCCAAGTCTACACTGGGCATGTGCACAACCCTCAACCTGGCACTTGAGTTCCCCTGACCAGGCAAGAAGTGTGCAAGCGCAGCCAAAGCCCATGAAATCCAACGACAGAGCTGGCTACAGTGACAGACCTTCCCCTAAATATTCATGACAAGACTTCTCAATAAAAGTAACACTTAACCCCATTCCGGGTGCAACTGTCACCTGGCAGCTGCCCCTCAGACTTCTCCCAGTGTACTGGACTATTAAATGAGCATTTCCCATACTTTTCTCACAGCCTTGGCTTTATGTGTGTCTCAGAATGGGTCTCTTATCTTAGAGATCTGGGCTCAAGAACCAAGCATCCCATCACAATCCCAGCTCCCCACCCGGCAATTATCAACTGTAGTTAGCATGTTGTACATCAGGTCTCCAGAATTATGCATCTTATAACTGCAAGTTTATACATGTTACTCAGCATCTATTCCCCCAAACCCTTCGCCCCTGGTAACCAACCTTCTACTCTCTGCTTTTATGAGTTCCGTTTGTTTAAATTCCGCATGTGAGATCACACAGTATTTGTCTTTCTGTGCCTGGCTTATTTCATTTAACATAATGTCCTCCAAGTTCATCCATATGGTCACAATTACAGAATTTTCTTAAGATTGAACAGTATTCTATTATGCATACAGACAACATTTTCTTTATCCATTCAGCAATCAATGAATATTTAAGTTGCTTCTCCGTATCCTGGCTATCGTAAACAATGCCGGAATAACATCCAAGTGCAGCTATCTCTTTAAGACAATTATTTTATTTCTTTTGGATATATATACCCAGAAGTGGAGTTGCTAGATCACATTGTAATTCTTTTTTTTTTTTTTTAATAAGGGAGATTTTTGCTATTGGGTACATGTGCTTGCCAGAGAGACAGAAACCAAGAAATCACCCCCCGGGGGGATGGCCACGCTGTAATCCCTTCTCCTCCATTCTCCTCTTAGGATCTTGGGCACGCACATACACGTGCACGCAACCAGCCTGTTCAAGACACCACGTCCGGGACTCAAACCGAGGTCGACTATGAGGGAGTCTAGCAACGTAACCATTATGCCACCTGCGGGTCCCCCCCCTTTTTTTTTAATTTTTGAGGACCCTCCATACTGTTTTCCATAATGGCTGCACTAGTTGATATTCTCACCAACAACGTATAAAGGTTCCCTTTGGTCACATCCTCCCCAATACTTGTTACCTGCTGTTTGGTAACAACCATTCTAATGTGTAAGGCAATATCTCCCTGTGGTTTTGATTTGCATTTCCCTGACAATTAGTGATTCTGAGCACCTTTTCATTTACCTGGTGGCCATCTGTATGTTTTCCTTGGACAGATATTTATCTAGGTCCTTTGCCATTTTTCACTTGGGTTACTTGTTTTTGTTTTGCTACTGAATTGTATGAGTTCCTTATATATTTTACCTATATCACCTTTATTGGATATATGGTTTGCAAATATTTTCTTCCATTCTGTGAGCTGCCTTTTTATTTGGTTATGCAGAAACATTAGTTTGATGTAGTCTCACTTTGTTTACTTTTGTTGCTTGTGCTTTTGGTGTAGTATCTAAAAACTCATTGCCAGAACCAATGTTATGGAGCTTCTCCCCAGGCTGCAAGACTGATCCCAAGGCTAAGGTCCACCCCTGGCCCTTAGCACAGGAGACAAGCTGCAGTTATAAGTCCCAGTAAAACTCCTTTTCTTCCAGGAGTTTTACAGTTCTAGGTCTTACTTGCTTCACTGGCTCCTCTCAAATGAGTTTGCCTTTGCGGCAGGAGATGAGAAGTGTCTCAGTGTCCATGCCAGGACAGAGTAAGTAAGTAACAGCCTTCTCATGGAGGGAGACGGTGTGCTCCCTGCATGCATGGACTGGCTTCCGAGCTTAGATGAGAAGGAAATGACCTGGGGAAGGAGCAGCCACATTCTTCACCGCTAACCGATTTAGCCACATGGTGGGAAAGTAGTAGCCCTGTTTAACGCACTTGGAGAAAAGGTCTGAGAGGAAATGCTAAATGGACACAGAAGCCCCATGGTTCAGTTCTATTGGGTCACTGGAAAAATCGTGACATAATTTTTCCATGTCTTTCTGACTTTCTTTTTCTTTCCTTCCTTTTTTTTCCTTTCCTCTCTCCTTCCCTTCCTCTTCCTTCCTTCCTTCCTTAATAGACCATAGTTTAGTTTATTTTTAATACCCATAATGCCATGGATTCGTAGGAACTAAGTTCCAGAAGCTCAGGCTCCTTTCCATTGGCTCTCACAAAGTGTGCTTCTCTGGGTGGGGCAGGCTGGCACTTCAGCTGAACCCAGGTACCTTTCTCTTTGGCTTCCTTCTTTTCCTCATTTTCCTTCACATTTCAAAAAAATAATTATTTCTGTTATTTTATTTATCATTATTCTTATTTTTAATTTGACCAGAGTGAGACTCAGAGAGGGAGAAAGTGAGAAAGCAAGTCACCAGTCCAGGACTTGAACTATAGTCAGTCATGTGGGAGTCCAGCACCCCTTATCCCCCACTCCATCTGCTGGTCCCCTTCCCATGTTTTAGGAAGCTGTCTCTGCTCTTAGAATGCTTAACATGCTCAATATGCACATTAATTCTCTTGCCAAGAATCTTGCCCTTAACTTGTTTGTTTACAACAATGCCAACAGCATGCTGGGTAACATTTTAGTCTCTTCCAGTTTTGCCATGGTAACGTTTGTGAGGCATTCATTTTGAACAGCACCCATTCCCTTCCCTTGATGTCTACAAGATCGCCTTTCTTGTAGATTCCCATGTATGTTGCCAGAGGAACCACTCCATGTTTTCTAGAAGGCCTAGAGAGCATATATCAGGTGCTCTCCTTTTCCCCTTTGTATTCGTCATTTTGGTGAATTACTGGAAGGTGGTGATTCTAGACAAAAGGAAGTCTATGTTTTTCTATGCAAAAATGCATCATGACTTTTTTGATGACCCAAAAGATCATGTTTTAAGTAGCTCAGAAGTCTGCACAGAATTTTCCAGACTTGTGAGAGACTGGAAGAGCTGTTTCTTGATTCCTCTGTGGCCCCGTACGGTCTGAAAGGCGTATGGAGGAGCACCAGCAGAACGTCAAGTCCTCTGCACAGGGGTCAGAGCACCGGCATCTCTGACTAGGAGTCTAGAGCCTCCAGGTCTTTTGCTTCTTCCCATTGTGTCACCATAAGTAATGAGTGTCACTGCTCTAAGCCTCAGCTTTCTCATTTCAAGAATGGGGATAGCAAGAGGTCTTCAAAATTTCACGGAAAATGTGTTCCCTGAAAAGAACTATGCTTGGATTGCAAATTTTTTTTGCACCAAAATAAGCTCGTACTTTCCATTTTTCACGAACTTTATGCCATCCCCTTACATATCTGGCCTTTGGTCGGGGTTTGCACTCTCCTCTTGGTAGGCTGACCACTCTGGGCTGTAGCGGAAGAGGGCTGCAAGACTGATCCCAAGGCTAAGGCCTCCTCCTGGACCTTATGGCAGGAGACAAGCTGCAGCTGTAAGTCCCAGTATCCTCTTGAGGCAAACAAGTTAGAGAGATTTCCCTGGAGGCCCCAATAGACATACAAAATATCCACAGTGATACTGAGAAAAGTCGTACTTACTATTCCACTTAAGAGATGAGACGGCCGATGCTCATAGGCACGAGGTGACTTGTCCTAGACCTCCTGTACCCTCTGCTTTACACCAGCCGCCACTACCAACCCATCACCATCTCCCCTTCCCTCTCCAACGGGACTATCTGCTCTCAGGCTTTGGGCTCGGTCCTCTGCCCTCTTAAAAGTCCAAGGTAAAAAGCATCAAAGGCACTGAGAAAAGAGATGAGGAGAGTAGGCTGGGGACAGTACTGACCTCCGTGTAGGCCACTACCTAAACTAAGTTAGAGGGTCTCCTTCCTAAGCCTGACTCACAACTCTCTCCTGCTTAAAGCCCTCAGGGACTTTCCACCCAGAGCACAAGGATAGACTCAGCTCCAGTAGGAGCCCTGCCCCCACCCTGAGTGCAGCCCACAGGATAGACTCAGCTCCAGTAGGAGCCCTGCCCCCACCCTGAGTGCAGCCCACAGAACTTCTTCCCATTCTTCAGGAGCAATGCACCCTCTCTAACCTCCTGGCCTTCACTGTGCGGGTCTCGGGACCTGGCAGCCTCTTCTTGCTCATCCTTCTCCTGGTCATTTCCTGAACAACTTCCGAGCCTCAGTACCCTCCACCCACCAGCCCTCTATTGTAGACAAGTACTCTCTGTCTACTGACAATCAGCCTATGAGCTTCCTGAGTGCAAAAGCTGTGTTTGTTACTTCTGCTCTAGTATCCAGCATCTGGCTGATAGAGACACTCCATAAATACTTCCTGAATACACGTATGACAAAGAGAACTTTTCTCAGCCGAGGCAGGAGTCTAGACTGAGCTGCACCAGACATACCATGTGTGCTGAAGTCAGAGAAAATAAATCCCTCTCCTTCTTCAGGAGGCTGCCATTCCTCAAGCAGTCCCTTGTTTATGGACAGAAGTACAGTGGATCCAGCAAGCTCTTCAGAGAGAAGAGCTCGTCCGCAGACTCTTTAGCATCCCTGAGAAAATTCTAGCTATGGGAAAGCCCCAGGTGGGTGTGGGCGAACCTGGCACATGTGCCCTTCGATTCTCATACCCTTAACAACCACATCCATGGATGCTCGAGGGAACACAATCTCCATGGACACCGTCCTCCTAATTTCACAATGCAGAGAGGCTTACCAGATTTGTGGCTAATAATAGCACTTTAGGTAAAAAGCCAATTATGATGTTACCATGGATTTAAAATGATTAATTTATGCCAGAAACACTTAGATACCCTAAAACTGCGAACATGGACTCAAGGTGGTCATACTCCCAGGCAGGTTACTCAGGCTCTGTGGACAGCAATCTGTTTCCGCCAGGAAGGGAACTGCATCATCCCTCCTTGCCAGACACAGGGGCCCTGCTCGTGTCTTCAGGCTGGGTTTTACTTGCTTTTGCTCCTCTATCACAGCATTAAAATAGAAATTCCTATAAAGGGCCCTGGTCTTTGTGAAAATAGAGACACACTTGGTGGATGGACAGGGAAGTTGGTGTTGTGCCCAAAGTTGCCAATGACTCCTGTGTATGAGTCCATCTGCTTCACTGTACGGCTGGGAAAACCATATTCTCCTTTAAGCCACCAGAGGTAAATCGTGTTTCTGATGCTATAAAGAAATTGCCTGAAAATGGAATCAGGACTGTGAAATTGCAGCGTGCTATTACATAACTTTGAAAAGAGCCATCCTGCCTTTTCTTCATGGGGCCAAAATTCCTCTCCAGTTTCATTTGGAACCTATTTATTTTCTTTCTTCCAACAGAAATAAAGGTATTTAGGCAAAAACTGAGATGCTAGGGCAGAGTGGTATGATCGCTGTGACTACCCACCTGGTTTAATTTCTTTTTCCTGCTTGCATCTCTTCAGACTTTCCACTGTTGACTAGCAGTGTAGAGATGCTAAAGAACCAGAAGAAAAACAGAAATTAGCGAGGACATACTCTGAGGTGGTAAAATGAAACATCTTTTGGGAGGACAAGTTAATGATATCTATTAAAGTAGCAAATGTGCACAGCCTTTGGGTCAGCCAAATATCCAGGGATTTGTAGATACAGATATCAATTGTTTATGACGTTTATGACTATAGATATAATCATACCAGTAAAAGGCTATTCAGTGAAACATTTTCTATACAGGCAAAAAAAGAAGGGGAAATAACTGACATAATCTCTTAGTAAGAGAATCCAATTATGTGCATCAATACAATGAAACTATACAGTTACTTCAACGAATGAGGGAGATTCCAATGTACTGACATAGAAAAAAAAGTATAAGTTCAATAAACAAAAAGTATACAATAAAATTGCATGCATTACCACTTTTTAATAAAAAATACAAACCTCATTGCTTATGTTTAGAAAAAAGAATAGCATCTGTAGTAAACATAGACAAATACACACACTTCCGGTAGTTTACATACTTTAACATTTTTAAAGTATGCACACAACAGTAAACTATAAGCAATGGCTCTCCCTAAGTCTCAGAGACATTGTGAGAAATGAAAAACTGTCACTTGCATGTTACTTTTCTCCCTCTTTTGGTTAAAACTTTTAATATGTGTAACTTTTAGCATATGTAACATTTATACTCATTATACAACTTATCTATGTAAAAATTCTATTATCAGTTAAAATGTCAAGACTTAAGGGCAGGGAACCAGCAGCTAGTGTAATGGCTATGTCGCTGGACTCCCACATAGTCGACTGTGGTTTGCGTCCCGGACCCGGTGGCTTAAACTCATGCCGGGCACGTGTGCGTGCGTGCCCAAGATCCCAAGAGGAGAATGGAGGAGAAAGGATTGCAGCGTGACCATCCCCTCTGGGGGGTGATTTCTCACTTTCTGTCTCTCTGTCTCTCTCTGTCTGTCTGGTGAGTGCACACCCCCTTTAGCGAAAACCTCTCCAAAAAAAAAAAAAAAAAGAAAGAAAGAAAAAGACTTAAGGGCAAAAGATATTTTCAGAGATTGAGCAAGTTTATTATTCACAGACCCCAGGAACTTTCTCCAATGGAAAAGAAACTGAACAGATAAATAAATAAAATTTTAGAATCAACAGCAAGCAAAGAAATGAGTCAACATATTGGTAATTATTATTTTTTAAAATTTGCCAGAGGATGCTTGTGCACACACAGGTGGAGGGAGACAGAGACAAAGAAAGTGAGAAAGTACCCCTTCCGGGACATGGTCATACTCGTCAATTTCTCCCCTCTTTCAGGTTTTTGGCTACACCTGCACACATGCCTGGTGTTTTCAAAGCTGCCAGGTCTGGGACTCAAACCATGTGGTTAGTCATATGGGATCCAGTCACCTTAACCATCAGGCCATGGGCTGGCCTTCATATTAGTAAAATTTTAAAGAAGTCCTGGATTGAATAAGACAAAGCAAATGAGAGATCAAAACACATCTGATAATATTAAATATTTGATAACTGAGAACACTGAGGATAGAAGAAAGATCAGAGTTAAAACCTGTAAGTTCATTGATTATTCAGGACAAACAGAAATACAGTTTTATTTTAGACAATATTTTCATAAAGCATGTTAAAAAAATTTTTTTTGAGAGGTTTTTGCTATAGGGTGCATGTGCTCGCCAGAAAGACAGAGAGAGAGACAGAAAGCGAGAAATCACCCCCCAGGGGGGATGGCCACGCCACAATCCCTTCTCCTCCATTCTCCTCTCGGGATCTTGGGCACACACGCACATGCTCCCGGAGTTAGTTTAAGTCACCAGGTCCGGGACTCAAACCGTGGTCAACTACATGGGAGTCCAACGACATAGCCATTACACTAACTGCTGATCCCAGCATGTTAAAATTTAAAAGTAGAAACAAGAGAAAGTAGAATTAGGGTGCTTCATGAATGCCAAACTATGAATAGTTACCATGTTCTTGGGTAGGCAAGCCTAATGATCAAAATGTGTCCATCTTCTCAAATTACTATATAATTTTAATTAAATTTCAGTAAGAATAGCAATAATTTTGTTGGAGGGAGAAATGGATAAATCACTCTAAAGTTCAAATGGAATAATAGCTATCCACAAAAACTGGCCAAGAAAATTCTAAAAAATAGTTACGGTTTCTTTTTTGTTGTTATTGAGGTCATTAAAATGTACTATAGACATCATAATAAAAAGATATGGTATAAACATAGGAATAGACAAATAAGTTTGTGGACTAGAATAGCAAGTCCAGAAATAGATACAAGTAAATAAATGAACTTATTCATGAGAAATAGGGGATTTCAATACCAAAAAGAAAAACATGGTTTGTTGAAGGAATGGTGCTGTCCCAGGCGGGTGGTGCAGGCAGAAACACACTGAACTGCAGGGCTGGAAGCCACATGGCCTAAGCAGGGTCAGACTCTAAGACTGCCTGAAAACGTGGCTGGCCTGTGCAAGTGAACCCACAATCCTAACTGGGCTGGAAGGCTGGAGAAAGGGGATCACAGTGTGACCAGACTGTCAGGGGAGTCTCTGTCTCTTTCATGCGATCATCAATAAAACACATAAACATCTTTTAAAAGAAGAAATGGCGCGGGCGTATCTAGAACAAAGCTAGACCACAACCTCTTACTATATACAAATATAAATTCCAAAGGGATTAAAGGTTCTGAATGAAATTAAAACAAGAAAACTATGGGAAGAATATTTACATAATGTTGAGGGTAAGAAAATTATTCCTAAACAAGGCAAGAAGTTCAGAGACTGAAGAAAAAATTAAAAGTAAATATATTTTAGAATAAAAAATAAACAAATGAGAGATTATGAAAATATCCTCAGCACATATGCAATCCTCAATTGATAAATAAAAGATAAAAAGAATTTCTAGAAGTTGCTGAGTAAAAAAGCAACCAACTCTTGAGGAAGTTAAGTGAATGGAATTCAGGAAACAGGGCAGTAAAATGGACAATGAAAATGAAACGTTAAGTTACTAGTAGTCAGGAATATACAAAGTAAGCAACTATAAGACACTGGCTACCTGATTAAACTTGACCACAAAATAAAGCAACAGAGACAGAGAGAAAGGAGAGAAAATGGAAGAAGGGAGAGAAGACCTAACGCTGGGAAGGATTAGGGAACTGCAAGTACTCACGCACTGCTGGGAAGAAGGTCCCCGTGACTCTCGGTGAAGTAGGGTGCTATCAGCTAGTACCTGTTAACGCCAGACCTAGGCTCAGGGGCGCAGCAGTGCTAGGTCCCATGTGGAAAACTGTGCCTCCCCGGCCAACTCGCACACACTGGGCTGGGCAGGCGCACCCACGACCCTGGCTGGCTGAGAAGGCTGGGGCAATCACAGTATGAGACCCGTTGGGAATACTTCTCTCTCTCTCCCTTTGTCTCTCACTTTGATGAAAGGAATATAAACTTAAAAAAAAAAAAAATGTTAACAGGGACAGAGATGAAAGGAATATAAACTTAAAAAAAAAAAAGTTAACAGGGGCAGTCCTGTGACCTAATTGTTAAGGGAGTCAGATTCTATATGGCCAACCATGTGATACAAGGCTTGGCTCCAGTGGCTTAAAAGGCATGCCGTGCGTATGTGGGTATGTGGGTGTGTGCCCCGGATCCAGACAGAATAAAGAAATGGAGAAGAAAGGACTGTGGTCTGACGAGGTTCTACTGAGGGTTTTTTTTTCTTCCTCTCTGGCAGGCATGCCTGCCTCCAGCAATTAAAGAAAGAAAAAAACAAACAACATAGAAACAAACATATCAGCAGAGAAACACTGGCAGACTAGTTACACATTACCCATTTATCGTTACATGGACTGGATAAACTGCCTTTATTGTCATTTCCTTTTGTGATCAAAATAGAAGACTGTCCAACCTACTGTTTTAACAGTTGAAAACTAGGGAACCAGCAGTTAGCGTAATGGCTATGTTGCTGGACCCCCATATAGTCAACTGCGGTTCGAGTCTCGGACCCGATGGCTTGAACATGCTGGGCATGTGTGTGTGCGTACCCAAGATCCCGAGAGGAGAATGGAGGAGAAGGGATTGTAGTGTGGCCATCCCCCCTGGGGGGTGATTTCTTGCTTTCTGTCTCTCTGTCTCTGTCTTTCTGGCAAGCACCTGTGCCCTATAGCAAAAATCTCTCAAAAAAGGGGGGGAGGGGAGTACACACTATTTCCTAAGCATTTATGGCTTTACTTTCAAAAGGAGGAGGAAAAATATTTAAAAGAGAATAGCAGTTTACCCCTTGAAAATTCAAAAGACAGCCAAAAAGCTTCTGCTTGAAACTGCCCTGTTTTTAGCAGTGTGTGGGCTGGTTCTGCTGGTTCACTGCTTTCCAAGGCTCGGTGCCCTCCTCCACCCCAACCCAACAGCTCCCGGGAAGGCCCTCCAGGGAGCCCTGCAACCACAGCATCTTTGCCCACAGGTCTCTCTGGGTCTCCAGCAGATGCTTTGTCCTCTGTATCACGTGGCGCCAGGAATCCAGAAAAGTAAAATGGGGGTGTTGGCAAATCATGCTGATGGGAGAAGGAAGGAAAAGAAACGAAGTACTGGCAAAGACGAACTGCATGCACAAGCTCCTGGCCATGTTTCGAATCTGCTCTTTCAAAGCTACCTGAAAGGTACTCTCCACTTTCCCCAGGGGGGCTGCTGTGCTTTTAACATTTATTTTGCTTTCTTACAGTAGTAATAAGAGTTTCATTCAAATAACAGTGCCTCACGTTTCTACAGGACTTCATATTTAGCGAGGCATATTTTACGCAGCCTCCCGACTCGGCTCCACTCCAGCCCTCCCATCCACTGTCTACACAGCAGTCAACCTGCATCCTCAGGCCTCAGCCTAATTTTCCTGTCTCCAAACCCTGATTTCCAGCCCTCTCTCCTCCCTCTCCCTCGGTGCCTCAGCCATGCTGTCCTTGAGGCCTTTCACATGTGGACCTGTCCCTGCCAGGATAAGCCTCTCCCACTCCACAGCACCCCTCCCCTCCCCAGCTCTGGTATTCCTGACTCCCCACCTCTTTAAGGAAGGCCCCTGACCACACTCTCCTCTATGACTCACCCCGTTTCCTGACTACATAACACCACTGTTGTCCTGGTAAACTCCACGTGGGTAAGGGCCAGGCCGATTTTATTTAGCACTGTCTGCCACCCTAGCCAGTGGTTGGCAGATATTAGATGCTCAATAAATATGGCCGACTACATAAAACTGTATCAAAGTGAACAGAAGACTCAGCTCAAACACTACTGTTCTTCACTTTCTCGAGCTTAAAGGTCTCATTTGCCTGGATAGTCTTCACAGCTCCTTGCTTATGCTCAACACATAAAGGGTTCTCCACATACAGCTGACCCTGGACCCCTGGTGCAGACCACCCTCCTCTACTCACACAGGGAAAAGCCCACATACGACTTTCCTTCTTTCATTCTTTACGAGGAAGAGAGACCATTTTTGACAGGGCCTCGCCATGTCACATCCTCCTACCCCAGCATCCCCGTTAGTTGGGACCATAGGCACACACCACCATGCCTGGCCTGGTAGGTTAGGCTGGGAACTGAGCCTGGGCCTCCCATAGGCCCTCAGCCGTGGCATGACATCACCCTCAGCTTGTGCCACCATAGCTCAGCCACGTATAAGAAGGGATTTCAAAAAGTTCATGGGAAATGTAGAATTTATTTTGGTGTAAAAAAATGCACAGGGCTTGGTCTGTGGCCTGGTGGCTAAGGCAGCTAGATCCCACATGGCCACCCATATGGTTCAAGTCCCACACCCGGTGACCTGAGAAATACAGGGGCATGTGTGTGAGTGCCCAAAATCCCAAGAGGAGAGAGAGATGGAGAAGGGATTGTGGCATGACCGTTGTCCATGGGAGAGGTCTTTGTCCTCCCCCCACTCCTACAAGTGCGTGTACTCTCCAGCCAAAAAAAGAGGGGATCCGTATATAAACGAGTTCATGTAGTTCAAACACACGTTGCTCGAGGCTCACTGTAGACGGATTCTCGCACACACACACAGGAAACTGCAATGACGACAGCCTCTGCTCCTCTACAGTCTCTTCTCCCACCAGGGGACTACAGCACAGAGCAGGAGCACTCCACCCAGGGAAAACTTCCAATTAGAGCTGAACCGGAAGTGCAGTGGTAGCATGTGAGGGGGGACGGGGAGTCAGTCTTTACTCAAAAACCGGGAAGTGGGGAACCAGCAGTTAGCGTAATGGCTATGTTGCTGGACTCCCATGTAGTCAACCGCGGTTCGTGTCCCGGACCCGGTGGCTTAAAACTCACGCCGGGTGCGTGTGCGTGCGTGCCCAAGATCCCAAGAGGAGAATGGAGGAGAAGGGATTGCGGCGTGACCATCCCCCCTGGGGGGGTGATTTCTCGCTTTCTGTCTCTATGTCTCTGTCTGTCTGGCGAGCACACGCACCCTATAGCAAAAACCTCTTAAAAAAAAAAAAAAAAGAAATACCGGGAAGTGAAGAGTCACTGAGTGCTGACTTATTTCAGGCGTTTTTCTGCACGATCTTGTTTTCCTTCCTCGTACATGTTTTAATTTTGTAATCAGACCAAAAAAATACAAACAAAACACAACCCGCAATATATGTTATAAAATCAAACCAACAAAGACCAGTGGTGAATTTATACTACAAAAATCACCATCCTGGGCTGGCTCTGTGGCCTGGTGGTTGAGGGAGCCAGATTCCATATGGCTGACCAAGTGGTTCAAATCCCAGCACCAGTGGCTTGAAAAACGCACAGGGCACACATGCATGCACGTTTGCCCCAAACCCTGAAAGGATGGAGACAGCAAGAAACTGCAACGTGACCTCATCCCCCTAAGAGGGCACTTTCTCCCTCTCCTCTGTCTCTCTTTAGTTGCCATACATATCCTGTGGCAAATTAAAAAAAAAAAAAATCACCAATCCCCATGTTTCTTTACTACAACTGGAATTCCAGATTCAGGGCCCTCCGAGGTGAGCCCCTACATATGTGAGGAAGGTGCCTTCATTCCTCTGAAGCCAGGGTTTTCGGGGGGGGGGGGAAGCTCTCTGCTGTCCTGGCTGCTCTCTAACACAAAAACGCAAATACACCCGGAGTTAGGAGCTAGACAGAGTGTGAAATCACAGCCCTGCTCTAGGTCAGGACCTCCCTAGGACACTAACCCGTCTGGCATTTTGTAGTAGTTTTGCACATTTCTTTCTAGTACTTTTTACATGCCGTTCCCTGCCTGTCCCTGCACACAGACCTCCACAAGACCAGAGGCTGCATCTTTAATCACCTGATTCTTCCAGCCAGTGCTCAATGTTCAGTGCTAATAGGCTGTCAATAAACACTCACCGACTTGAGACACGCCTATAAAGTGCTAACCACAGTAACTGACCCAGGGCCTTGAACCCAATAAGAACACATTAGCCACCAAATACTTCCTTTCTTCCATTTTGAAGAGCCAAGCTGAAGCCAATACTTTCATGAAGAATAAAAAGTCTTCTTTTAAAGTTAGAAAAGGCCGGCTTTTTCCAGGAAAAGCTGATGCATTCTCAACTGCAGTTCAGAATCGCTCAGCATCACGGCTCAGCATCTGCAGCTCCCAAAGAAACCACTCTTTGAAGGAGCCGTACTCAATGTTTTCACAGGGCCTTTTGGAAGGATTTCCAGGAGGTAGTGAGCTCAGCTTTGCTGATTTCAGAACTCCGGATTTTCCACCTCTGTCTCCACTCAGGAGTCATGTCTGACCGGATGGGAAAATATTCGGCAGAGTTCACTAGGCGAGCCCAGCTTCTTCCTTAAGCTGCTCAGCCGCGGCCCTGGGGCCAAGGAAAATAGCCTCCACTCCTGCTTCTGGCCTCAGCACTGCTGGCTGACCTGAAGGTCGGTGTCACCTGACTGGGGGTGGGCACCGGTGCTGAGGCTCAGCTGAGGAGCTGACGCGCAGCTCCAGGTCCATCACAGAGGTGACTTCAGGCTCCATGCACAAATGCCACCCATGACTGAGCGGGTACATGCCTGTGGACTGGCTAACAGCTTCTTGCTGGAAGTTGTAATACGACTAATTCTGAGCATGCATTCTGGACTGCTAAGAGCTTTCCGGGCTCTGTCCCTTTCATCTGCACAGCGCCCATTGGAGGAAGGTAAGGTTGTGACCCGGCATTTCCGCTCTGTGAGGCGAGGTAATCCTCCAGGTTCTCTCAGCCAGGACATGGTGAGGACAGACCCTTCCCTGCTATCTTTGCCGATTTCTTGTTGAAGCCTGGACTGTCTAAACTGACAGAGACAGACAGGGTCACGACCAGTTCCAGGGTCATAAATGCCCACAGGGGCTAGTGTAATGGGCTACACAGACAAGTGGTGTAGACCAATGGTAGTCAAATTAAAAATGAGCAGGGACTAGCAGATGGCGTAATGGCTACATCACTGGACTTCCATGAAGTCAACCGCAGTTCAAATCCTGGACCCAGAGGCTTAAAACTCAAGTCCATGTGTGCCCAAAATCCTGAGAGGAGAATGGAGGAGAAGGGATTGTGGTGTAGCCATCCCACCTGAGGGGTGATTTCTCACTTTCTGTCTGTCTCTCCAGTGAGTGCTTGTGCCCTATAGCAAAAATCTCTCAAAAACAAAACAAAACAAGAGCAAAAATACCACTCTGCCCTTTGACTCTGGCTCAGTTCTCTTCTAACAGGGAGAGAAACTCAGACCCAGGGAAGTGATGTGGACAGGGGTGGGAAGTTCAAGGGCTTTAGGGAGAGCCGTTCTCACTAGGAATACTGGCTCCATCACCTGCTGGCTGCAGGACCTTGGGTGAGTCACCTCACCTCTCAGGAATGGGCCTCTCCTCATACCATTGCTGGGGAGATCGAATGGACCGAGCACATGCAAGACATCCAGGCGGTGCACACCTGTGTTCTAGGAAGTTGTAAATGCCGAGTAAGAGCTTTGGACATAGCAGTCCCTCCCACAGCCTACCTGCACTTCCAAGCTGCCCTAAACTCAGTGTTGGGGCAGCCAAGATGGGGCGTTATCAGGAAACACCCACCGAAGACAGGGCTGACTTTGACAGCACAAACAAGGAACGGAAGCCACCGCCATGTGGTGCACGAAGACTGGATGGAGGGCTATGAGACCCTCCACCATGTTTCCACTCCCCTCCGCCTGGCAGGGACAAGGCCCAGGTACCTTCCTTCCACATCACCTCCTCACCACCACCTTATTTACTTTTTTTTTTTTTTTAAGAGGTTTTCACTGTAGGGTGCGTGCACTTGCCAGACAGACAGAGAGAGACATAGAGACAGAAAGCGAGAAATCACCACCCAAGAGGGGATGGTCACGCTGCAATCCCTTCTCCTCCATTCTCCTCTCGGGATCTTGGGTCAGCACGCACACGCACCCGGCGTGAGTTTCAAGTCACCGGGTCCAGGACGCAAACCGCGGTCGACTACGTGGGAGTCCAGCGACATAGCCATTACACTAACTGCTGGTTCCCCTCACCACCACCTTAGAAAGAGGAATGACTTTTTTAATTATGCAAAGTCTTGAGATCCTGGGGGGGCTGGAGTAAGGTGAAGGAGGAAGCCCTGGCCTTCACAATGCCCATGCCCATGGGGGAGGGGGGTTCCACTGAGAAGTATGCAGCTTTAAATATGCCAGGGGACTTTGAGAACCTCTTGCTAAGAATAATCTTAATTCAAACAAATTATTTCTAAATACCGTTCTTCTTGAGGACTAGGGCCTTGGACAGCCTTGACAAAAACAGTCTTTAAATTGCCAGGACCTGGAACCGTGGAAACTCAAGATCCAAGATCTGCCTTCTTTGACTTTCCTTTCACTTAAGCTGGGGCCTACCTTTTTCTGCATTAGTGGAGGCCATGTCCAGGTTAAAGAAAGGGCAAGGGATGGGACCAGCAGTTGCCATAATGGCTATGTCGCTGGACTCCTATGTAGTCAACAGCAGTTCAAGTCCCAGACCCAGTGGCTTAAACTCACACCGGGTGCATGTGCATGCGTGCCCAAGATCCTGAGAGGAGAATGGAGGAGAAGAGATTGGAGAGTGGCCATGCCCCAGGGGGTGATTTCTCACTTTCTGTCTGTCTGTCTCTGTCTTTCTGGTGAGCGCATGCACCCTATAGCAAAAAACCTTTCAAAAAAAGAAAAAGAAAGAAAGAAAAGAAAAAGAAAGAAAAAGAAAGGGCAAGGGAAGCAAATACAGGTTTGCCCTCCTACTCTCTCACTGGCAGGTATGAAGGACTTTTAGTTAAAATAAGGAAGCTGCGTCTCCTTTGTCCATATGTGCCAGGCTTCCCACCAGGCAATGGGTACAGTGATGGGCTAGACAGACATGCAGAGAGGGTGCTTATGGTCTAGTGGACACGCAGGGAGTTGAGAGATGCCAGTAACTACCTAAGTGCAGTTCAGGTGAACACAAGGATATACAGGTGCAGAGGACAGTGATGCTCAGTCAATGGGGTGAGGGGGCGATCACACTGGCCAGCTAGTGTTACGTAAAGAGCGGAACATAACATTGGCCCTACTTGGCACCAGCAGTTAGTGTAATGGCTGTGTCACTGGACTCCCATGTAGCTGACCGCGGTTTGAGTCTTGGACCTGGTGGCTTAAACTCACATCGGGCACGTGTGTGTGCGTGCCCAAGATCCCGAGAGGAGAATGGAGGAGAAGGGATTGCAGTGTGGCCATCCCCCCTGGGGGGTGATTTCTCACATTCTGTCTCTGTATTTCTGGAGAACGCATGTGCCCTATAGCAAAAACCTCAACAACAACAAAAAAAACAGGCCCTACTACATAAAAGGGGCTCAATATTTTTTCCTCTCTCCCCACGTGTGCCTGCTTATGCATGTACACACATGCACACACACAATCACACACCCCATGCTAAGACTTTC
>NW_006159691.1:584893-590549 GCF_000334495.1 Tupaia belangeri chinensis
ATGCGAAACCTGAAATAAATCATAAAAACACAGAAGTGACTTAATGCTTCCTGTTTTGTGTCTTTTTTTTTCTTTTGTTTTATGTTCATTTTAAAAATCTATATTATCATTGCTGGAGAGAGCATGTGCTGGCCAGAGAGAGCCTGAGAGAGGGAGAGAGAGAGGGAGAAAGCATTCCCCACTGGGGCATGGTCATACCGCAATTTCTTCTCTTCTGTTTCTCCATCCCGTCAGGACTCGGGACAAGTATACACACACCCAGTGTGTTTTTCAAGCTGCTGAAGTGAGGATTTGAACCACACAGTCAGCCATGTGGGATCTGGCTCCCTTAGCCACTAATCTACAGGGCCATCCCACTGTCTTTTTTTTTTTTTTTTAAAGGTTTTTGCCATAGGGTGCATATGATCACTGGGGAGAGCCAGAGAGAGACAGTAAGAGGAAAAGCAATAAATCACCCACCCTGGGTGGATGGCCGCACCATAATCCCGTCTCCTTCATTCTCCTCCTGGGATTCTAGGTGCACATGCACACAAGCCTGGCATGATTTTCAAGCCGGCAAGTCCAGGGCTCACAGGGCAGTCAGTCGTATAGGAGTTCAGTGCCTTAACTTCCATGCCACCTGCTGGCTCCCCATTGTCCTTTGTTAAGTGTCCTGCGGGCACTGGTTTTTGGCCACTCTGGGATCCTAGAAACCTAAGGCACTCTGTCCTGAAGTTCTAAGGGTCCTTCTCAAACGGAAACACGCGGATGGTTCTCCTTAAGCTGAATTTAGAAATACACAGATCATCTCGTTTTGTCCCCTCGCTTAGGCACTAATGAAGAAACTAAAGCCCGGAGTATAAAACACTTCCCGAAGGTGGTATGGTTTCCTTAGGTGGCCTTTCTAACACATGGGGGCTTTTTGTTTTTTAAAACTGAAATCTTTTACCTTTAATTATAATTTTTCAAATATATTCAACCTGCTCACAGGAGAGTTAAGTCAGAACTCATTCCAAGCCATGCCAAGTCACTGGAGAACACTCAGCTCAGGGAGCCTCTGATGAGGGACCTGGGGGTAACGAGGGCCCTCCCTTCCTCTCCTGCAGAATGGCTCACAGGAATTAGTTTAAAATCCTAAAAACAGACACCAACAAATATAAGGCTGACATTTTCTGGGTATTGTCTAGGAGTAACCAGTAAACTTTAAAAAGGAAGCAATAAAAGATCACAAAGCCAGAGTTAAAGGTTTCTAATCCCGCTTTCCATCTTGAAGTTCTTTCTCCACCTACAGCTCTGGGGTTACTTGTGATGAGATAACCTCATGACATCTGACCCTATCTGTATCTGAAATTATATCTTACACGGGTAAGGGCACAACTATACAGAATTTGCACTTTCAGAGCATGTTTTTCTAGAGTGTTTAAACATTTCTGTACTACCTTTGTAATCAGAAAGAAAAGATAAATAAAGATTTTACACAGAGTTTCTAAGAGAGAATTTATTTTTTCACCTACAGATTTGGGGCAGGAGCTGCTTTTAAAGCTCCTGGATACTCTGTCACATTTCTTTGGTTAAGAAGATAAAACAGCATTGGAATGTAACCCATCTATGAGACTTGAGGCTCCGACTCTAGCCCTAGGCAGTTCCAGACAAAGCCATAATTTTCAGAGCAAGCTCACATATATCATAATATAAAAATAGACCCTTTGTGACCGAGGCTGGGAAGCAAGCTCTCCAGAGAGCTCTGCCTCCGGGCTCCGCTGCTCCCTGGAGGTGGAGCATGGAGGAGGAGAGTGAGGTCGTACTTACAAAAGCAAAGTTTCCTCTAAATCCAGGGGTCCTCAGTCAGAAGTGAAGGCAGAATTTAAGAAACCGGGATTTGAGGTTAGCATTCCAGACCTGTGGGGCAGGCAGGATTCTCTCCTGCCCTTTCTCTCTCTCCCCTGCGTCACTTAAATGAAAAGCACTTCGAGGGTTTGGTGGGTGTTTCCCACGTCTCGGGCCAAGTAAGTCCCATTTGTTGTAATCCAATGCTCAGCCTGGTGATGTCAACTGCTCGACTCACTTGCTCAGTTTCCACCTCTCTGTCCACAGCAGAGATCCATTTCCTTTGGACAATGAGCCAGGGGGCTGTAACTGTGTCCCAGGCTGTCACATTTACCTAACATCCTTCCTTCAATTTTCAGCCCTGCTGCCGTGGTGACAAAAGGCTTCCTATCCACTCGCTCTGCCAGGGCTCCCAGCGTAAATTCCTTTGCTTCTTAGTGACTGCCGGCTGGGGGCTATCTTGCCTAGCTAGCTGTGTTGTGTTTTAATTCACTGTTCTGCTATATAACGTACCATACAGGGTGAAGACCTTCACCCCACCCCACCTCCCTCTCTTTCTTCCTGCCCAATTTTCCAAGTTATTTAATTTCTCCATACAGCCTCCCAGGTATGTGCTGGGCACAGCGCATGCGTTTGTCTTTCACCTCGGGGAGATGACGTGCGCTCGTGGGAAAGGCTTGGAAACTCTGGTCGGCTGCCTGGGGAACTGGGTTCCTGGTTTGGTCACACACACACCATGGGATGAACAGCCTCAGGCAAGTCATCTCCCTTTCCAGACCTCAGTTTCCCCATTGAGAAAGCGATGCTTGGGTATCCTCCACTTCGGAAACACTATGATTGAAAATCGGCGATGGCGGATCTTATCAGCAAAGCACCGAGGGCACGTGACTGCAGGCTGAGCAGCAATGTGCTCGAGGAAGGAAGAACCCTGGAAGAGTCTGAGGCCGCTGCCCAGGACAGCGTGAGCCAGGCTCCTTCAATTTAGCCCCCTTTAGAGAGGAGTTGCGCTGTTTCTGTAGGAGAAAACCCAAAAGAAGCACCAAGCAAGTTCTGGGAGACACGCAGCGGGCAGCACAAAGCACTAGACGAGGGAAACAAGTATGAGAACGTCACCATCTCAGGGCCGGCGTGGAGCGGTGGCCAGCAAGGTGACACTGACCTGCGCGGGCAGTGTGCTTGATGTGGAGACACACACCCTCCCCGCTGTGTGCCACGGGCAGCAACGTGACACGCACGGTGGTGTGGGTACCGTGTGGGAGCCAGAGGTGTGGACTTAATCACTCTATTTTCAGCTATAAAATGGGATACTGAGCGGTCTCGGGACTACTGAACACACGGGGAAACTGAGCCACGTGTAAGGAAGCTGAGCGAATGTAGTACGTGCCGAACACTGAAGAGATGTTAGTCTCCTCGGGAACCAGCAGTTAGCGAAATGGCTATGTTGCTGGACTCCCACGTAGTCGACAGCGGTTCGCATCCCGGACCCGGTGGCTTAAAACTCACGCCGGGTGCGTGTGCGGGCGGGCCCAAGATCCCGAGAGGAGAATGGAGGAGAAGGGATTGCGGCGTGATCACCCCCTCTGGAGGGCGATTTCTCGCTTTCTGTCTCTGGTTCTCTCTATCTGTCTGGCGAGCGCACACGCCCTATAGCAAAAACCTCTCCAAAAAAAAGGAGAGATGTTAGTTTCTTCGTTAAACTTAAGCGCACTTGGTTCTCATAGCACCCTTACGAGACTCAGGCACCCGGGACTGTGCCATTAATCTCTTTTTCCTGCAGAGGAAAATGAAAGAGAAGTTAGTGACATGCCCAAAGTCACACAGCTCAAAAGCAAAGGGCCACAGTTAGAAACAGAGTCTCTTAACTCCTAACTAGGTCAGCGTACATGCCCACCCACATGCCCAGGCTACTCCCAGAACAGCTAGTCCCTCTAGCCTGGTAAAGGCAGTACCTCCGGCTCCAGGTCAGGGCGTGCTTACTTGCTTTACCACCAAACACCGTGCGGCAAAACACCGCAGCAAGCCTGTGCTTTGGCTGCCTCTCCGGAACAGTGGCCAAGCTGACCTGTTTTAATGCTATGGAGACAGGGTTGAGGTTAGGACTGGAGCTCTACAGCTCTCTAGAGGCAGGGGCAGGGAAGGCGGGGGTGGCTTGTGACTTAAGAATTTCAATCAGTTCTCAGAAAACTGTGATGCTTATCAGGAAAGACTTAAGCAAACAGGCTACCTTAGGAGGGAGTTAGCCAAGCTCATGGCTGTCAGCCATGAGGAGATGGAAAGACCCGCAGCTGGTAACCCAAGGAGAGTGGCAGCTGAGAGCTCGGAGACAGCTGCTCCCTGGAGTCCGTGCCATGCAGGACTCCAGGCTGTACCTCTTTGTGCCTGGCTTCCCGAAGTAAAATGAGAACCTTAACTGCACTCACCCTACTAGGTTCCCCGTGTGGGTCAAGAGTCTAGAAGTTCAAAAATCCTTGCCAAAATAAGTTGCAACGCCTTAATAGTAAAGATGCTATTTGCTAATTCTGACTCAGTTTCACCACCCTCTGCCCGACCCCGACGTGACAATGAAATGAAGCTGAGAATGTCGGGAAGTCAGAGAAGGGCAGGATGAGTAAGGAGTACGCACCCTCTGAGAGCTGTCGGGTGTCAGCGGCACAGGCAGTGTGTGGGCCTGTGGCCATTGTCTGGCTGTGCCCTTCCGCCAGCAGCCCAGTGGGCGTCAGGAAATGAAGCTGAGCCCTCAGCAGGGTCACTGCACTGACATCACCCTCGGTGCTTTGAATCATATTTTGTTACTTGAACAAAAATCATAGGAACCCATATATAAAAATGACAGGATCATTTTTCTCAACAACACGCACTTTGTACACTTGCCTTGCAGGCTGAACAACCCTACATCTAGACAGGACCCGTGAAGAGAGAGCCCTAACGGGCCCACCCACGTGCCTATCACTAACAAGGGTGGAGATGCTTTGGAGACCACACTCTCCCAACACTGCTCCATGGGCCACTCTCCAAACACCATGGCAGGTGCAGGAGCAGGCATGGACACTCACCTCTTGCAGGGGTGCGAGGAGAGGCCACCCATGGCACTCAAAGGTTCCCCGGGGTAAGTGTCTGATCAGGACAGTCTGGGGCCAGGCCTGTGTCTGCAGCCCTTTTGTGCTCCTGCCTCATGAGGGGTGTCCCTGCAGGAAAGGTGCCCACTCTTCAGAGAGCAGCATTGGATTAATCTGGAGACTAAGGAAATTGGCTGCCTCAGTGCACAGGTGCACAGAGCTGGTCTGAGGGGCTCAGACAGTCCCTCTGCCACAAAGCTGCCCTTAATTCCACCCCCTACTGCAGGATGGGAGGGGTTTCTCTCTTAAGAATCTTCTTCTTGGGGACCAACAGTTAGCGTAATGGCTATGTTGCTGGACTCCCGCGGTTCGCATCACGCCGGGCGCGTGTGCGTGTGTGCCCAAGATCCCGAGAGGAGAATGGAGGAGAAGGGATTGTGGTGTGGCCATCCCCCCCAGGAGGTGATTTCTCTCTTTCTATCTCCCTGTCTCTCTGTCTGTCTGGCGAGCGCACACGCTCTATAGCAAAAACCTCTCCAAAAAAAAGTATCTTCTTCTTTTCTCCTTTGAGGTATATTTATTTCCAGGCAGGTCTTACTCTGCTAAAAACCTGACCTTTGTTGTTTGCTATCGGGTGCATGCTCTGGCTGGAGAGAGACAGAGAAAGTGAGAGAAAGAGAAAGTAGGAACCAGCAGTTAGCGTAATGGCTATGTCGCTGGACTCCCACGTAGTCGACCGCGGTTCGTGTCCCGGACCCAGTGGCTTAAAACTCACGCCGGGCGCATGTGCGTGC
>NW_006159691.1:590997-636806 GCF_000334495.1 Tupaia belangeri chinensis
AGGGAAAGCCCCGCAGCTGGTAACCCAAGGAGAGTGGCAGCTGAGAGCTCGGAGACAGCTGCTCCCTGGAGTCCGTGCCATGCAGGACTCCAGGCTGTACCTCTTTGTGCCTGGCTTCCCGAAGTAAAATGAGAACCTTAACTGCACTCACCCTACTAGGTTCCCCGTGTGGGTCAAGAGTCTAGAAGTTCAAAAATCCTTGCCAAAATAAGTTGCAACGCCTTAATAGTAAAGATGCTATTTGCTAATTCTGACTCAGTTTCACCACCCTCTGCCCGACCCCGACGTGACAATGAAATGAAGCTGAGAATGTCGGGAAGTCAGAGAAGGGCAGGATGAGTAAGGAGTACGCACCCTCTGAGAGCTGTCGGGTGTCAGCGGCACAGGCAGTGTGTGGGCCTGTGGCCATTGTCTGGCTGTGCCCTTCCGCCAGCAGCCCAGTGGGCGTCAGGAAATGAAGCTGAGCCCTCAGCAGGGTCACTGCACTGACATCACCCTCGGTGCTTTGAATCATATTTTGTTACTTGAACAAAAATCATAGGAACCCATATATAAAAATGACAGGATCATTTTTCTCAACAACACGCACTTTGTACACTTGCCTTGCAGGCTGAACAACCCTACATCTAGACAGGACCCGTGAAGAGAGAGCCCTAACGGGCCCACCCACGTGCCTATCACTAACAAGGGTGGAGATGCTTTGGAGACCACACTCTCCCAACACTGCTCCATGGGCCACTCTCCAAACACCATGGCAGGTGCAGGAGCCGGCATGGACGGAGCAGGCATGGACACTCACCTCTTGCAGGGGTGCGAGGAGAGGCCACCCATGGCACTCAAAGGTTCCCCGGGGTAAGTGTCTGATCAGGACAGTCTGGGGCCAGGCCTGTGTCTGCAGCCCTTTTGTGCTCCTGCCTCATGAGGGGTGTCCCTGCAGGAAAGGTGCCCACTCTTCAGAGAGCAGCATTGGATTAATCTGGAGACTAAGGAAATTGGCTGCCTCAGTGCACAGGTGCACAGAGCTGGTCTGAGGGGCTCAGACAGTCCCTCTGCCACAAAGCTGCCCTTAATTCCACCCCCTACTGCAGGATGGGAGGGGTTTCTCTCTTAAGAATCTTCTTCTTGGGGACCAACAGTTAGCGTAATGGCTATGTTGCTGGACTTCCGCGGGTAGAAGATCCCGAGAGGAGAATGGAGGAGAAGGGATTGTGGTGTGGCCATCCCCCCCAGGAGGTGATTTCTCTCTTTCTATCTCCCTGTCTCTCTGTCTGTCTGGCGAGCGCACACGCTCTATAGCAAAAACCTCTCCAAAAAAAAGTATCTTCTTCTTTTCTCCTTTGAGGTATATTTATTTCCAGGCAGGTCTTACTCTGCTAAAAACCTGACCTTTGTTGTTTGCTATCGGGTGCATGCTCTGGCTGGAGAGAGACAGAGAAAGTGAGAGAAAGAGAAAGTAGGAACCAGCAGTTAGCGTAATGGCTATGTCGCTGGACTCCCACGTAGTCGACCGCGGTTCGTGTCCCGGACCCAGTGGCTTAAAACTCACGCCGGGCGCATGTGCGTCCGTGCCCAAGATCCCGAGAGGAGAATGGAGGAGAAAGGATTGCGGCGTGACCATCCCCCCTGGGGGGTGATTTCTCGCTTTCTGTCTCTATGTCTCTCTCTGTCTGGCGAGCGCATGCGCCCTACAGTGAAAATCTCTCCAAAAAAAAAAAAAGTGACAAAGCACTCCCCAGAGGGGATGGCCAGGTTGTAACCCTTTCTCCCTCATCCCCTTGTCAAGGTTTTGGGCGCACGCATGTATGTGCCAAGAATGTTTTCCAAGCCATCGATCTGGGACTCGAACATAGCAGCCAGTCATGTAGGATCCAGTCACCTTAACCACCAAGCTACCTGACTGGCCCAAAATCTGACCTTCTTAAGGAAAAGATCTGGGCCTAACATAGCAGCATTTTATTAAAATAAAGAAATCCATAAACAAAACAAAAAAAGGTATTGAATATTACTATGTCAGGAAATATTCTAACTGCTTTATATAAATTAATTCACTTACCCCCCCCCAAGGAGAGGGAGTAAACACAAATGAAGATAATAATTACCTCCCTCATATGGGAATATGAGGGAGGACTTGAACTGTGGTCAGCTATGTGGGAGTCCAGCACTTAACCACTATGCTACCTGCTGGCTTCACGAAGGCAGGTTTCAACTGTCATGCTATTTCACATTTACTCACCTACTAATCCATACAGCTGGAAGGTCCAGGCTTTGTTTAGACAACTAAAAAGCTTATTGACTGAGATTTATAAATACAAGTAGAGGCTAAGCTTAAAAAAAAAAACAAAAATGATAAGTGCTGGCAAAGCTGTGGTGAAACGGGAACTCTCCTACACTGTTGATGGGAATGTAAATTAGTACAGTCACTGTGGAGAACAATATGGAGGTTCTTCAAAGACCTACAACTAGAACTGCCATATGATCCAGCAATTCTACTGCTGGGTATCTACCCAAAGAACAGAAAAAATGCTCAGTTGAAAAAGAGCTTGCAGGGAACCAGCAGTTAGTGTAATGGCTATGTCACTGGACTCCCACGTAGTCAACTGTGGTTCGCGTCCTGGACCCGGTGGCTTAAAACTCATGCCAGGCACGTGTGCGTGCGTGCCCAAGATCCCGAGAGGAGAATGGAGGAGAAGGGATTGCGGCGTGGCCATCCCCCCTGGGGGGTGATTTCTCACTTTCTGTGTCTATGTCTTTGTCTGTCTGGTGAGCGCATGCGCCCTATAGCAAAAAATCTCCCCCCCCCCAAAAAAAAAGCCCTTGCACATCTATGTTTATTGTGGCATTATTCACAATTGCTAAGACATAGAACCAACCCAAATCTCCATGAACAGATGAACGGACTGAAAAAGTGTGGCAGACATACACTATGGAAAACTACTCAGCCAAAAAATATAAGACCCCGGCATTTGATAGAAGGTGGATGAATATGGAAGACTTACTGCTGATTGGAGCAAGCCAAGTTATGAAAGAGAGACACTGTATGTCTCCACTTAATATATATCAACTGTCCGCACTCTGTGGGACAGTCTGAAAGACTAAAGGATAAAGAAGCAGGGAAAACAGTTACAGACACTGGAGATCATGTAGGAAGAGGGTGGGAAAAGGGGGAGAGTGGGAGGAAAGGAAGGAAGGAGAAAAATTAAGAGAGGCAAGACATTTGAGGGACAGAGAAATGGAGTGTCTGATGATAACAGGTATGATATCTTCAACTAGACTGGTGGGAAGTGTGTTCATGTTGGGTAAATTCATTTTACAAGCTGTAGTGATAAACAGTAATTGAATATATAAAATAAATTAAAATAAAAATTTAAAAAATAGATTTTGTTTTCTTTCTAATTATAATCAGAATTGCTTATTGTATAAAACAGAAAAACAGGAGCCAGCAGGCATCATGGTGGTGAAGGCGCTGACCCCCTCATGTCCAACTGTGGTTTGAGTCCCCGACCTGTCAGTCTGCTTTCTCACTCCCCACCCACCCTCTGTCTCTCTTTGGTGAATGTGTGTGCCCTACAACAAATTTTAAAATAATCATAAGACATAAATTAAATAAATAATTCTAAAAAAGAAAAAAAAAAAACTTCGGGAAGAAAAAAAAGGAAAGAAAAATACAGAGGCACAGGAAAGAGGAAGATCATTCATTATCTCACCATGCAGAAAGAATCAGAGTTAACCCTCGTGTGCAGAGGCCCAGAGAAGGAAACACACTCAGAGCTGTGTTTTGAAATCAGAAACCTAAGTCATTTTGGAGGGAGAATGGTCAACCCCACTGAGGATGACAGACACGTTCAATTTACCGTTTGGATTTCACAGCACACCTGGCTGCTTTTTTGGTGGGGTTTGATGTTCTGAGCCTCCACCTCCTGGTCCCCTTGTGGCTGCTGATGCACTCTATTCAGATCATGGACCCAGGGAGATTTTTGGCTTAAGGAGGCTCTAACATGGGTTCCCCGGGTCATCTTGGACAAGTTACTGCCTCTCTCTGAGCCTAAGTTTTCTTACCTGTAACGTGGGAGTGATAATCCCCCGTCCGGTGTGCTGTTGCGAGGATTAGGACATTACTATTCGAAAAGCAGAGGATCACACGATGGAGCCCTTGCCCAGTGACTGGACACGGCCGGTCTCCCTGAGTATCAAGCATCTTCCTTTCACCCAGCCAGGACAACTGGGCCAGCATTTCATTTACTAGAGCACATTCTTCGGGAAACTGCAAATGTCCCAGTGGGGAAAAGTGGGCTGAAGGAAGGTGGAGTGTGTCTGAGGACAGATGAGTTTCTGAGATGCCGCACAGGACAGCTCCTGCCCAGGGCTCCTGCCTGACCTCTGCAGCATCTTCCCGGTCTGGGAAAAGGGAGTTGGGCTGTCCCCTTCCCTGCCTCAGGGAATTTCCTCCCACGTTTTGCTGAAGAGACTGAGCGCGTACGTTGGTTGATTAAAGCTCCTGAGGAGCCCCGCCGTTTAGGCAACTGTCTAACTCTGCAGTCAGGGCTTCCCGAACCCCTCGGCCTCCGGGAAAACAGACAGGTTCACAGGGTATCACACTGTCCCCAGGCTTATTTAGCATTTTCTGGAACTGCTTTCCACCAGCGGGAGATATTGGGGGAAAGAAGGCCTTCAAAATGTTTATGGAAAATGAATACCATGAAGAAAATTTTCAAAAATGTTTAAATCAAGGGACCAGCAGTTAGTGTAATGGCTATGTGGCTGAACTCCCATGTAGTCGACCACAGTTCGAGTCCTGGACCCAGTGGCTTGGATTCACACCAGGGGCGGGCGCGCGTATGGATTCACACCAGGTGCGTGTGCGTGTATGCCCAAGATCCTGAGAGGAGAATGGGGAGAATGGAGGAGAAGGGACTGCGGTGTGGCCATCCCCCCTGGGGGGTGATTTCTCACTTCCTGTCTCTCTGTCTCTCTCTGTGTTTCTGGCAAGTGCACGTGCCCTATAGCAAAAGCCTCTCCAAAAAAAAGAAAATGTTTAAATCAAGATAAACATGTACTTTAGTTCCATTTTCCATGAACTTTTTGAAGTCCCTGTGGAGGTTTCAAACTGGGGAGGTCATGGGAAAGATGGACCACCACTTGAGTTGATAATAATCTCAGACTCAGTGATTTTTAGAACTGAAAAGAGCACATGGGCTCAGTCATTCACAGTGGCTCAGGCAATAGGCGTTTTGCTGCACAATGCTGGAGATCATGTGTGACGGTTTGGGTTCAAATCCCAGGTCTACATCAATACACTAGGCCTGCCAGCGAGCATGCCCATGATCCTAGTTGGCAGTGGGTTCGAGAAAGATCACAGTTTGAAGACCCTGCCTGGCTGCCACAGGTACACACTTCTCTTTCAGGAAATAAACTTAAAAAAATAAAAAGCATGTGGTCTACTCATTTTAGAGGTAAGAAATCCTAGGCCCGGAGAAAAAAAGGAACTATCCTGAGGTAAGAAATGCCAGGCCCAGAGAAGGCAAGGAACTGTCCTGAGGTAAGAAATGCCAGGCCCAGAGAAGGCAAGGAACTGTCCTGAGGCTGCACAGCCTGGTGCTCCAGCAGTAGGAAGACCTTCACTGGCTTCGAGGTATCACTTGACACTACACTTGAAATACAAATCCGACTGGCCCTTCCCTCCTGTTTGTGTTAACTCCCTTCCAGGCTTCAGGTTTCACATTAAATGCCACTTTCTGGGGCCGGCAGGTGGCATGGTGGTTAAGCTGGACTCCCAGATGGCTGACCCAGGTTCAAGTCCCAAGCCTGGTGGCTGCTTTCTCACTTTCTCTTGCTGTCTCTCTCTTTCTGGCCAAATTACAATAATAATGATAATAATAATAAGTAACTCTTTTTTAAAAAGTCCCTTCCTTACGGAGGCCTTTATTCCGAGCCCAGTGACTGCTCCCTTCCATACTGTCACGGTACCCTGCAGTTCTCCAAAGCTGTGGCAAAAGCTGTCATGAGCGCAGCTACGGTGAGTCCCTACCAGACTGTAAGCCCCACAAGGTCAGCCACGTGTCTCCCTGGTTCGTCAAGAGATCCATCCAAGTGCCTAGAATAGTACCTGGCCCAGACTAGGAAACACAATAAATTTTTGTTTTGTTTTGTTATGCTGTGGAGAGACAAAGAGTCAGAGAGACAGAAAGCAAGAAATCACCGCTAGGGGATGGCCACACCGCAATCCCTTCTCCTTCATTCTTCTCTCAGGATTTTGGGCACGCACACACATACCGGCATGAGTTTAAGTCGCTGGGTCTGTGACTCAAACCATGGGAGTCCAGCGAGATGACCGTTATGCCATCTGCTGGTCCCCACAATAAATATTTTCTGAACACACACACACACACATGCACATACACACACATCCTGGGTAGTCCAAACTGGAGTAAAACAATAGCATACTACTACTTCTACCGATAATAATAATAATAAAAAGGAGGCCTTCCAAACAATTAACTGGGCCTTCCCTTTGGTGGGGAGGAGGCTCATTAGGGAATATGAGATTTCAATTCAAATAATTTCCCACACAGAATCTGAAGCTCAGAGCACAGGGACAAGAAGGAACCACTGGAAATGCAAGACAAACAGCTGTGTGGAACCCCAGGCAGCTCTGGCCCTGAAGAGGGCAGCCAGAGAGGACTGAAGAGAAGGATGAAAAATGAGAGGCTCTATGGACCAGCAGTTAGCATAATGGCTATGTCACTGGACTCCCACGTAGTCAACCGCGGTTCGCGTCCCGGACCCGGTGGCTTAAAACTCATGCCAGGCGCGTGTGCATGTGTGCTCAAGATCCCAAGAGGAGAATGGAGGAGAAGGGATTGCGGCGTGACCATACCCCCTGGGGGGTGATTTCTCGCCTTTTGTCTCTCTGTCTCTCTCTGTCTGTCTGGCAAGTGCACGTACCCTATAGCAAAAACCTCTCCAGGAAAAAAAAGAGAGGCTCTACTGAAGGTCCTGTTCCAGCTGGCTCCCTACTCCCATACCTAGAGCGCACCAAGGGCCTGGAAACTCTGAACCACACACAGGCTAGACAGGAGACGCTAAGTAACTCCATGGAGGTGCCTGGGGTGATCTAAGGCTTCTAGAGAGGCCTCAGCCTCCTTCTGTGAAAAGCCAGCGGCTCAGCTCCTGCTCATGTGCCCTAAAGCAAATTGGGCCCTTCCTTCTACTTGGTACAGAAAGCTTCCAGAGCCCTCCAGGCGGAGTAGAGGCCTACTGAACAGACAACCAGTTCCCGAGGAAATCAAGGCCTAACCCCTAAAGGAGTCTTCTATTACCGATTACAAAGAAAATCACAGGGCATGTGAAGAAAACCAGCAGCATGACAAAGATGACAATAAAGAGAAAAACAGACCCAACAGGGGGAAAGAAAATTCAGACAAATGAGACACTTTAAAAAAAAAATCCCAAACTTAGGTCTTCAGAAATTCTGAACATATTGTGTCCCTAAAATATAAAGGAAAAACACTGGCAAAAAAGAGCTCTTGAAAATTAACAATATGAATGCTGAGATGAACAGTTCAAGAGAAGGACTGGAAAATAAGAAGGGGGTTTTCAAAATATAGGCAGGAAAAGACTCACAAGACAAAAAAGGATTATGATATAAAGCCACGATGCAGGAAGTTCAACGTCAGGCTAAGTAGGAATCCCTCGCATCTCCCCCAACCACAAAAAAAGGAAGTAGGAAGTACAGAAATCACGAGAAATTTCCCAGAGCTAAAAGAAGACTCGACTCTTCAAAGCTGGACAAGTGCTGAGCACAGGTTGCTTGGGCTACCTAGGCTCAGGCTGCCTGTGCCCGCTGTTATCTGTCTCTTCGTCTCATTCTTTCTGATTCCCGTCCTCTCAAGATGAAGGGCTTCCTTTTTCTCCTCCTGTTTCTCTTCCTCACCAGCAGCCTCCTAATCATAACTCAGCTAGAGTCAAGCCCCAGGGTGGACACTGACACATAGGGTCTCATAGATAGGTTTCAGCTAGTCATTTATTGGTGTAGGGGAGATAACAGAAGAAAGGAAAAGGTGGGGGGAGGTAAAGAAGAGAAAAAAGGAAGAGAATACCAAAGATAAAAGAGGATGGAAAGACAGTTCTATTAACATATACAGGCTGTGCAGTTTTTTTCTTGCCCTCTTTACCTTTATGTTCTTCTGTGTTATTAGAAAAGTCATGATGTATTTTGCTTAGAAAAACAGAAAAGTCAGTCATGACTTTCTAGACAACCTAATAATAACTTAAAATCAATTCACAGAACTTCTTAACATTGTATCTCTAGATACAAACATTCTTAAAAATTTGCTAGAGGGTGTGTATGTACTAGCCAGAGAGAGACAACAAAGTGACCAAGCACTCCTTAAGGGAGATGGTCACACCATAATCCTTTTTCTTCTATTTCTCCCTCCTTTTGGGGAGTTTGGACACACACTCACATGTGCCTGGCAAGTTTTTCAGACTGCTAGGTCTAAGACTCAAACTGTGCAGTCAGCTATATGCGATCAAGCCACCCCAACCACCACACCATGCACTGACACACACATATAATTGTTGATTGCTTCAATCTGAAATTTTCCTGAGTGATGAAGGAATCTTCACATTTCTTCATGACTATCAGACCGAAAATAATGTATTTGTTACTTAGTCAGTGAAACTCCTCCTCTATTATTCCCGTCCCTGCCAAAGCTAATTTCAGGTACCCCCATCCACCCAGAATACACACATATATACCCAGCCCCGTACCAACAAACATGTCAAGTGAATTTTCTACCCGAATGACATAAAACATGATGCCTATGCATGTAGCTTAAATTTTAGAGAAAATTTTATAAAAACTTAGCCCATTTTTTCAAAAATAAATCCATCCCAGGTCACCCATGACAGTATGTGAATCCAATAAATTCACTGAAAAAGAAAGAACATAAAACTGAGCAAAGCTGGACAAGTGCTGAGTAGATAGCTAGACACCGTTTGCTAACCTCTAGAACTCAAAGGGGAAAAAATTCCTAAAAATGCCTGGAGGGACAAACTGACTTTTGCAGGGAACAGCAGCTGGAGTAGTGGCTATGTCACTGGACTGCCGTGTAGTCAACTGCGGTTGGGGCCCTGGACCCAGCGGCTTAAACTCACGCCAGGCATATGTGTGTGCATGCCCAAGATCCCAAGAGGAGAATGGAGGAGAAGGGATTGTGGCGTGGCCATCCCTCCTGGGGGGTGATTTCTCACTTTCTGTCTCTCTGTCTTTCTGGCGAGTGCACGAGCCCCATAGCAAAACAAACAAACAAACAAACAAACAAAAAACAAAAAAACAGAAACAAAACAAACAAGAAAACAAACAAACAAACACAAAATACCTGACTGTCTCAAAGGAAGAGTGAGACTGACACTGGACTCTCACCAGCAACACTGGTGGCCAGAGACAGCGGGGCGCTGCTTTCTAAGGGGAAAGTTCGAACAGGAAATGATGTGGAACCTAGACTTCTTCATTTCACTAGGCAAAACAAGGACAATTTCAGACACACAAGACTTAGAACAACTGCTCTCTCCTATACTGTTTTCTTAGTAAACTTCTGGAAAATATGCAGTTAGCATAGTGGCTATGTCGCTGGACTCCCACGTAGTCGACCACGGTTCGCGTCCCGGACCCGGTGGCTTAAAACTCACACCGGGCGTGTGTGCATGCGTGCCCAAGATCCCAAGAGGAGAACGGAGAAAGGATTGCGATGTGGCCATCTCCCCTGGGGGGTGATTTCTCGTGTTCTGTCTCTGTCTGGCGAGGGCACGTGCCCTATAGCAAAAACCTCTCGATAAATAAATAAATAAATAAATAAATAAGGTTAAGTTTAAACTAAGAAAAAAAAAATGGGATTTCAAGACCAAGCATGCAGTGAGAGAGATGAGCAGAGATAAGCGGGAAGCCAAAGATGATGATAAAGGCAGCCCTGGGGCCTCAGCGGAGTGGCAGGCCTGAGAAAGGACTGATCTGACTCTGACGGCAGCAGGAGGGCAGAAGGTTCCAGGAAAAGAGCTGACAGCCTCCCAGACAGGCTTGACGAAACCTGTAAGTCTCCGGGAAAGTGTGGAAAGACTTAGCAATAAAGAACAAGGAAAACGAAACATGTTAAAGTAGCTATTAAGTCCAGGAAAAAAACAAAGTCAAGTAGAAAGGAAAAATAACGAGACTCTTACTAGCTCAGCAGTAAAGAGTATTTACATGCACTCAACACCGAGTTAACAAAAAGCTGTGGACACTGGGAGAAAGGAAAAGGAGCATGAGTGGGGCTGTGGTGCTTATAAAAAGCCAGTCTCGTATGCCATGCTAAAGTCAGTAATATCCAAAATGGACAAGTCAAGGAAGAACAAAGGGATGGAACGTCTAGTCCTGTTCGGCTCTGACTAAAGAAAAATACGTTTATGAGCAACTGATCTTTGCAAATAATAAAGAATGCTTAATTATGTCATGTGTGATAACAGTAGGATAATTACATCAAGAAAACGTCCTTATTCTTTTACAGATATATGTCAAAGTAATTATTTAGGATATGATATGATGTCTACAATTTACTCGAAAATAACCTCGTGCAGGGGGAAGAGGGCTACAGGTGGAGATGAAACAAGACTGGTGATGGCTGTGTGTTTTTTACTGGGTTGTCAGAAAAGTCATGAATACATGAAGCATTTACCAGAGGGTATGTGTGCTCACCAAAGAAAGAGCAAGGGGTAGAGGGAGAAAGCATCCCTCACTAGGCATGGTCCAACCCCTCTTCTTCATCCATCCTCCTTTTGGGATTTGGGGCACACGTGCACGTATGCCTGGCGTGTTTGTCAGGCCTCCTGGCCTGGGACTCAAACCACGTGGCTGTCCATGTAGGATCCAGCTCCCTTAACCACCAGGCCTGGACTAGCCCATGGGTTATCTTTTAAGCTGGATATTGGTGGTATATGAAGATTCACTCAACTCTTCTAATTTTGTGCACGTATGAAACTTACATAATACAGATGATGTATTATGATTAAGGTAGCTGAATAAGCATGTTATGTAAGATATATAAACACTAGAGCTAACAGGACAGGAAGGAGAGTAAAGACAGGGTGAGGGCAGGGGACAACTGGTTTCTACTGTAAGTTTCTAAAGATATCTGACCTTAAAAAAAAAAAAAGAAACTATACACATGGTCCATTCTGACGAAAATGAAATAATTCTCAAGAAATAGAAGTGGGCCAATAGGTGGTGTGGTGGTTAAGGTGGTTAGATGCATACAATAGACTCTGCAGTTTGAGTCCCAGACTCTGTGGCTTGAAAAACATACCAGGCACATGTGTGCATGCGTGATCAAAATCCCAAGAGGAGAATGGAGAAGGGACTGCAGCATGGCCATTACCCTGGGGGGTGACTTCTCACCTTCCCTCTTTCTCTTGGTGGTGTGGTGGTGTGGTGGTGTGGTGGTTAAAGGTGCTGGATTCCCACATGGTTGACCATGGTTCAAGTCTTGGACCTGGTGGCTTGCTTTCTTGCTTTCTCTCTCTCTGTGTCTTGCTATGGTCAAATTAAAAATAACAATAATGATAAATAAAGAAAATAATTCTTTTTTAAAAGAATTAATTTTATTATTTTTTAATAATAATTTTTAACAAAAAAATAGTTTATTATAGAGCACATGCACTCACCAAAGAGAGAGCGAGCGAGCACACACAAATGAGAAAGCAGGCTGATGGGTCCAGAACTCAAACTGCAGTAGGCAATGTGGGAGTCCGGGGCCTCAACCACCATACTACCTGCTGGCCCCAACTTACAGATATTTTTTTAAAATCATGCTCATGTATTACTTTGGCTTTTAAAAAGTTATTTATTATTACCAGTTATTTTTACATACATATATTTTTTGCAGGGTCTCTCATTAATCTTGACATTTACGAACTGAATGTTTCTTCAGATTTAGAATTCTAAATTATTAAGCATGATTATTAACTCATCAGTGAAAAATAACAATTATTGCCATTTAACTATTTGTCAATGCTTTATACATGCTATTTCTAATCCTTTTAACACTCCTGCAAGGCAGGTATGATATTGCCATTTTACAGATGAAAAGATTGAGGCTGGGGCCAGCAGAGGGCGTATGTTCACATCATTGGACTCCCACATTGACTGCAGTTCATGCACTGGATCTGGCAACTTGAGACTCATGCCGGGTACACGTGCATACATGCCCAAAATCCAGAGAGGAGAATGGAGAAGGGACTGAAGAGTGGCCATCTCCCCCAGGGGGGAGGGTGATTTCTCGCTTTCTGTCTCTCTGGCACGCGCACATGTCCTATAGCAAAAGATCTCTAAAAAAAAAATAGTAAGACTGAGGCTGAGTGACATTAGCCTTTTGCTTGAGGTCACAGAGTAGAAGGCCAGGCCTGTGAGACTAACACTCCATCGCTACTTTATAGGTTGGCTAAGGTCCAGAAAGTACTTTCACATACATTTCCTCATCAACCCTATAAAACAAGAGACAGACCTACCCTCATTCCACAAATGAAGAAACCAAAGCTAAGAGGTTAGGTAGCCTGCCCCTCCTGACGCTTAACCCACTATGCTCTCTGCCATCCCTTCTCATCTCTTCCTTCAGCAACAAACTGACACATCGTCCACAACCTCCACGTGGGCATGCCATGTGGGAGTCACTGCATGTGAGCACAGCCGAAGCAGGAAGTTAGAGGAGAGCGAGAGACTTGTTTTTTCCAAAGGAAATACAGTAATAAACCATGGAATGTCCTCAGTTGCTCTACTGTCAGCGTTTTGCTCGAGTCCTCAAAGAGGCTCTTGAAATGTCAGCAGCCTGCCCGCCTGGCATCCAGCAGGCTGGTGGCTGGCCCAGGCAGCTCCCAGCAGTTCCCACAACCAGTGCCACTCTTTTTGGCTCCAAAGAAGAAAATGTGCCATGCATGCTTCTGCCCTGAAAAGAGAAGTCTGTGCTTCCTAAATTACTTCCGTCAATGGCCATGTGGCCCGGGGGCTCTTAACGTTTGCCAGGAATCTCAGCTCAGTGCTACTCCAGAGCACAGGCAAGTTCATAGAGCTGAGGTCACATGTGGTGGGAGCCCAGAGTGAGGAGCTAAAGGGGGTGACTATCTGAGGCCTGGTCATCGCAAGTCCCGGGTGGCTGGACCACTCAGCTGGAGAGAAACAGCCCAAGACCTGGGAAGGAGTGCCTTGAGCCTGAAGTGAGAGGCTGCCCCCCAGCCAGTCCTGGTGTCTGAATAATAGCCAAACAGCAGCTAGGGGAGAGGCTGTTTACTTGAGTTCAAACTATTTATAGCACCAACAATCTGCACATATTTGGATGACAAATCTCTGGGCTTCAAGTGAGCGGTGCTTTTCTCCTGGACAATTTCACCAAACACATTCCGTCCCCACGCCACCCCCGGACCCTCTCATGAACACATGTTGCCCTGAGGCTGCTTTATTTAAGTTGCTGAGTTTCAAAAGATTATAAAAAGGAATTGCATTTTAAGAACAAATGACTTTTAATCCATGTATCTCCCATTTGAACTACACGACTTTTTTTTTGTAAAGGCTTGAATCAGAAATTTAATTCTATTACATGTACATTATATAAAAGCACGCAACTGTTCCATCAATGGACAAAACAGTACCTGAATGACGTCTGCAATTTCACATGTGCCACGTGGTTATAAAGATGCTGAGCCTTGCCCAAGACCCACAGAGAACGTTTCCATGGCAGTGTATGCAGAAGATGAAAGGCTTCCCGAAGAGATCCACACAGTCTGTAATCATGTACGTATTCCAGACAGACGGAAGAGGTCTTACCACCCACCAAGGCTGGGGCAGAGGCAGTGGTAGTGGACGGTGTTCACCAACACCCTGCCCTCAGTGCATGCCACACAGGACGGCTCGGCTCTCCCAGGAGAATGTGCGAAGCCTTCTGCACAGTTTTAACTCACAGAAGGTGTCAGAGCCTTGCCAACGAATCTGGGAAAACCAGCCTCCTTCTAAAGCTGCCTTGTTTTTATAGCAAAAGCAGTGCTGATCAGCATCTCTGAGCCAGACACTGCCTAATTCTGAAGAGGGAAACGTGTATGTTGGCTGAAATGTTGGTGGCTTCCAGCCCTGTGGAACCACGCAGGCAGGAACTCGTGTAGAGAAAAGGGCCACTAAGTGAAGAGAAAGGTTTATAGTGTAATGGCGAAACTGGACAATTCATTTAGGGAAAGGGAGCAGACAGGATTCCTCAAAGAACTGACTTGTTCTCCTACCATTTTCCTCTGAAAAATGAAATGATCCCTAGGACAATCATTCCACAACCTCACTTTCTAACATCAGGGGAAAAGTTCTGGTGAGTATGAAGGAATGACACATGTCTATATGTTGAGGGAATGTAAATTACTTAATTTTTTTTTGCAAGGTCAGTTTGTCAGTACAATATTGAGCAAACATATACATATATATATTTAAAAATTATTTATCATTATTATTTAATTTGACCAGAGAGAAAGAAAAAGCTAGCTACCAGGCCTGGGACTCGAACCATGGTTAACTATGTGGGAGTCCAGCGCCTTAACTACCATGCCACCTGCCAGCCCCATAACCAAAATTTTTAAACCATGGAATCTTTACTCTCATGATTCCATTTCTAAGAATTCCAGGAATAAAGAATACCCTTGTTCAGAGCAAGGACCATTCACTTCTTCAGGACCTCCCCAACACATCCAACCTAAGATAACCATCCATCAATCTATCACATTACGTTTTTTTATTATTTATTTATTTTTTTTTTTTGGAGAGGTTTTTGCTATAGGGTGTGTGCGCTCGCCAGACAGAGAGAGACATAGAGACAGAAAGCGAGAAATCACCCCCCGGAGGGATGGTCACGCTGCAATCCCGTCTCCATTCTCCTCTCGGGATCTTGGGCACGCACACACACGCGCCCGGAGTGAGTTTTAAGCCACCGGGTCCGGGACGCGAACTGCAGTCGACTATGTGGGAGGCCAGCGACATAGCCATTACGCTAACTGCTGGTTCCCTCACATCACGTTTTTCAAACTTTGCTTTTTTTCTCCTTTTTGGGGGAAGTGGCAGCAGGTGCCATGGCGGTTAAGGCACTGGACTCCACCGTAGCTGACTGCGGTTTGGGTCCTGGACCCAGCAGTTAGAAAGCATGGAAGAGAAGGGACTGCTGCATGGGGAGGGGGGTGATTTCTCACCTTCCCTCTGTGTTTCTGTCTCTCTCTGGCAAGCATACATGCCCTGTGGCAAACACTTAAAAAAAAAAAGTCTTTCTTCTATGACAGCAAGTGAGAGAGATGAGCACACACATACACAGCACCACCTACGGGGTCTTCTCCACAGTCCACCCCTACCCTCAGCCAGTCTGGGATCACGGGCATGCATACATCCAGCGTGCTCAGAGAGGTCCCAGGATCACAGGCATGTGCATGCCCAGCGTGTTCACAGAGGTCTCTGGGTGTGTGGGGGTCATTCTCACAGTGCACGGTGTCACTGCTGTGCCACTGCCCAGCCTACCATGTCACTTTCTTTTTATCGTCTGCACAGCACTGGAAAATTCAGTCTTGCAATGACCAGAATGGATATTCTACCTTAAATGTGCCCTATGAAAGATGCATTTTTTAATGATAATACCCAGAGTTGTGGAAATACAGGAAAATGTGGGTGAGAATGGAGTATGATACAACATCCCTAAAAGGCAATTTGAGAACACATTTCGGAATCTTTAAAAATGTTCCTGCACGGGGTAAATGGGAACTCTACTTTATGCTCAACTTTGCTGTGAACCTAAAATTGGTTAAAATAATAAAGCTCATTAATTTAAAAAATAATGTACATGCCTTTTTGACCCAATCATCTCACTTCTAAGAATTTACCCTAAAGAAATCGCTATGGCTATGTATACGAAAACTTGACTTGAGGTGTTCACATCATGTGTCAGCCCTGGAGCACAGCAGTTAAGGGCTGTGCACAGAGAGCTGAATCCCACATGCCTGATGGCAGTTCAAATTCCACCCCTGGCTTAAAGAGCAAACAGGGCAGATTAGCATATGTGCCTCAGATCCTGATGGGATGGAGAAATAGAGGGAAGGGGGTTGCAGTATGGCCATGCCCCAATAGGGAGTGCTTTCTCCCCCTTCCTCTCTCCTCCTGCCTTGCGCACAGGTGCCCTCTGGCAATTGAAAAGGAAAAATAATACATTTTTAAGACCCTCTGGACAATACATACCAAGTGCTACAAAGATGTGCACACTGACATACAGAAACAATTCTACCAGTCACTATGCAGTGTGTACTGGATGGGAGATCGCATTTTGTGTGCTGTGATGATGCCTAGGGAAGGAATGTAAATTGAGTTACAAAAAGAAGTTTCAGGAAAACAAAATGTATCTATTCAATGACTGCAGTAGGATATGTAGCCCCAGTTAGGTGCTAATTTATAGGATGCGTAAAGTTAGACTTGTGCTCATGGAAATGTGTGTGTCACATATGTTTGCTAGGAGGGTATTTGGATTGATGAGGGTCTTTGGTGATTCAATAAAATGTGGGGGGAAAACGGTATAGAAATAGATAACAGAGACAGTGTGGGAGGAGAACAGGAGGTGGCAGAGGGTAAGAGAGGGAACCAAGGATGGGGGGAAAAAGCAAAACATACAGAACACAGGAAATGGAAGATCACTTGCTAATAATAACATGTTTGTTGATGTGCTTGATTGAGACAATATACAGTGTACTCTGGATGGAAAATCTCATTGTGTATGCTGTAATGATGTACAGTGAATGAATGCAAATAAATTGGAAAAAAAAAAAGAAAAGAAACAATTCTACCAGTTATTCAACATAGGGAAAAAATACAAAGTATCAAACACTTTGTGTAGCCATTAAAAGTTGCAAAGAGAAACCCAAGTCATGAGCTGCACTCTGCCAGCTAAAACCCGTCTCCAGAGCCCTGCTCCTGTCCTCTGCTACCCTAGCCTGGCCCAGAGGTGTTCTGCCTCGCCTGTGTCTGGCACCAGAAGATGCACAGGCAACATATGTCCGAGAACAACCTCGCTGAGCAGGTAGCAAAGAAGCCTCTGAAGCTGTATCTGGCAGTGGAAAGAAATGAGCTCTAAACTGTCCAGGCACCTCCGCCGTGATTCAAGACACTTAATGACAAGAATGACCAAGATAAACACAAGGGTAGAGAAAGAAGGAAAGGAAAACACAGGTCTCAGAAAAAAAGGGAAATAAAATGAGAGAGAACATTTTAGAAAAGGGAGATAGAGACAAGTATGAAGCAGGATTCTGTAAGAGGGAAATGCCCTGAGCAGCCTTGAGCTCCAGGACCAGGAGAATCCTCCTCCAGGAAACTTTGATTAGACAATCACAGACTGAGAAACCCCAGAGCTTCCTTCTCATCCCCAGAACCTGGAAACTGACTCTATTACTCCTGGAAGCCTGATGACCAGTACAGTCAGTGGATTCAGTAACCATGAAAGAGACCAAAAGGTTACCAGTTCACAAAAACTAAAGGGTAACTTCGTACCAATGCCATGATTTAACAATACAAATCCTTTATTTAAGAGCTCCAAAGAGGCTACAATGTATTTATATCCATAAATGAGCGTTCTTTCTTTTCAATTTATTTTATTTTTATTTATTTTAATATGACTAGAGAGGAACAGAGTGACAGACAGAAAAGAGAGAGGGAAAGTGAGAAAGTAAGTTGCCAGGTCCATGACTCGAATTGCAGTCCGCCATGTGGGAGTCCAGAGCCTTTAACCACCATGACACCTGTCAGCCCCATAAATGAAAATTCTTAACCAGGAAAAGTTTCTTAGCCAGGAAAACAGTTCAAGTCTGAGGCAGAGCAGCCTTTAAAAGAGAAGACTTGCATTAAGATAAAAGGGATTATCTCCCCCCACCCTCTTTCATAGGGAGGACAAAGGCAGCTGGGCAAGAAGTAAGAAGGCTGCATAGACACTTGGGCCAGTCTTTAGAAGCCCAAAAAAGGAAAACAAAAAGAAAGATTACATATTTGAAGATAAATTTACCACCACGAATGAGAGAGAGCAGACTGGTCACTCCTATTAAGAGGAGCTAGAGGGGGCCCCGCAGGTAGCCTGGTGGTTAAGAGTAGTGGACTGCAATATGGCCAACGGTGGTTCGAGTCCCAGACCTGGTGGCTTGCTTTCTCACTTTCCCTCCCTCCCTCTTCCTCTGTCCCTCACTGATCAAATAAAAATAATGAATAAGAATAAATAAAGTTAAATAAAATAATTCTTAAAAAAAAAAAAAAAAGAGGAACTAGAGGAAGCTGAGCAGCCAGTGTTAAGTCTGAAAGAAGAAAATCAGATGGGCCAGTAACACTGGGGGCTCCCCATCCTGTGGATCCCACGGGAGAACCTTGTACAATGTGAAATGACAGCCCTCCAAGTTGACTGAACACACTGTACATGTTCAAAGAAGAGAAGAGGAAGGAAATATTACCTGAATTATGATCCCTATAATTTTTACGCAGTCAACTACCTCCTCCATATTTGCAAATATCAGCTGGATTCATATTTTTTTCCCAAGAGTTCTTAAAATCAATGAGCTATTATCTCTTTGGTACTACTGCTTCTGTGCCATTCTTGCCCCTCCCCTTCGTAAGTCCAATTAAATATACATTAGGCCTTCTCACTGGGACTCTTAATTCTCTTACTTTCTTTTCTAGTTTTTACCTATTTTTTTTTATCTCTTAGTGGTTCTTTTTGGATAATTTTCTTCTAATCTATCTTCCAATTAATCAATTCTTTCTTCTGTTATGTGCTTTGCTTTTAAATCCATCCACTGTTTTCATTTTTAGTTATTGTATTTTTCAGTTCTAGAATGTGCGTTTGGCTCTATTTTAGATTAATTGCCTTTTTTTAATTGTCAGAAGGTACATGCACTCACGAGAGAGACAGAGAAGCAGAGAGAGAGAAAGCACACCTTACTGTGGCGAAGTCACACAGCAATCCCTTCTCCTTTTCTCCTCCTGTCGGGATATAGTAGGCACACAAGCACACGCACCCCATGGATTTTTCAAGTTGCTGGGTCAGAATTCCAACTGTGGTCAGTCATGTGGGACTCAGCTCCCTTAACCACTAGGCTATGAATCAGCCCTTGAATCTATTGCTTTCACGGTGTCTTCTATTATCACATTAAATCTTGGCCCAGCTCATGGCCTGATGGTGAAGGCAGCCAGATCCGACATTGCCAACCAAGCAGTTCAAGTTCAGAACCCAGTGGATCGAGAAACACACCAGGTGCATGTGCGTGCATGCTCAAAATCCTAAAAGGAGGAGCAGATGGAAGAGAATGGATTATGGTGTGACCATTACTGATGGGTGGTGCCTTTTCCTGTCCTTCTGTCTCTCTCTGGTGAGTATTTGCACCCTCTACCAAAATATGAAACATAACAGAACAAAAAGATATTGTTATAATGATAACTTCTATGAAATGAAAATGGGTATTATTGGAAAAAGAGAATGATATAACAATATTATGTCCTATATAAAATTTCAAAAATCAGGACCAGCAGATGGCATAATGGTTACGTCACTGGACTCCCACATAGTCAACAGTCACAGTTCTAGTCCTGGACCCAGCAACTTAAAATTCACACCAGGCATATGTGCATGCATGCCCAAAATCCCAAGAGGAGAATGGAGGAGAAGAGATTGTGGTGTGGCCATTCCCCCTGAGGGGTGATTTCTCACTTTCTATTTCTCTGGTTCTGTTTCTCCAGACAGCACATTTACCCTATAACAAAAACCTAAAAAAAAAAAAAAAAAAAAAAAAAAAAAAAAAAGAAAGAAAGAAAGAAAAATAAAAAACAACATTCAAAATACTTTTATATTTAAAAGCAGTTTATTTAAAAAAAAAAAAAAAGCCCAATGAAAAGGGCAGTTTTGCAGCTGAGACACACAGAAAATCTAGCTTCTTGTTTGTACTCAGGGCCATTCTAAACCAGATCCCATTGTCATTCTTTAGGTGATAAGTGATTAAAAAGAAAAATGGTAGAAATATGGTAAGTGGCCAAGTGACATGTACAAAGTGGAGTTTCTACAAAAGGTGCCCTTCCATGGGAACCAGCAGTTAGCATAATGGCTATGTTGCTGGACTCCCACGTAGTCGACCGCGGTTCGTGTCCCAGACCCGGTGGCTTAAAACTCATGCTGGGCGCGTGTGCGTGCGTGCCCAAGATCCCGAGAGGAGAATGGAGGAGAAGGGATTGCGGCGTGACCATCCCCCCTGGGGGGTGATTTCTCGCTTTCTGTCTCTATGTCTCTGTCTGTCTGGCGAGCGCACGCACCCTACAGTGAAAATCTCTCCAAAAAAAAAAAAAAAGGTGCCCTTCCAGGAGGATGGACTACAGCAGAGAGATTGCAGAGCGGTATACTGATCAGACTGGAGGACTAGGAGCTTGGGTTGGAGTGCTGGCAGGAGTAAGATGAGGAATTTTTACCTTGCACTACCCAAATACTTACTAAGGATCTACCGTTGAGCATGCAAAGTATGGGGCAAAAAGTATCTGAAATTGGACCAGCTGTTAGCGTAATGGCTATGTCGCTGGACTCCCATGTTGTTGACCACAGTTCGCGTCCCAGACCTGGTGGCTTCAACTCAGGCTGGGCGCATGTGCGTGCATGCCCGAGATCCCGAGAGGAGAATGGAGGAGAATAGAGGAGAAGGGACTGTGGTGTGGCCATCTCCCCAGGGGGTGAGTTCTCGCTTTCTGTCTCTCTGTCTGTCTGGCGAGTGCACGCGCCCTATAGCAAAAACGTCTTAAAAAAATTGTATCTGAATTTTACTAAAACTAACCAAACAAATAAGTCAATTTTCTCTTCTACTTAGTCCCAGTTCTCTTACCTATAAAACAGAAGAAAATATCCAACTCAGGATTCTTGTAAGGATTGAAAGAAGGTATCTATATAAAATATACTAAGGGAACCAGCAGGTGGCCTGGTGGTTAAGGCGCTGAACTCCCACATGGCCGACCACAGTCTGAGTCCCAGGCCTGGCAGCTTGCTTTCTCACTTTCTCTCTCTCTTGTGAGTACACTTTCCCTATGGCAAATTAAACAATAATAACGATAAATTAAATTAAATAAATAATTCTTTTTAAAAAAGGTAAAACATACTGTCTTCCATGAATGTTAACTACTAGTAATATACTATGACCATCATAGTACTAGCCTGCTACTGCTACAGCAGTGAGGGTAACAATTTATTTATTTATTTAGATGTATTTATTTAATTTTACTTATTATTATTATTTTTTTTTAATTTGCCATAGGGCACATGCACTCACTAGAGACAGAGAAAGAAAATAAAGCAAGCCACCAGGTCCAAGATTTGAACCATGGTAGACCACATGAGAGTCCAGCACCTCAATCACCATGCCACCTGCTGGCCCCAAGGATAACAATTTAAATAGCGGGACTAGCAGTTAGCATAATGGCTATGTTGCTGGACTCCCATGTAGCTGGACTCCCATGTAGTCGACCACAGTTCAAGTCCTGGACCCAGCAGCTTAAACTCATGTCGGGCATGTGTGCATGTATGCCCAAGATCCCGAGAGGAGAATGGAGGAGAAGGGATTATGGCGTGGCCATCCCCTCTGGGGAGTGATTTCTCGCTTTCTGTCTTTGTCTCTCTCTGTCTTTCTGGTGAGCCCACGCACCCTATAGCAATAAAACCTCTCCAAAAAAAAAAAGAGAGAACATTTAAATAGCAAGTCTCTGTGTATCAGGACTTGAGAAATATCTGTGTAGCCTATCTTTTCTTATATACATATATATGTGTGTATATTTGTATATATATATGTATTCAATATAAATTTAAATATATATTACATATAGCTATAGATATAGATATATCTATCTATCTATATATCCCTTGTGTTATACAAAAGCTCCCTTCTGAATTGTCAGACATATAAATGCCTTTAGAGTCCAAAATAGAACCAAATACCCTATACTCTGTCATAGCTCTTTGAGCCCACGGTACAAGGATAGAGATTCTTTCAAATATTTACTGCTCAAGAAAGGTTGGAGAGTTGATTTGTAAAATAGTATAAAGAACCAGAAAGTATAAGTCCCTTTCATTAAGTATAAATTACTTTAAATACACCGAGGGTACCACAAAAATAATTTATTTATTTATGAGCTTAACTGGGTAGAGAAGATTCATGGTCCCCTTCTTGATTTTAAGAAAGCGCTCACACTGGAAGATATATACAACCCCAGCAGTTTATTTTAAAACTGCAAACAATCCTGGAGGGCTTAAATAAGGATGAGCTTGCCAAATTGGAGGCTTTTTTCCACTATTATAAAAACAATGAGTGGGCTTTTGAAAAGTAGGGCATATTTCAAAGACTTAACAGAAATGAAACTATATACAGGAGACTTAAACTTACACATCTAGTATGATTTCACTTATCAACTTGAGAAAACTAGCAAGAAAATGAACAATTGGGACCAGCAGTTAGCGTAATGGCTACGTCGCTGGACTCCCATGTATTTGACTGCAGTTCGTGTCCCGAACCCAGTGGCTTAAAACTCACGCCAGGCGCGTGTGCATGCGTTTCCAAGAAAAAACCTCTCAAAAAAAAAAAAAAAAAAAAGAAAAGAAAGAAAATGAACAATTAACTCTCACGTCACTACTCTACCATAAATAAAAAAGAAAATGTTTTGTTTGGAATCCAAATTTAATACAGATCTTCATAAATTTACTGTCGTTATCAGCCAAACACATCATTATGGTTAATAAGTTTTGGTTGTCACATATAAGAGATGAAGATTTTTTTAAAGGAATTATTAAACTTTATTTATCCATTTATTTATTTATTTTTAATTTGCCAGAGAGGGACAGAGTGAAAAAGCAAGCTGCCAGGTCTGGGACTCGAACCATGGTCGGCCATATGGAAGTCCAGTGCCCTTAACCACCACACCACTTGTTGGCCCCAGAGATGAAGTATTTATTAACTGAGATAAATTTTTGTTAAAGTGGAGATTTAGCTAAATAAAGTCAGAAAATAAAAATATTATTTTGTACAATAAATGGCTTATCTGCTGAGGATATTGTTTAGAGAAAGAAACCTCAGTGTATCCTACTACATGCTCAGAGCACATATCACTTCTGAGATTCCAAAATGTGTGCAGATTTCTCCCTATCAGTAAGCAAGCAATCAGTTCTGCAGTGGACGGCAGTGAGTCGTCCTCTCCTACAACTCAATTCTGATACTAGCCACCTAGAGATCCCGTAGGGTGAGGGTCCAGTCCTCCACTTTTAGATACCAGCTGCAAGTTGGACCAATCAGAACTTCTCTCTGATCAAACAGCTACAAGTTGGGATTCCTCCAATACTGTCTTTAGGTTCAATTAATTTCCTAGAGTGGCATACTGATTTATTACAAATGATTTTTTTAAAGTATTTTTGATATAAGGCATGTGCACTCACCCGAGACAGAGAGGAAGTGTGAGAAATCACCCTGCAGAGGGGATGGCCAGGCCATAATCTCATCTCCTTCATTCTCCTCTCAGGGTTTTGGGCATGCATTCACATGCATCTGGTGTGTTGTTCAAGACCTTTGGTCAAGGATTTGAACTGCATAGTTGGCCATGTGGGATCCAGTGCCTTAACTACCATGCCACTGTCTGGCTCTACTAAAGGTATTTTAAAGGATATCAATAAACAAACAGATAAAGGCAGGGTCTGGAAGAGTTCAGAGTACAGGAGCTCTCCTCCCTATGGGTTTGGTGTGCACTACCCTTCCTGCATGTGGTAAGTTTTTGTTTACCTTCCTGCAAAACATTCACATGCTTGGGACCAGCAGTTGGCATAATGGTTGTGTCGCTGGACTCCCATGTAGTTGATAGCGGTTCAAGTTCCAGACCCGGTGGCTTAAAATCATGCTGGATGCATGTGCGTGCATGCCCAAGATCCCAAGAGGAGAATGGAGGAAAGGGGATTGCAGCCCCGTGGCCATCCCCCCAGGGGGGTGATTTCTCGCTTTCTGCCTCTCTGTCTGTCTCTGTCTTTCTGGCAAGCACACGTGACTATAGCAAAAAAAAAAACAAAAACAAAAACAAAAAACCTCTCCCCAAAAAACTTATGAGCCGGAAGCTTTTCAGATGAAATACTCGAGTATCACTAAAGAACTGTGGGTGAGCTTAAATCATATGGGCCTTAACTACTCTATAATTTAGCTAAAATGTATCTTGGAATTAAGATGCAGAAAGATCCATGGCAGTTTAGATATTTAGAAAGATTTAGTTTAAGGCCAATGAATATAAAAATATGTATAAACATATATAAAACCTATAGAGCTCGGCGAGCTTTGGATAAACAAATAAATTTTAAAATCTGCCGAAAAATGAATTTCCTATAAATTTCAAAGTGTTTTGGCAGTAAACTGTTTTTTTTTTTTTTTTTTTTTTTTGGAGAGATTTTCACTGTAGGGCGCGTGCGCTCGCCAGACAGACAGAGAGAGACATAGAGACAGAAAACGAGAAATCACCCCCCAGGGGGGATGGTCACGCCGCAATCCCTTCTCCTCCATTCTCCTCTCGGGATCTTGGGCACGCACGCACACGTGCCCGGCGTGAGTTTTAAGCCACCGGGTCCGGGACACAAACCGCGGTCGACTAAGTGGGAGCCCAGCGACATAGCCATTACGCTAACTGCTGGTTCCCGGCAGTAAACTGTTTTTAAACACAATTCTTTACAATTTTTTAAAAAGGAAAAAAGGGATAGAGAACAGATGTGGATCTCTCAATATATTTTTATGTCTGCTTATTTGTTTTTATTTAAATAGAAATTAAGAATTTCTTAACTAGAAACACAGGAAAATTATACCCATAACACAAATTAAAATATTTTAATTAAAAACACTGAGAATAATTCTATCCATAATATTTTTTCTTTCTTTCTTTAAGAACAACATCAACAAAAATAGCACAGTAACATCTTAAGTGATTTCTGGCACCATGTCAAAAATTCAGATACTAAAATAGAACATATAAATGGCACTAAGCTTCAGCAAGTCCCTGAAGCCCAAAACTATAACAATACTTTCAATATCCTACTCAGAAAAGGAAAAATGTCACAGTACTGTAGGTAACAAAAAATCAATATGTGGTTATTTCTGTGTTTTATCAATTAAATTAGGAGAAATCCTGCCTCTGCAGCCTTTCCCCACCCCCAGCCCTCATTTTGGGAGGCTTTCTTAAAAATGCAAGTGGCCTCGGAGTCTTTCCAGGAAGACTGAGAAACCAGTCTCTGCACAGACATTTCAGATCCTAAACACATTTTAAGAAAACCAAGACCCTGATTTCTTCCCAAGCTGGGAACCCCTGCCCACCAGCAAACCACCACCCATTCCAGGCTCGTCCCTGTGGAAGATCCCCACCCTGTCCCCTCCACTCAGCCAGTTTTTAACTACCAATCAGCATCAAGTCTGGGACCTGCTCTAAATGCACCTTCTCATTCCTCGTAGTATAGAGTTAAAAGTCCTTATTTATAGGATGTTGATGACATTAGACATGTGCAATTGTTGCAAGCATTGCACCATACATAAAATTTACCTGGGTTAAAAAACTTTTTAAATTAATTAACAAGTTTACAATGATCTGCATTGATCTGGTCCTGCCGGCTTCTCCAAATTTACCTTGTGTCAAGCTTCCTCTTCACTGTCTTTAGGTCACATTGGAAGCTCTTTCAGCTCCTTTAAGACCAAGCTCTTCCCCCAAGTTCAAGGTCTGTAGACTCATGGCTTTTCAGCCATCACATTCTACCTTCCAAGTTAATTCCTACTCACCACATCAGTCTCCACTTGGGTACCTCATCCCTTCACCATAACATGCGTGGGCACCTCTGCGTTCCCTTAGCATTTACTACACACGCGCAGGGATCATGAAGTCCAAGATAGCAGGCCCCTCGTTCCTATTACTCACTGATGAAGCGCTAGCCCTTGGTAAATCGAAGATAAGCAGTAACCATTCATTTAGTGAATACCAAATAAAGGCATGAGAATATTAGTCATTCTGATCTGTAACTTTCCCTCCCCATTTTGCTGACTCGAATGTGTGGCGTGAATTCTGTGTCATCTCAAACCCATCTGTGAAAGAATCATAGCTCTGCCTCTGATTCTGCTTGTTTCTTCTTGAAGAAGCCCAAAGACCAAGCAAGCATTTCCTTTAAGACAATTAAGATCCAGAAGGCTCCCAGCATTCACTAATGACCTATAGAATAGCTAAGTCTTCCCTGTAATAACTACTACTACCTATCTCCGAAGAGGAAAATTTCCAGGTTCAACATAACTTAAGCAGAGTTTTCAAATAGCAAGTGTGCTGACTTTTAACATGTTCATGACAGGCACCTGCCTAACCTCTTGGCCAACAGAAATGGTTTTGTCTAGATAAGGTTTTATGCAATGCTGGATTACATGTGCTGGTTATACTGGCCAACCCAGGACAGCATAAACTTCAGTCTTTCCTGAGATAGGACTAATGACTTGAGACTTCAAGCTTTCGACTTTGGAAAGACTAAAAAATAAAAAAAAATTAAAAAAATTTAAAAAATTAAAAAGCCAACTGAATTCCCTAAAAATTCTCTCCTCGCAAGATTCTTGTGAGGCAGTGGGAAGGAAAACGAGAAGGATGAGTCAGTGTGAGTCAGCGGTAAGAAAAAAGCTCTGCTTTTGGTAAATAGTTTGCTCTTTTACAGACAGGATTAGGATTACCCGACTCCACTGCTAAAAATACACAAATAACAGGTGGTATACATTATATAAGTAGTTCCAAAACAGAGACTCAGATCATTGACTCTAAAAAGGGAACAGTTGATCAGCATTGGGTCAGACCTTCTCCAGAGCCTGCTGCTTTCTGAAGAAGCTCCAAGACCATGAAAGCATTTCCTTTAAGACAATGAAGATCCAAAATGCTTCCAGCAATCATTCGATGACCTATAGAACAGCTAAGCCTTCCTTAGAATAACTACCACTTCCTAAGAACCTACTATGTGCCAATAACTCTGACAGGCAACTCATACAACGTACCTCCAAACTTCATAATAATCCTGTAAAATGAGCACTATCACCAACATTTCATAGACAAGGAGCCTGGAGTTCAGAGGTTAAGTGACTTATCAAGGCTGTATAGTGGTCATGCAGGATCTGAACTCAGATCTGACTTGGAAATGCTTGTTTATTATTTTTTTTAATATTCTAAATTGAATTCAGAAATATATATGAATCACCATGTGCAAGGCAAGGGACCAGATACCACAGGAGATAGCGGGGAAGAGGAGGCCACTCCAATTACCGAGACAGTAAACAAAGAAGTTGCAACTATCCAAGAGAGACTGGCATCTGTTTCCAGAATCTTGCACTAGGCCTGCCACACAGGAGCTGCCTGGGAAATTACATGGAAGGGAAGCACACAGCCATGTAGACAGGGCAGTCTGTGGTCAGTGTCATGACAGAGAACGTGCTTTGTGGGTTTACACTATATCTTTTTTTTTTTTTTTTGGAGAGGTTTTCACTATACGGCGTGTGCGCTTGCCAGGCAGACAGAGACAGACAGACAGAAAGCGAGAAATCCCCCCCCAGGCTCCAATTACCGAGACAGTAAACAAAGAAGTTGCAACTATCCAAGAGAGACTGGCATCTGTTTCCAGAATCTTGCACTAGGCCTGCCACACAGGAGCTGCCTGGGAAATTACATGGAAGGGAAGCACACAGCCATGTAGACAGGGCAGTCTGTGGTCAGTGTCATGACAGAGAACGTGCTTTGTGGGTTTACACTATATCTTTTTTTTTTTTTTTGGAGAGGTTTTCACTATACGGCGTGTGCGCTTGCCAGGCAGACAGAGACAGACAGACAGAAAGCGAGAAATCACCCCCCAGGGGCGATGGTCACACCACAATCCCTTCTCCACTCTCCTCTCGGGATCTTGGGCACGCACGCACACGCGCCCGGCGTGAGTTTTAAGCCACCAGGTCCAGGACATGAACTGTGGTCGACTACGTGGGAGTCCAGCGACACAGCCATTACGCTAACTGCTGGTTCCCTGGGTTTACATTATATCTTGATGCAGGAGCCTGAGAAAGATTCATGAATGTGGCGTCTGAGATAAGTTTGACAAATGGACTTTGATAGACAACAGCGAAAAGTAAATAAATCAGTAGAGGATGGGTGTAGCACAGTTGGGATAAACCCCCGAGGACTGCTAACAGGGAGAAAGCAAGCTCAAAGAGGAGATTCACTATTGTGAGGGCCCCGAATGTGCTCCAAGTCTCTTTATATTGAAAAGTATAGGAATTACAAATATTTCGGAGTCAATTAAAAAAATGTGGGGATCAAGGCAAATAATACTTTAAGGTAATCAAAGCTGCTGTATAGCCTTTCTGGATTGAAGTGGTGGTGCTGACGCTGGCGGTGTGGGGAGGAGGGGCAGTAACTGCATAGACTAATGCATGTATACAAATCCAGAACGTACGTGGCTATGTCACAAAGGCGCATCATGGGTACGTTCTACTACCGTCAGCACCTCAATGCTGAATCAGAGCGAGCGTTTTGTAAGCGTCCACTTTAACCTACAGTTCCTACATTACAGGACTCGCTATGTCAGTGACACTCAACATTCACGGTCTGCTAAAGGGCTTTTGGGAATGGCAGAAGGAGAGGGCAATTCTATTAATAGTTGTCACAATATTTGACTGCCTCCTTACTCAGATGGGCACTGTAGTTTCATAGAAATCAAAATCACCCCTTACTCTGACTTCCAAACACCAAGATACTTACATAAGTGAAAAACCTTTGGATAGTTATCTGAGCCTGGATCATAACCTTTTCAAATGTAACAGCCTACTTTTGCATGAGTTTAGAGGCAATGCATTTTCTAAGACTGTATCTACCATGTGAAAAATGACAGTGCTCTGTTTTGCACTTAGGGGTGAGTTAATAAGATGTCCACAATACACTTTCAAATAGTTCAGCAAGAAATGGAAACACACATATGCAGGTAAAACAAGTACAATACAATAGTAAGAGCTGTCTGATCTAGATGTTTGATACAGATGCGCATTGTACTCTTGAATTTTGTTGGTTTGCAATTTTTAATAAAAAGCTAGAGGGAAGAATCTACCCGGCTCTCGTTAAATGAGAAATCATAATGGAGGTTAGTTAACCCCCTAGCACTCTGCTGCCCTTAGAAAGGTAACTTTCCCTCCCCTGTGCCTCAATTTCCCAGTAACAAGAGGATAATAACAAAACCTCTATCACAGAGTTGTTATAAGGATGAAATGATTTAATAAATGGATGCTGCTTAAAACCCCACGCAGCACAGAGAAAGCACTATCGGAGGCATCGCTATTACCATCAGACCTCGGTAAGTACACCGTCAGCCACGTGCCTGCGCACTTCCCCACTCTAAGTTATTTGTACAAGCAGAAAGGCTGGAAAGTATTTTTTTAAAAATGATTATTGAAATAATTGGATTAATACCTGTCACATTTTTACTATTTTTACAAGTTGTCCTTCTTTGCTCCTGTTTTGTTTTTGCTGTCTTCTGTAGTTTTATTTATTTATTTATCTTTGAGAGAGATTTTTGCTGCAGAGCCTGTGTACTCGTCAGAGAGACACACAGAGAGGCAGAAAGCAAGAGATCACCCCCCACCCCCCAGGAGGGATGCCACACCGCAATCCCTTCTCCTCCATTCTCCTCGCAGGATTTTGGGCACACACACACATGCACCCAGCATGAGTTTTAAGCCACTGAGTCTGGGACTTGAACCACGTAGACTATGTGGGAGTCCAGCAACAGAACCATTATGCCATCGGCTGGTCCCAGGCTAGAATTTCTTTAGCCAAGAGTTGGTTTCATCTTATTTCCTTCCACTAAGATCCTTTCCAAGATAAGGTTTTATGCAATGCTGGATTACATGTGCTGGTTATACTGGCCAACCCAGGACAGCATAAACTTCAGTCTTTCCTGAGATAGGACTAATGACTTGAGACTTCAAGCTTTCGACTTTGGAAAGACTAAAAAATAAAAAAAAATTAAAAAAATTTAAAAAATTAAAAAGCCAACTGAATTCCCTAAAAATTCTCTCCTCGCAAGATTCTTGTGAGGCAGTGGGAAGGAAAACGAGAAGGATGAGTCAGTGTGAGTCAGCGGTAAGAAAAAAGCTCTGCTTTTGGTAAATAGTTTGCTCTTTTACAGACAGGATTAGGATTACCCGACTCCACTGCTAAAAATACACAAATAACAGGTGGTATACATTATATAAGTAGTTCCAAAACAGAGACTCAGATCATTGACTCTAAAAAGGGAACAGTTGATCAGCATTGGGTCAGACCTTCTCCAGAGCCTGCTGCTTTCTGAAGAAGCTCCAAGACCATGAAAGCATTTCCTTTAAGACAATGAAGATCCAAAATGCTTCCAGCAATCATTCGATGACCTATAGAACAGCTAAGCCTTCCTTAGAATAACTACCACTTCCTAAGAACCTACTATGTGCCAATAACTCTGACAGGCAACTCATACAACGTACCTCCAAACTTCATAATAATCCTGTAAAATGAGCACTATCACCAACATTTCATAGACAAGGAGCCTGGAGTTCAGAGGTTAAGTGACTTATCAAGGCTGTATAGTGGTCATGCAGGATCTGAACTCAGATCTGACTTGGAAATGCTTGTTTATTATTTTTTTTAATATTCTAAATTGAATTCAGAAATATATATGAATCACCATGTGCAAGGCAAGGGACCAGATACCACAGGAGATAGCGGGGAAGAGGAGGCCACTCCAATTACCGAGACAGTAAACAAAGAAGTTGCAACTATCCAAGAGAGACTGGCATCTGTTTCCAGAATCTTGCACTAGGCCTGCCACACAGGAGCTGCCTGGGAAATTACATGGAAGGGAAGCACACAGCCATGTAGACAGGGCAGTCTGTGGTCAGTGTCATGACAGAGAACGTGCTTTGTGGGTTTACACTATATCTTTTTTTTTTTTTTTGGAGAGGTTTTCACTATACGGCGTGTGCGCTTGCCAGGCAGACAGAGACAGACAGACAGAAAGCGAGAAATCACCCCCCAGGGGCGATGGTCACACCACAATCCCTTCTCCACTCTCCTCTCGGGATCTTGGGCACGCACGCACACGCGCCCGGCGTGAGTTTTAAGCCACCAGGTCCAGGACATGAACTGTGGTCGACTACGTGGGAGTCCAGCGACACAGCCATTACGCTAACTGCTGGTTCCCTGGGTTTACATTATATCTTGATGCAGGAGCCTGAGAAAGATTCATGAATGTGGCGTCTGAGATAAGTTTGACAAATGGACTTTGATAGACAACAGCGAAAAGTAAATAAATCAGTAGAGGATGGGTGTAGCACAGTTGGGATAAACCCCCGAGGACTGCTAACAGGGAGAAAGCAAGCTCAAAGAGGAGATTCACTATTGTGAGGGCCCCGAATGTGCTCCAAGTCTCTTTATATTGAAAAGTATAGGAATTACAAATATTTCGGAGTCAATTAAAAAAATGTGGGGATCAAGGCAAATAATACTTTAAGGTAATCAAAGCTGCTGTATAGCCTTTCTGGATTGAAGTGGTGGTGCTGACGCTGGCGGTGTGGGGAGGAGGGGCAGTAACTGCATAGACTAATGCATGTATACAAATCCAGAACGTACGTGGCTATGTCACAAAGGCGCATCATGGGTACGTTCTACTACCGTCAGCACCTCAATGCTGAATCAGAGCGAGCGTTTTGTAAGCGTCCACTTTAACCTACAGTTCCTACATTACAGGACTCGCTATGTCAGTGACACTCAACATTCACGGTCTGCTAAAGGGCTTTTGGGAATGGCAGAAGGAGAGGGCAATTCTATTAATAGTTGTCACAATATTTGACTGCCTCCTTACTCAGATGGGCACTGTAGTTTCATAGAAATCAAAATCACCCCTTACTCTGACTTCCAAACACCAAGATACTTACATAAGTGAAAAACCTTTGGATAGTTATCTGAGCCTGGATCATAACCTTTTCAAATGTAACAGCCTACTTTTGCATGAGTTTAGAGGCAATGCATTTTCTAAGACTGTATCTACCATGTGAAAAATGACAGTGCTCTGTTTTGCACTTAGGGGTGAGTTAATAAGATGTCCACAATACACTTTCAAATAGTTCAGCAAGAAATGGAAACACACATATGCAGGTAAAACAAGTACAATACAATAGTAAGAGCTGTCTGATCTAGATGTTTGATACAGATGCGCATTGTACTCTTGAATTTTGTTGGTTTGCAATTTTTAATAAAAAGCTAGAGGGAAGAATCTACCCGGCTCTCGTTAAATGAGAAATCATAATGGAGGTTAGTTAACCCCCTAGCACTCTGCTGCCCTTAGAAAGGTAACTTTCCCTCCCCTGTGCCTCAATTTCCCAGTAACAAGAGGATAATAACAAAACCTCTATCACAGAGTTGTTATAAGGATGAAATGATTTAATAAATGGATGCTGCTTAAAACCCCACGCAGCACAGAGAAAGCACTATCGGAGGCATCGCTATTACCATCAGACCTCGGTAAGTACACCGTCAGCCACGTGCCTGCGCACTTCCCCACTCTAAGTTATTTGTACAAGCAGAAAGGCTGGAAAGTATTTTTTTTAAAATGATTATTGAAATAATTGGATTAATACCTGTCACATTTTTACTATTTTTACAAGTTGTCCTTCTTTGCTCCTGTTTTGTTTTTGCTGTCTTCTGTAGTTTTATTTATTTATTTATCTTTGAGAGAGATTTTTGCTGCAGAGCCTGTGTACTCGTCAGAGAGACACACAGAGAGGCAGAAAGCAAGAGATCACCCCCCACCCCCCAGGAGGGATGCCACACCGCAATCCCTTCTCCTCCATTCTCCTCGCAGGATTTTGGGCACACACACACATGCACCCAGCATGAGTTTTAAGCCACTGAGTCTGGGACTTGAACCACGTAGACTATGTGGGAGTCCAGCAACAGAACCATTATGCCATCGGCTGGTCCCAGGCTAGAATTTCTTTAGCCAAGAGTTGGTTTCATCTTATTTCCTTCCACTAAGATCCTTTCCTTCTCCTTCTTCTTGAGTATGCTCTGACCAGGAAGGTTTTACTTTGCCCCTGACATGCCAGTGAGTTTTTTTTTTCTCAGAAATCTCTCGACTTTATTCTCTCCCTATTCCACCTGAACACCTTTTCTCCTTCCTTCCTCCTAATCCTTATTCATTCTTCAGGATGCTGGCCAAGCACCCACTCCTTTCTGACGTCAGACTCAGCACGCGGCTGTTCTCCGGAGTCCATCTCTCAGGAGCTTACCCTTTCAATGTGCAGGTAGCCTTCTGAACAGACTTCAAGTTCCTTAAGGACCAGGCCATTCCTTTTATCATTGCTAGAAACTGGGTTGTCAGGAAAGCCAAGATGCATTTCTGCAGAGAAAAGCACGTCATGACTTTCCCAGCAACTTAATATTTTCTCAGGCTTCTTGAAGCCTCCTGCAGAGGATGCATGAGATCTTTCTTTGATCTAGGCTCCTGCATTTGCTCTCTGAAGAACTTGCTTCTGTTTAATGCTGTCTTCAGATAAAACCTGACCCAAAAGCTTTGCCCTGAACAGAACAGTTATCATGGCAGTATCTTCTAAGCTAACACAGCTGAGGAGGGTGAAAAGCGTCCCAAGCCGCATCTAGCGCAAGGCTCACTGAAGCCCTGATCTGGTGCCACGCGGTGCTTCATCTTGGCAGACCCCAGGCCGGCAACGGCGTGTCTTCCTTTCCCTCCCAGCAAACATCGTTCTGCCTGAGTTTGCTACTGGAGGGCCAGTGTGCTGAGATAAACGGGTAGTATACTCAGGATGATGGGAACAGAGTCCTTTTGGATCATGGTCTCCGCAAGAAAATACACACATGGGAGAAAAGCAAGGAAGAGGAACGCACCATTCCAGAGCAGAGCTCAGCGCCAACAGCAGAGTACAATTCCTGTAAGAAGCGTGAACCGGCTGAGCCGATGCCTCCCGGGTAACTTAGGTATTTAATTGGAGGGGCGCTTCTAAAACTCCCAGGTGTCTCCAGCATTCTTGTCTTTCTCTTCCTCCCCTTTTCTTCTGCCTTTTTTTTTTTTTTGGAGTGGTTTTTGCTATAGGGTGCATGCACTCGCCAGACAGACAGAGACAGAGAGATAAAAAGCGAGAAATCCCCTCCCATGGAGGATGGCCACGCTGCAATCCCTTCTCCTCCATTCTCTTCTCGGGATCTTGGGCATGCACGCACACGCACCTGGCATGAGTTTAAGCCACCGGGTCTGGGACTCGAACTGTGGTCGACTACATGGGACATAACCATTACACTAACTGCTGGTCCCCCCCGTTTTCTTCTAAGTTTCTGCCTTTAGACATAAAGTTTGAGACATCCGTCATTTGCTGATGCCAAAAAATCACCAACCAACCAAATACAGGGCAGGCCAACATGGCAGGACATGACGGTCAATGAAACAACCCAGGTGCTGTGAAATCTTAGGGTGGTCTTTGTCACAGCTGTGGAAAAACTCACAATCTCAGAGAGAAAGCGAAGGGAAAATTTTATTTACATTCTAAGAGAGGAAAGGGCCAGACGCAGAGAACTGCATTTGCACTGGGGAGTGGGGGTCAGGAGCCCTCACTGGTTTTTAATGGGAGGCACTGATAGCCGGTTAATTAGGGTGACCCTGGGATAGAAAGCCTGCTACCCTTTACATTCTCTGGACTATTCTGTTGCTATCTCTGGTTGTCATATCTGACCACTTTGGCCATATATTCGGTCATCAGAAAAGTCATGACATATTTTCCTATGGTTTTCTATGCAAGGCTGCGTCGCGACTTTTCTCTATTCTGAAATCGACTGCGCTCTCTCTCATAGTCCTGTCTGTTCTCTGAACAGGCCAAACTTAACTCGACCTCGGGCCTTTGGACTTGTGTGCTCCTACTCACTGAACCTCAGACTCCTCACCCGTAAAGTCCAGACATTCATTCATGGAGTTCCTACCACACCGCGTCCTGTTCTAAGCACTGGAGATGAGTGCTGGGTACACAGAGAAGGACCTGCCCCCACACAGCCAGGCCTCCAGTTTACCTTTTTGTTTGGACAAAAAGCAACTAACTAAATAAACAAGATAATTTCAGATGGTAACAAATTCTATGGAAAAAAAAAGCTAAACAGAGTAACGGACAGGTGAATTAAATGGGGTGGGAAGCAGGCTATGCTAGAATGCCCAGGAAGGGCCGCCCTGAGGCGGTGACATTTTGTGTGGAGACCTAGGAAGATGTCCCAAGTGCAAGCCTCTTGGCAGAGAGAGAACACAGTGCGTGAGCCTGAGGGGAGGGAAGTAGGAGGCGGGTTCCAGGAAAGACAGAAGCCGCGCTGGCTAGAACCTGGGGGCAAGGAAAACAGCATGTTTTGCAGCTAAGGCAATGTCCACAGATGGAGAGGCAGGCAGGAGCTCGGCCCCAGAGGGCTCTGAAAGCTGTGCTAAGGATTCTGGAAATTGTCACTTTAGTGCTTTAAGCTGAGAGTGACATGATTGAATCTGTGTTTTAAAAGATCACCCTTGGGACCAGCAGATGGCATAATGGTTATATCGCTGCACTCCCATGTGGCTGATTGCAATTTGAGGCCTGGACCCAGCAGCTTGAAAATCAAGCTGGGTGCTGTGTGTGTACGTGTGTGTGTGTGTGTGTGTGTGTGTGTGTGTGTCCAAAATCCCAAGAGGAAAATGCAGGAGAAGGGATTGTGGTATGGCCATCTCCCCTCAGGGGTGAGTTCTCGCTTTCTGTCTCCATGTGTCTCTCTGGTGAGTGCACGTGCCCTATGGCAAAAATCTCTCTCTCAAAAAAAAAGACAACCATCCTCAAGGGAATGTGAACAAGGTTGGTAGATAATACCAATATCGACAACCTGGCTGTGATATTGGGTCACAGCAGTGCAAGATTTATGAGGGGGCATTATGGTAGCAAAGTCAAGGCTGTCAGGATGTCTGCTGGTCCTCCATGAAAGTTAAACATTGCTCGGGCTCCGTAGGGAGTAAGAGTTAAGAGAAACTGGATAAAGGGTACATAGGATCTCTTTGTATTATATCTTACAACAGCATGTGAGTCTATAAATATCTCAAACAGTTTTAAAAAATAGATCAGGAACAGTAGCTGGTGTGGAGGTTAAGGTGCTGGACCCGACATGGCCAACTCTGGTTAAAGTCCAGACCCGGTGACTTGAAAATCATGCCAGGCATGCGTGCTCAGAATCCCAAGAGGAGAACGGAGAAGGGATTTCAGTGTGGCCATTGTCCCGGGGATGATTTCTCACTTTCTCTCTCTCCTGTCGCTCTCTGGTAAGCACACATGTCCTCTGGCATATTAAAAAAAAAAAAAAAAAAAAAGATCTAGTATGTGAAAGAACTAATGTACACCTCAACTACTAGATAAAATTTCCTAATTCCTTGAGAAGTTAAAACTAGTTCCAGCTGAGCCACAGCAGGGCACTCATGCTGGGTGCATGTGTGTGTGTGCCCAAAATCTTGAGAGGAGAATGAAGGAAAAGGGACTGTGGCATGGCCACCCCCTGGGGGATGATTTCTCACTTTCTGCCTCTCCGTCTCTCCAGTGAATGTATGCACCTTATAGTAAAAATCTCTCTAAAAAAAGTGATCTGTTTCTCTTCCTTTTCCTGTCTTTTCTTTAAAAGAATAACAACAAAAAAGACTAGTTTAAAGTTTCATTTTTCTTTTTATCTTCTTTTTTTTTTGGAGAGGTTTTTGCTATAGGGAACATGCACTAGCCAGAGAGACAGAAAGCAAACAATAAACCCCCAGGGGGATGGCCACACTGCAATCCCTTCTCCTCCATTCTCCTCTTAGGATCTTGGGTAGGCACGCACATGTGCCTGGAGCCCGGCATGAGTTTAAGCCACCAGGTCTGGGACTCGAACTGTGGTTGACTACATGAGAGTCCAGCGACATAGCCATTATGCCAACTGTTGGTCCCTCAAATTTCATTTTTCAATGATTAGCAAAGAAAAATCAAGGTGTATATTTAGAATGTAATCTGATTTCCTATTTACCCAAAGAGCTATAACATGTATTAGAGAAAAGTAAAGGGTTCTCATAATTATAAAAATCCAAAGGTTTTCCTGTTGAGCTTTGCAAATGGAACTTTAAATCAGAAGTATCAGGGACCAGCAGTTAGCGTAATGGCTATGTCACTGGACTCCCATGTAGTCGAGTGCAGTTCGAGTACCAGACCCAGTGGCTTAAAACTCACACGGGATGCATGTGTGTGTGTGCCCAAGATCCCAAGAGGAGAATGGAGGAGAAGGGACTGTGGCATGGCCATCCCCCCCCGGGGGGGGGTGATTTCTCACTTTCTATCTCTCTTCTCTGTCTTTCTGGCAAGTGCACATGCCCTATAGCAAAAACCTCTCAAAAAAAAAAAAAAATCAAAGTACCACATCTTCTATATAGCATTGGCTGGATGCCTACCGGAGATGATCTGTGCCAGACCCCTGGAAAATAAATATCAACACAATACAGTGAAATCCCAAGAACAAGAATCAAGAGAAGAAAGAGTGAAACAAAACATTTCAATAGAACAGTTTATGGGAAAACAAGACAAAACAGAACTAGGAGTTCATACATCACTGAAGCCAAACTGCGGCATCAGGACATCGCCATTTTGAGATAAAACGGCACCTGTTTCTGTGACTTGGGAGTACAGAGTGGGGGTTAGTTGGGGTAAGCGTAAGAGCACTAGATGCTCTTGGGTATCATAAGTGAGAAGTCCAAAGTTTTTCTATCTGAAACAACAATCAAACTTTTAAAAAGTCAGAGCTAAATGGCAACAGGCAGTTTTAAAAAGAAGTTTTAAAAGCTTTAAAACTTCCTGAGAATTTATATCTAGAGCACTGGCCGTGTGACCTGTGTTTATGTAACTGATACCCAGGGGACGTGACAGCTGACTGTCTTGTCCAAACAAACCCTGCAGAAATGTATTGCAACCATCGGGCTATTCCATTTCTCTTCCCACAGTATCACTCTTATCTCGGACAGATGTGTGTGTGTGCTTCAGAGGCCTGCTCTACGTAATTAGAATTCTTTGCAGGACTGCAGATAAGGCAAAGGGTTTAAAATGTAGTCTTCATTTAAAAGAAAACGGATTTGCTAGAGAAATTCTGGCTTTGGGAAAGTGGCTAAGTAATCTGTGGATTATATCACTATCTTTAATTAGGAGTGAAGTAAAATAGTACAAGAAAAATTTAGATAAATATATTGTTTATATTTTAAAGACGGGGAAACAGATTCTGCTACAAAATTTTTCCAAAACAAATTCCCAACAAATGACTCCTTAGGAAAACTATTTCTACCCTTTTATCAACTTGGCTGGTAAGTATTTAATTTCCAGTGCATATATGGGCAAGCTATATCAAGTTAAACCGTTTTCATGATTTAGAAACATTCTGCACATAAAAATGTATTCTAGCTAAGCCTGTTGTGTTATAATGTTTACTTGCTAGACTGATAAATGACTCGAGGGGCAAATATGAAGTTTCAGAATGGAAGTCCACAAAAAAATTGGCTTGACTCCCTTACCAAAACAACTCCAAAAACACCATCCCTTCAGACCAGAGCAACGCTCTGGAAAACTGTGATTAACATTAATTAGTCCAAAACACACTTACATGTTTTATTTCACTGCCTGTGTGATAGAACATGCTTTTTCCTTTTTTTAAAGTTTATTTTAGGCTGGCCTCTAGGGCTGGCCCTGTGGTCTGGTGGTTAAGGGATCCAGATCTTCCACTTGGCTGACCATGTGGTTCATGTTCTGGCCCCTGCAACATGAAAAACACACAGGGCATGTGTGCACCAATGGCCCAAATTCTGGAGGGGGGGGGATAAATGGAGAAGGGAATGCAGAATGACCACATACCATTGGGAGGTACTTTCTCTCCTCCTGACCCGTTTCTCCCTCCCTCCCTCCCTCTCTGGAGAGCTCAAACACACTCAGGCAAATGACAGAAATGGAAAGTTTATTTCCTCTGAGAGAGAAAGAGACAGAGAGAGAGAGGTGCGGCATGCTGGCAGTACCCCAGCCTCGGCCATCCTGGATGATGGGTGTGCACATGCACACTCAATTTGCACAGGAAGGCTCCTGGATGCACCCCTGGGACCTTCACGTGGGTCCTGCTGCATTACCATCATGTCACCGCCTGGCCCCAGATGCTATCATTTCTCCCATTTTTCAGATGAAGAGCAGCTTGGAAAGGCTGGTGTCCACGGCCACAACATGCAGCTCCCTCAAGCTACGCAGTAGAGACAGTGATGGCAAGGGTGAGAGGCAGTGGCCAGAGCGCTGAAGTTGCACTCGCTTGTGGTGACCATGGCCCTTTGCACTTTAATGTCAACTCATGAAACTCACGACAACCCTTAAGATGGTAGGCAGGTTGGGCTTTGGGTCACCAGCCTCCTCTTTCTCTACCCCACCCACCAGGTGTGCCCTTCTTCTTTCCCCACAACATCAAAATGAGCACCCCGAAGTCCTCTTGTTCCCTCTGCCCACATCCCAAATCAATATATGTTCTAAGACGCTGAAAACTGCTGCAGCTGGATGACGGGCTCCGGGGTGCTTTACACCATTCCCTCTACCTCCATTTATGCCTGAAATGACCTTAGAAACATTTAGCAGGTTCTGCTCTGAGAGGGAAGCTGACCTAACAGAGTCAAAGGAAGTGTCACTGCAGGAGGCTATGTAATAACAGAGGAAAGTGATGTCGATTCATTCACTTATTCCATGAACAGAAACTGAGCAACCATTGCAAGTTAGGATTCAGAAAGATCCATGAAGGGTTCCTTCCTCAGCAAGCTAAGAGTAGCAAACACAAAATAAACACGAGAGTAATTGCAAAGTGGAGCCTGCTTTGACATCTGATGGCAGGACAACAGTATGCCACCACTTGTCCATGGACACTCCATACGAACACACAAAACCTGTCCCTCGACCAGACCCTGTGCACAAAATGAAGAAACACATGACCAAGGGCTGAAAACCAGATTAGAAGAAATAGGCGAGCACATTGAGCAAGGACCGTGGTAGAACAACTTAGCAAAATGCTCTTTGTTACTAAGCACCATTGGTATCCTCATGGACACTGCCACAGACCTCATGAGAAGCTGGATCCTGGGACCAGCAGTTAGCATAATGGCTATATCGCTGTACTCCCATGTAGTTGACCGTGGTTCGCATCCTGGACCCGGTGGCTTAAACTCACGCCAGGCGCATGTGCATGCGTGCCCAAGATCCCGAGAGGAGAATGGAGGAGAAGGGATTGCAGCGTGGTCATGTCCCCGGGGGGTGATTTCTCACTTTCTGTCTCTCTGTCTCTCTCACACGCCCTATAGCAAAAACCTCTCCAAAAAAAAAAAAAAGAAGCTGGATCCTCCAAAAGATAGGTGACAGGGAGGTTCTCAGGGGAATCAGAGAACTATGCCTCCCTTGTCATTTGAGAAAAATCTGATGAGGTGTATTTGCTAATATGTTATAGAGTAAAATAATCATAAAATTCCTTTTCACATAAAACTACATTTTACATCATAGCTCACACATACATAAATCAGAGCTAAAACAGAAGTTTTACAAAACAATGCTTTTTCTTACGTTAATAATACTCCAATATTTTTCCCACTCTTTCATTTAAGATTTTTTTTAAAGCTGCAACTCCTCTCTTAAATGATTCTTCAACTTACTTACATGTATTTATTTATTTATTTAAAGAGAGATTTCTGCTATAGGGTGCATGTGCTCGCTGGAGAGACTGAGACAGAGAGATAGAAAGGGAGAAATCATCCCCTTGGGGGATGGCCACGCCACGATCTCTTCTCCTCCATCCTTATCTCAGGATTTTGGGCGCACACACACTTGGTGTGAGTTTTAAGCCGCTGGGTCTTAGACTTGAACCATGGTTGACTATGTGGGAGTCCAGCAACGTAAACTTTATGTCATTTGCTGATCTCATCAACCTACTTACATGTAACCAGCAGTTTGAAAAATACTGGTATACGCAGGTCTTCCACTGTATGATTTTGTAAATACCTAAGACCAACAACCCAAAAAGGTATGTGTGGTCACCAGCTAGTGTGGGACAGCATGAAGGTTCTGGTTCCTTTATATTATATTGGGTTATTAGAAAAGTCATGATGCATTTTTGCATAGAAAAATAGGAATTTTCTGATGACCCAATAGTAAATCGAGCTACTTATTGAAAGATTTTTTTCCACCTATCACAAGTGGAGAACACCTGTCAGTATATAAAGGCTTCCTTTAACTGGGCAACAGTGAAATTAAACAGAGCACATGACTTGGTATCAGGAAAACAAAACAAAACAAAACAAAAAACCATGGACGCATTTTGCAATCCCTAATGACAGATCCAGGCAATGATCATCGATAGCTCCTGAAACCATCCTATGGAAGGCTAATGAAAAGCTTACAAGGCTAACAACACCTGAACTAACAATCAATCTTTTTCTTTTCTTTCTCTGCATTCATTCTGCAGGTATTTATTATAAATATATACCTGGGTCCAAACCAGGCACTGGGAACATGAAAGAAGGCAGATGGGGACTGCCCTTATAGTGCAAAGTGTAAGCTACCAGGGACCTACCCTAGTTACGTCTCCCATCCTCCCCTTGACCTGGCAAGGTGTGTGAACAGAGAGAATTCTGAAATGTGCTTCCCAGGATCGATCTCAATATCACACACAGCGCTAGCCAGACCTTCCTGTCCAGATGTGATGCAACAGGAAGTGCCCCGCGTGTAAAGTGCAATGGCCAAAAATCGTAAATGGGAAAGAGGAACACATTACAGGGATGCAAGCAGTCAGATTCAGAGTGTAAAAAGCTGTACGAGGCGGGCCAGCAGGTGGCATGGTGGTTAAAGCCCTGGATTCCCACATGACTGACAACAGTATGAGTCATGGACCCGGTGGCTTGAAAATCACAACAAATAAATAGATAAATAAATAAATGTTAAAAAAAAAAGAGAAGAAGTTGTACAAGGTGAATGACCTGATTTTTTTTTTCAAGAGATAAATGGCAAGGGAGGAAAAAGAGAAGGAAAAATCACTATAGATTAAGAGACTATAAATCAGATGTGATAATGGGGACCTTGTTTTGATTCCAGTCCAAACCAACCAACCAACCATAGAAGGCACTTTATGAGATTGCTAGGTATTAGGTAATATTTAAAAATTACTAGTGTTCATTTCCTTAGGTATGATTATGATATTGTGAGTATAGGAGGGAAATGGTAAGAAGAGTCCTTTTCTCTTAGATATGCACATTGAAGTATTTAAGGATGAAATATGATGTCTAAGATTTGCTTTATAATAATCTAAGATGGAGGGACCAGTAGTTAATGTAACGGCTATGTCGCTGGACTTCCATGTAGTCAACTGCGGTTCAAGTCCCGGACCCAGTGACTTAAACTCACGCTGGGTGTGTGTGCATGCATGCCCAAGATCCTGAGAGGAGAATGGAGGAGAAGGGATTGTGGCGTGGCCATCACCCCCAGGGGGTGATTTCTCACTTTCTGTCTCTGTCTCTGTCTTTCTGGCAAGCGCACATGCCCTATAGCAAAAACCTATCCATAAAAAAAAAAAAATCTAAGATGGGGAGGGAGCGGAAAGCATAGATGAAATAAAATTGATTGCTATTGAAGCTGGGTAAAACGTATTAGTTACTTTTTATTATCCTTTTTACTTTTATACACGCTTAAAATTGTCCATAGTAAAAGGCTAAAATGGAAGAAGAAAATAACAAAACCTGGATTCAAACTTCAGGACTTACTAGAAACAGGATCTTGGAAAAGTCTTGTGAATCTTCTGATCTTAATTTCCTCCTCTGAAAATGGGCATAATAATCCCTGCTTCATGGCATTGTTGGGAGGGCTGGAATGAGATCGTGGATTTGCATCTTTTGAAAATCCACCTCTTATGACTGCAAAGCTACTTACAAATAATGGTGGTACGGCAGTCAGCCCCCTCTTTCCGTAATGCTCTGGAAGTAGAGAGAGCCTACAAATTTGTGGGAGTACACAGGTGACAGGGTGGATTCATCCAGACCCTAGGAATTTTTGTTCTGTAGTAATCCCTTCATGTCAGCTTATTTATATTGTCCTTTTCCTCTCAAAAAAGAGTGGGTAAAGATATTTTCAAAAACTTGAAGTTCTCTGACTTGGGTTTGCCCTATGTCTTATTTACTTTCTCAGTTATTCACATTTCCCCTACTACAGGTAAAAGCGAATTTGTTGGAAACTGTATTGTTGAGACAAAACTCAACATAATTAGGCAACAATGTAACTCAATAAGACTTAAAAATATCCCAGGAGCTTTTAGAATAGATTTGTATCTTTAAGCACTTAGACTTCACTGCAAATAAAAAGAAATTAACAAAGGTTGGAGTCTAAGTAATACAAAGGGTATTTGGCACTATCTGGCTTACCTCTGCAGAATGGGTTGGAGGGAGCCAGGAAAATGTGTCTATATGCAAATCTAATCCAGCCACTTCCCTTCCTTTCTATGGCTTTTCTTCGCCTTCTGAAAAAAGTTCGAACTGCTGAAAAGAATTAGGTGGCTCTGCAGCCTTATTCCTCCCCCCTGGCCTAGTCTTGTCCTCACCAGGACTCATAACCCTTCCCAGTAGAGGTCAAGTAAGGCTTTCCCTTCTACTCCTCTCTCTACCTCTGGGCAGGAAAGTCTTGATTCTCTTCCTGGCAAATCTCTAGACTCTGCCCTCTCCCTTCCACTCCTGCTACAGTTACCACCCTCCTTTTAACACTTACTCCCCCATCCCTGTAAACAGAATATATCCTGATTGTTTTTTTCTGACAATAAAAGCACTTCATGACTTTAAAAGAGAAAAATAAGCACGGAGAAAAGGAATGAAAGTTTTCCCATCATCTCACAATACAGATATAAAAAACTTACCTTTCTAGTATACCTATGTTCATAGGAGATTATTAACAGCCAGATGCAAGACACCCAAGGGGCCCTAAATGGGACAATGGATAAACAAAATGCCGAATAAGCTTACAACGGACTATTGTTCAGACTTAAATAAAAGAAAGACATCCTGACAAACCAATCACAGAAAGACAAATACTGTATGATTCCATACATATGAGGTTTCCAGAGGAGTCAAATACACAGAGGCAAAAGGCAGAATGGTGGTTGCCAGGGCCTGCAGGGAGGAGAATGTGGAGAGTTGTTTAATGGATGTAATTTCAGCTCTGCAAGATGAAAAAGTTCTGGAGACTGCCTGAACAATGTAAATACACTTAGCACTACTGAACTGTACTTGAAAATGGATGCTGTGGTAAATTTTATGTGTATTTTACCATAGGCAAACATTTAAAAAAATTTAGCCAGGGGCAGGCAGGTGGCATGATAGTTAAGGCACTAGACTCATACATGGCTGACTATGGTTCAAGTCCTGGACCTGGTAATTTGCTTTCTCACTTTCCCTCTCTTTGTCCCTTTCTGGTGAACTAAATAACAACAATAATACATAAAAATAATAAACAATTCTTAAAAAATAAGCTAAACAGTGGAGTAATATAAAACACAAAGCTCTGCAAGGCAATCCCGCTTGAGAACATTTCTGGTTTGAGTCCAAAGACTTTCCTGAGCACACTGGGCACAGATGCCCAAGATCTGGGGTTGGCTGAAGGCTGGGGTGGATCTGGCATCAAGACCCTATTGAGGGTGCTAGTCCTCTTTTTTGTGCACATGCGCACACACACACATGTATGAAGTATCATTTACTTATTGCCTCATCTAGATAGTGGTTAAGAGAACTAGTATTTCCAGGTGTTTTTCCTATAAGTATGTGTACAGACACTTAAGAACAAAAAGAGAACATACTGTACTATAATCTGCTTTGTATACTCAATCATATGCTATAAACATCTTTCTAGTACAGACAGCTCCCGCCTAATTCTCTTTTAATGGCTGACAGTATTAGACCATCACATGACTACATCATAATTTAACCAGTCTGCTTTCAGATTTCCTTTAAAAAAAAAAAAAAGAATTATTTATTTATTATCATTATTTTTCAATTTTGACCGGAGAGAGAGAGCGAGAGCGTGCAAGCCAGCAGGTCTGGAACTTTAAGCGCAGTCGACCTAGTGGGAGTACAATGCCTTTAACCACACCACCTGCTGTCCCCTGTTTTCAGTTTTTCAATATCTTGGCACTTTCCCACTATGTCTTATGATCCTTTTCAGGTACCAGCACTCTGATTTTCCCATGGGAAAACTACCTCCGTAGGGCCACCAGGCGGTGCGGTCATTAAGGCACTAGACTGCCACATGGCTGGGCTGACCAGGGTTTAAGTCCCGGACCTGGTGGCTTGTTTTTTCACTTTCTCTCTGGTGAGCACATGAGTCCTATAGCAAATTTAAAATAATAATAAATAAATAACATTAAATAAATGAATTTTTTTAAAGAATTACTTCCTCTATCCTAACATCCATCCTGTTCTCCCACCTCCATCCTCACTTTTAAGCTTTTTCTCCATACTTATTTTTCATGTTGTGATGTAATTTCTCCTACAATTATTTTCTATCATTGATTGCATAAAGCTGTTTTTTTTTTTTTTTTTTTTGTTTTTCCTGTGGCTGATTTTTCCCTTAACCTTATAAAA
>NW_006159691.1:637184-642191 GCF_000334495.1 Tupaia belangeri chinensis
CCAAAAATCGTAAATGGGAAAGAGGAACACATTACAGGGATGCAAGCAGTCAGATTCAGAGTGTAAAAAGCTGTACGAGGCGGGCCAGCAGGTGGCATGGTGGTTAAAGCCCTGGATTCCCACATGACTGACAACAGTATGAGTCATGGACCCGGTGGCTTGAAAATCACAACAAATAAATAGATAAATAAATAAATGTTAAAAAAAAAAGAGAAGAAGTTGTACAAGGTGAATGACCTGATTTTTTTTTTTCAAGAGATAAAAAAAAAAAAGAGAAGAAGTTGTACAAGGTGAATGACCTGATTTTTTTTTTCAAGAGATAAATGGCAAGGGAGGAAAAAGAGAAGGAAAAATCACTATAGATTAAGAGACTATAAATCAGATGTGATAATGGGGACCTTGTTTTGATTCCAGTCCAAACCAACCAACCAACCATAGAAGGCACTTTATGAGATTGCTAGGTATTAGGTAATATTTAAAAATTACTAGTGTTCATTTCCTTAGGTATGATTATGATATTGTGAGTATAGGAGGGAAATGGTAAGAAGAGTCCTTTTCTCTTAGATATGCACATTGAAGTATTTAAGGATGAAATATGATGTCTAAGATTTGCTTTATAATAATCTAAGATGGAGGGACCAGTAGTTAATGTAACGGCTATGTCGCTGGACTTCCATGTAGTCAACTGCGGTTCAAGTCCCGGACCCAGTGACTTAAACTCACGCTGGGTGTGTGTGCATGCATGCCCAAGATCCTGAGAGGAGAATGGAGGAGAAGGGATTGTGGCGTGGCCATCACCCCCAGGGGGTGATTTCTCACTTTCTGTCTCTGTCTCTGTCTTTCTGGCAAGCGCACATGCCCTATAGCAAAAACCTATCCATAAAAAAAAAAAAATCTAAGATGGGGAGGGAGCGGAAAGCATAGATGAAATAAAATTGATTGCTATTGAAGCTGGGTAAAACGTATTAGTTACTTTTTATTATCCTTTTTACTTTTATACACGCTTAAAATTGTCCATAGTAAAAGGCTAAAATGGAAGAAGAAAATAACAAAACCTGGATTCAAACTTCAGGACTTACTAGAAACAGGATCTTGGAAAAGTCTTGTGAATCTTCTGATCTTAATTTCCTCCTCTGAAAATGGGCATAATAATCCCTGCTTCATGGCATTGTTGGGAGGGCTGGAATGAGATCGTGGATTTGCATCTTTTGAAAATCCACCTCTTATGACTGCAAAGCTACTTACAAATAATGGTGGTACGGCAGTCAGCCCCCTCTTTCCGTAATGCTCTGGAAGTAGAGAGAGCCTACAAATTTGTGGGAGTACACAGGTGACAGGGTGGATTCATCCAGACCCTAGGAATTTTTGTTCTGTAGTAATCCCTTCATGTCAGCTTATTTATATTGTCCTTTTCCTCTCAAAAAAGAGTGGGTAAAGATATTTTCAAAAACTTGAAGTTCTCTGACTTGGGTTTGCCCTATGTCTTATTTACTTTCTCAGTTATTCACATTTCCCCTACTACAGGTAAAAGCGAATTTGTTGGAAACTGTATTGTTGAGACAAAACTCAACATAATTAGGCAACAATGTAACTCAATAAGACTTAAAAATATCCCAGGAGCTTTTAGAATAGATTTGTATCTTTAAGCACTTAGACTTCACTGCAAATAAAAAGAAATTAACAAAGGTTGGAGTCTAAGTAATACAAAGGGTATTTGGCACTATCTGGCTTACCTCTGCAGAATGGGTTGGAGGGAGCCAGGAAAATGTGTCTATATGCAAATCTAATCCAGCCACTTCCCTTCCTTTCTATGGCTTTTCTTCGCCTTCTGAAAAAAGTTCGAACTGCTGAAAAGAATTAGGTGGCTCTGCAGCCTTATTCCTCCCCCCTGGCCTAGTCTTGTCCTCACCAGGACTCATAACCCTTCCCAGTAGAGGTCAAGTAAGGCTTTCCCTTCTACTCCTCTCTCTACCTCTGGGCAGGAAAGTCTTGATTCTCTTCCTGGCAAATCTCTAGACTCTGCCCTCTCCCTTCCACTCCTGCTACAGTTACCACCCTCCTTTTAACACTTACTCCCCCATCCCTGTAAACAGAATATATCCTGATTGTTTTTTTCTGACAATAAAAGCACTTCATGACTTTAAAAGAGAAAAATAAGCACGGAGAAAAGGAATGAAAGTTTTCCCATCATCTCACAATACAGATATAAAAAACTTACCTTTCTAGTATACCTATGTTCATAGGAGATTATTAACAGCCAGATGCAAGACACCCAAGGGGCCCTAAATGGGACAATGGATAAACAAAATGCCGAATAAGCTTACAACGGACTATTGTTCAGACTTAAATAAAAGAAAGACATCCTGACAAACCAATCACAGAAAGACAAATACTGTATGATTCCATACATATGAGGTTTCCAGAGGAGTCAAATACACAGAGGCAAAAGGCAGAATGGTGGTTGCCAGGGCCTGCAGGGAGGAGAATGTGGAGAGTTGTTTAATGGATGTAATTTCAGCTCTGCAAGATGAAAAAGTTCTGGAGACTGCCTGAACAATGTAAATACACTTAGCACTACTGAACTGTACTTGAAAATGGATGCTGTGGTAAATTTTATGTGTATTTTACCATAGGCAAACATTTAAAAAAATTTAGCCAGGGGCAGGCAGGTGGCATGATAGTTAAGGCACTAGACTCATACATGGCTGACTATGGTTCAAGTCCTGGACCTGGTAATTTGCTTTCTCACTTTCCCTCTCTTTGTCCCTTTCTGGTGAACTAAATAACAACAATAATACATAAAAATAATAAACAATTCTTAAAAAATAAGCTAAACAGTGGAGTAATATAAAACACAAAGCTCTGCAAGGCAATCCCGCTTGAGAACATTTCTGGTTTGAGTCCAAAGACTTTCCTGAGCACACTGGGCACAGATGCCCAAGATCTGGGGTTGGCTGAAGGCTGGGGTGGATCTGGCATCAAGACCCTATTGAGGGTGCTAGTCCTCTTTTTTGTGCACATGCGCACACACACACATGTATGAAGTATCATTTACTTATTGCCTCATCTAGATAGTGGTTAAGAGAACTAGTATTTCCAGGTGTTTTTCCTATAAGTATGTGTACAGACACTTAAGAACAAAAAGAGAACATACTGTACTATAATCTGCTTTGTATACTCAATCATATGCTATAAACATCTTTCTAGTACAGACAGCTCCCGCCTAATTCTCTTTTAATGGCTGACAGTATTAGACCATCACATGACTACATCATAATTTAACCAGTCTGCTTTCAGATTTCCTTTAAAAAAAAAAAAAAGAATTATTTATTTATTATCATTATTTTTCAATTTTGACCGGAGAGAGAGAGCGAGAGCGTGCAAGCCAGCAGGTCTGGAACTTTAAGCGCAGTCGACCTAGTGGGAGTACAATGCCTTTAACCACACCACCTGCTGTCCCCTGTTTTCAGTTTTTCAATATCTTGGCACTTTCCCACTATGTCTTATGATCCTTTTCAGGTACCAGCACTCTGATTTTCCCATGGGAAAACTACCTCCGTAGGGCCACCAGGCGGTGCGGTCATTAAGGCACTAGACTGCCACATGGCTGGGCTGACCAGGGTTTAAGTCCCGGACCTGGTGGCTTGTTTTTTCACTTTCTCTCTGGTGAGCACATGAGTCCTATAGCAAATTTAAAATAATAATAAATAAATAACATTAAATAAATGAATTTTTTTAAAGAATTACTTCCTCTATCCTAACATCCATCCTGTTCTCCCACCTCCATCCTCACTTTTAAGCTTTTTCTCCATACTTATTTTTCATGTTGTGATGTAATTTCTCCTACAATTATTTTCTATCATTGATTGCATAAAGCTGTTTTTTTTTTTTTTTTTGTCTATCCTGTGGCTGATTGTTCACTTAACCTTATAAGTACTTTTAACTTAATTCGCTTACATTTTCTCAGCAGATAATTGTATCGCTGGTAGATAATTATATCATCTCATAGGGATTCTAGGTAGTGGTTAAGAGTCTGGGCTCAGGGACCAGCAGATGGCATGAGGGTTACATCACTGGACTCCCACGTAGTCAATCATAGTTTCGGTCTGGACCTGGAGACTTAAACTTCATGCCAGGCACATGTGCGTGCGTGCCCAAGATCCCGAGAGGAGAATGGAGAAGGGATTGTAGTGTGGCCATCCCCCCAGGGGGTGACTTCTTGTTTTCTGTCCCTCCATCTCTCACTGTCTCTCTGGTGAGTACACGCACCCTATAGTAAAAATCTCTCTAAAAAAAATAAGAGTCTGGGTTCAGGCAGACCTAGATTCAAATACTAAGTAACTGATCTCAGTTCCTTCACCCATTAACTAGGGACTACTGTAGGGCCTATCTCACAGGGTTGCTGGAAAGATTGTATTAAAAGATGAGCGCATGAGGGGCCAGCAGGTAGGTGGTGGTTGGGGGTGCTAGACTCCCACATGGCCGACCATGGTTCAAGTCCTGGACCTGGTGGCTTGCTTTCTCACTTTCCCCCTCTCTCTCTAGCTCTGTCCCTCTCTGGTCAAATTAAAATAAATAAGTAAAATTAAATAAAATAATTATCTAAAATAAAGAAAAAAGATTAGCACGTGCAAGTGCTTAACACAAGTTCGATAAATACCTGCTATTTGCTGATAGTGAAAATGGGACTTTCTGCCTGTACTTAAATATTTTTATTCATTTGTGTTACATTACACCAGAATGCTCCCTCTGGCAATCATTAATGCCTTGTTTCCACTTCTCCAAAGAGCAGAAGCCATCCGACATGTACTGAAGGATCTGTGCTATGGAGCGCAGCCACTCCCACCTTCTCAGGGACGTTGTGCTGTCAATTGTCCCCTTGTCGCCTGTATCTCCTCAGCCTGTCTCTCTCTCTCTCTCTCTCTCGGCTCTTTGCCAACAGCATATAATTTCCCTTTCATATCTAAAAAAACAAAAAACAACAAACTTCACTTCATTGCTCTCCAG
>NW_006159691.1:642222-644099 GCF_000334495.1 Tupaia belangeri chinensis
TTCCCTACCTTCAGAGACAAACTTCTTTGAGCTGCCCACACGCTGTCTTTCTCACATCCCACTCCAAACTCATCTCACTGATCCATTACCTGAACCTCTGGAAGCTGCGACATTATAGTGTCTGCCCCCACCATTTCACAAATCTGCTCAATGAGGTCCCCGATGATCTCACTAGTTATTAATGCAAAACACACTAACTTTTAACTGTCTTGAGAGCAGTACCAGCAAGCATAGCTGACTGCTTCCTCCGGCCTTCTTGACTACACTCTCCTGGTTTCCCTCCTACTTCTCTGGCTGTCTCCTGGGCATAGCCCGAGTGAATGGTCCTTCCTAGAGGGTGCCACGCAGTAGCCCTGAAGGAGCTGGGCCTTTTTTCTGTCTCTAGATGGATCTTTTTCCACATGGACCTTTATGTTGCTGTTGTAGTGGACTATTTTTGTTTCCGTGATTGTACTTGGGAACATATTTGGAAAACTATCTCCCCAACCGTGTCAAAATACAGGTAATTCACACTGCTCCCTCCAGACATTTTATCCAGATCCTCTCCAAACCTCCCAGCTAGACTGGCTTCCTCTGAACATGTGCCCCTTTCACGACTCTCGTCCCATTTACAATCACTTGTCTGATGCGTATTTTCCTAATTTGTGATCACCAGAAGAGCACACACTTGTTTCCCTACCACCCAGACAGTACCTGGCACAGAGTAAACGTTAGATATTTTTTTTTTCAATCATCACAAATAAATGACTGCAAAGTGAAATTCAGATGCGAAGAGTGAGGAGTCCCAGAATGAACAATGACAAAAACCTGATGTTTCTGAATCACACCTGATCAAATACCTGCACCCCCCCACACATACACACACACACAATCCTGTTCACATCACTTTGGGAGCTCCAGTCTGAACATACAGTCCAAACTCCACACTTACAGAGAGACAAGAAAAGTCTTGCAGGAGGGGCACCTGCTTCTCTTTACACATCATCAAGCCAGACCACTTCCACCATGCAGAACCCGTCTCCAGCCAGCCTGAAACCCTAGCCGATTCCCAAGAAGCCCACGCTGCTCTCTGCCCAGAGCACAGCGCATTTCACGGCCTCGGCTTCTGGCCAGTGCAAAGGCAGGCAGCTGTCATGCTTCGTTTTGGAAGTCACCTTCTTCTGGAATCTCTCTTTGGTCACCATCAGCCTGACCTCCAGAAATTTGGTTCACTGCCTTCTCTCCGCATTCACAGTCCTGTCTGTCTATCCAAAATCCCAGTTCGAATCACAGTGAATTCCTATTATGAGTCTGTCTCCTCCATAAAACTGTAGCGTTCCCTGAGTCCCTGAGGACAAGACGTCTCATTCACTTTTTTTACCCTTGGCAAGGTGCCCAGGTCCAGGCTCACGATAAATGCTTCACGACGAACCTCCTCGTAGTAGGAACACTAAGAACTCTCAAGTATTGAGGACTGGGCTTCGAGGATGTTTAATATAAATTAATTCGGTAATAACCTTCTAAAACAGGACAGATCTACTCATAAATCTTTGTTATTTTAAAAATAAATGAGTAATTACATAAAAAAAACCAATAACCTTCTAAAACAGGTGCTACCACTAGCCCCATTTTGCAGGCGAGAAAACTGACGCACAAGGAAGTCTGGCCCCAGTGGAACCGCGCACGCACAGTTTCTGCAGTTGCGAGTTATTCCCAACCCCCAGGCACGAAGGGCTTAAAAAAGAAAAAGAAAGAAGAAAAATGGAAACTTTCGAATGAAGACAAGCAATGCACGAACATACACGGCCGAAAGGAGCCCGCCACCCAAGAGCGAGCGGGGTCAAGGGGCACTGGGGGCTCCGGCGCCCGCGCGCCCCGAGGGACAAAGCCTCCTTCCC
>NW_006159691.1:644154-677796 GCF_000334495.1 Tupaia belangeri chinensis
CGCGGCGCGCGCGCTCGGGCGGCTGGGATGGGACCGGGAGCGCTCGCGTCCCCTTCCGCAGCCGCGAAGCGGGAGGAGCGGTGGGTGGGGCGAGCGGGAGTTCGGGTCCTTAGCAGAGGGGTCCGAGCTGGCTTCGCAGCCTGGATGGTGACCGGGGAGGTGGAGAAACGGGGACAGCGAGGTCACGTGCCCCGGATGCGGCTCGGACCTCAGTTTATCTCTCTGTAACCCGAGATGGGGACCGCTGGAGGAGGAGCCGGGGTCTCAGGCGGTAGTTTTCTATTTAAAGATGAGAAAAAGGATATTGGGAAGATTGCCTTATAATCTCTGAAGGGATGATGTGGCAGAGAGTGAATCCACGTGTTTCTTTGCGTGAGCGGTATATCACCAGATTCAGTCAGTATAGAAAACAATTTAACTTGTGACCAGTAATCACAACGTCAACCTAAGAAAATGATAGGGAGGCAACATGAACAAGCGAGGCTGAACTTATTCCAGCCAAAATGAGAAAGATCCCTGGACACACTGCATCCAAGCTACCCCCAGTGGTGTGGGCTGAGGTCTTACAGGACGGAAGGTAGCTTTCTTTGGTTTTATTTATGATTGTTTTGGAGAGATTTTTGCTATAGGGCACCTGTGCTTGCCGGAGACACAGAGAGAGAAAGAGAAAGAAAGCGAGAAGTCGGCCCCCAGGGGGAACCGCCATGCTGCAGTCCCTTCTCCATTCTGCTCTCAAGATGTTGGGCACTGCACACAGGCCCAGCAGAGAGTTTCAAGCCTCTGGTCTAAGACAGGGGACTCACACTGCGATGGACCACGTAGGAGTCCAGAGCCTTAGCCACTGTGCCACCTGCTGGCCAGAGAAGGTGATGTTAAAGACAGAAAGTCACAAGAGGGAAGGGAAAGTGATGGCCTCACATTGATCAGAAGCTATACCCAACAGTCTTGTACAGAGGCCATGGGGAAATATCTGATAAGGTAAGGGAGACTATTTTGTAATCACTCATGGGTAAGAATGGGAGCTAATCATGGAAAAATAAACATAGACAGAGAAACATGGACTTGATACTTAGGCAGTGCTAAGGAAATAATTCCCTTGGGAAGCTGGATGGGCTTCAGAGACAGGATAGCTCAGAATAAGCTTTGTCCAGGCGTGTTGACATTTTTCAATCTTAATCCTCAGGGAGTGGCTAAAGACAGTTGTTCTCTTTTCTGGCAGTTTAGGTCAACAGGTTGATAGGGAATATTGGAGCAAAGTCCTCTCCTGTGTTTTAGAAGAGTAAAGGAACTCAAAGGTGGGTTTACAGTCCAGATCAGCCGCCTTCAATATCCCTGGATCTAGTCTCTGAAGCTATAACCCAATCTTATTCCGGAAGAAATGGGCTCTTTCCATTCATTGTATTTCACAACTCCTCTAAGAATAATCCTGCAGCTATACTGGAACCTGAGCACAAAGCACATTTATTAGTCCATTAAGGGTTTAGTCTAAATGTTCATCGGTAGCAGATAATAAATAAATTATGGTACATCCATAAAATAGATTCTTGTAGCAAGAATCAAGAGGAGCCAAGGTAGTTATGGCTATGAGTAAAGGTTAGTAGATATAGACCTATTTTCAAGCTATGCATTACAGCAATAATCTCTTAACTAGTTCTCGCAACTAGTCCTGCCTTTACTTCTACTCTTACTCCACCCCTGCACTTGTATAACCTCTCCCTGCAGCCAGAATGATCCTGCTATTCATTTAATTTACTTACTTGCTTACTTAAAGTTTATTTATTTAAGGTTTTTAACAGGGCACGTGTGCTCACCAGAGAGAGAGACAGTGAAAATGAGAAATCACCTCCCCTGGGTGGGGGCATGGGGGGAGATGGCCATGTTGCAACCCTTCTCTGTTCTCCTCCTGGGATTTTGGGCATGCACACACATTCTCCCGGCATGATTTTCAAGCTGCCAGGTATGGAACTTGAACTGCAGTCGACCATGTAGGAGTTCAAGGCCTTAACCACCACACCACCTACTGGCCCTCATTTTCTTTCTTTTATGAGAAAAAGAGACAGAGAGCCCTGACAGGCTGGTCATGCTACACGCATCTTCCCCCAGTCCTCCAGCTGGTCAGGATCTTGGGTGGCCATATGGCTGTCATGTTTTCGGTCTGTCGATGTGGCTTCCAGGGTGCTGCACTTCCATTCCCAGCACCTGAGCCCTCAGAGCTGAGCCAGTGACCATTTTAAATGAGAACGTGAGCGTGTCCTTCCTCTGCCTCACACCTTCAAGAGCTTTTCCGTCACTTTTAGAATGAAATCTAGAGTTGTTGGGTCCATGGACCCCTAAGCAAAACTGCCCCTGGGCACCTCTTCAGCTTCATCTTACCATTTTCTTTTTTGTCCATGCTTCAGCCACACTGGCTTTGGGGGTTTTAAGTCAAGTGCCCTTCTGTTTTAGGATCTTTACTCTTTTTAAATACTTTTTTAAATTTTACTATAGGGCATGTGTGTTTACCAGACACACACCACACCCACAGAGAGAGAGAGAGAGAGAAAGAGAGAGAGAGAAAGAGAGAGAGAGAGGAGAGAAAGAGAAAGTGAGAAAGCAAGCTACCAGGTCCAGGACTCAAATCATGGTCAGCCATGTGGCAGTCCAGTGCCTTAACCACCATGCCACTGGCCAGCCCCCAGGACTTTTACTGTTTTGTGTTGGGGCCATTGTTCCACCAGATATCTCTATGGCTTATGTTAGGCCCAGGACATAGCACCCCAAAATATGACTGTTAGGTGATCAGAACGTGCCATCCAAGAATATACTTCTTTGGTTCAGGCCAGCAGGTAGCATGGAGGTTAAGGCGTTGGATCCCACATAGCCGACTCCACAATTCAGGTCCCAGACCCAGCAGCTTGAAAATCACACTGGGAATGAGTGCATGCGTGCCCAAAATCCTGAGAGGAGAATGGAGGAGAAGGGACTGTGGTGTCACCATCACCTCTGGGAGGTGATTTCTCACTTCTAGTCTCTGTCTCTTTCTGGCAAGCCTACATGCCTATAGCAAAACTAAATAATAGTAATAATAATAATTATTATTATATATATACATGTGTGTGTATATACATATAAAACAACCTATAGTTTTGACAATGGATAAGTAAATAGGAGAGAAGCTGCCTTGGGTGGCAGTAAGTACTCTACCCTAGAAGAGATGTCACTGAAGAGTCCTGTGTGAGGTAGGAAATTGGAGAAGATGATTTCCAAAGATCTGCTCTCCCTTCTTTTTTGCCAACTAGAGGAGACACACTTAACCATTTCGGGCCAGAAACACTAAGACATGGGTAGGATTCCACATTTGGGAGGAATGCTTACAGCTAAGAAAATGAGAAGCTGGCAGCAAGATCCATTGTTCCTAACTGAACAAATAAAGTGATCCCAGAATATAAACAAATAGACAAGACCACTTTGCAGTTGGAACAAGACAGAGACAAGGCCACTCTGGTCCCAGAAATATGACTCAACATTCTGCTTTTCTGATGAACATGAATGAGTCCTGCCTTCTTTCCAATGACATATCTAGCCTTATTTTAATCCTCCTGCCCCTTGGGTAGAAATTATTAAGGTACTGTAGTTCTCTTTCCCACTATACAAGATGGCGGGTGAAAAGCCGGCAAGGCGGGATGCTAGGGAGAAGAAGCCTGAAGCCAAGAAGCTGATGCCAGTGGCAAGGTTAAAAAGGATGACCCCAAGGCTAAAAAGTCAAAGAAGGGGAAGCCCCATTGCAGCCGAAACCTGGTCCTAGTCCAGGGCATCAGCAAATACTCCTGATCCACCATGTATTCCAGGAAGGTCATGTATCAGAGGAGATACTTGGCCACTAAATCCAGGATCGAAAAGGAAACAAAGGAGAAGGTTCTTGCCACTATGACAAAACCAGTCGGTGGAGACAAGAATGGGGGTACCTGGGTGGTTAAACTGTGCAAAATGCCTAGGTTTTATCCTACTGAAGATGTGCCTCGAAAGCTGTTGAGCCATGGCAAAAATCCCTTCAGTCAGCATGTGAGAAAGCTGCGAGTCAGCATCACTCCTGGGACCATCTTGCTCATCTGCACTGGATGCCACAGAGGCAAGAGAGTGGTTTTCCTGAAGCAGCTGAGCAGTGGCTTGCTACTTGTGACTGGACTGCTGATCCACAATTGAATTCCACTGCATAGAACACACCAGAAATTTGTTATTGCCACCTCCACAAAAATTGATATGAGCAAAGTGAAAATCCCCAAACCCCGTATCAATGCTTACTTCCAGCTGGTGGCATGGTGATTAAGGCACTGGACACTCCCACATGGCCCACCACGGTTCCAGTCCTGGACCTGGTAGCTTGCTCTCTCTTTTCTTCTCTCTATGTGTCCGTCTTTCTCTGGTTATCTGGTCAAATGAAAATAAATGAATGAATAAATAAAAGTAAATCAATTCTTAAAAAAAAAAAAAAAAAAAAAAAAAAGAAAGAAAGAAAGAAAGAAAAAGAAGCTGTGGGAACCCAGACACCAGGAAGAGAAATGAGATTACAGAGCCGCCGCAAGGGTGATCAGAAAGCTGTGGACTCGCAAATTTTACCAAAAATCAAAGCTATTCCTCAGCTCCAGGGCTACCTGCGGTCCATGTTTGCCCTCACAAATGTTGATTATCCTCACAAATTGGAGTCCTAAATTTCTTGATAAGAACCTAGTTAAATAACTGTTCACAAATAAAAAACAAAAAGAAATGATATCTAATCACTGACTTGTATCCACTTAATTGTCCAATTCAAAACTGTGCTCCACTTCCCAAAGCACTCTTTAGAGTGATCCAGCACAAACCCAAATCCTAAAATAAGCTCTTCCCAGTTACAAATAATTTGTTTCCCTTTTTCTTTTCTTTTTTTCTTTCCTTCCTTCCTTTCTTCCTTACTTCCTTTCTTTCTTTAAGTGCAAAAGGTCACATGTGCTCACCAGAGACAGAGTGAAAGTACCCACCCTCCAATGGTTCATGGTCACACCACAATCCCTTCTCATCATCCATTTCTTTTTGTATTTGATTCTCTTTTAGTTTTTGCCATAGGGCTCATGCACTCACCAGAGAGAGAGACAAAGAGAAATAGTGAGAAGGAAAGTGAGAAATCCTCCGCTAGGAGGATGGCCATGCTGCAATTCTTTCTCTGTTCTTCTCTTGGGGTTTTGGGCACACATATACATGTCCAGTGTGATGTTCAAGTTACCAGGTCTGGTACTCGAACCACGATTGACCATGTGGGAGTCCAGCACCTTAACCACCACACCATCTGCTGGTCCCCTCATCTATTTCTTCATCTTGCTGTGATTTGAGGCAGGTGCACGATGTGCATGTGGACACACATACATACACACACACATTGTGTTTTATAAGGCCTGGTGCTGGAATTCAAACCCCAGTTGACCATGTGGGTCTGGTTTCTTAATCACTATGCTAGGGCCAGCCCTTCCCAATTACCTCATACCAAGACACCTCATGGTTTCTCTGGTGTGAGTTCTTCCTTGTCGGGTAAGCTAAATAAACTTAGTTCTTTTTGACTATGTGTGTGTTCCTGGTGGAATATGATCAATGGATTTTTGTAACTGTCTTGGCTTTCTTCCAAATAGTGTGCAGCAATACTCAGATAGGAAGAAGCAAGTATTTTACGGGTTGCCCGAAAGGTGCAGTGGGCTCGAAGCAATCTGACTTGGGTGAGTGTGTGTGTGTAAGGGTCTTGGGAGAGAGAAGGGCTGAGGTAAGATTTTTCTACCATTAATTATTTCTGTGGCCTTGGGTAAACCATTTCACTTTGAGCCTTTTTCCGTTTCTATAAAAAATTACTTTGTAATATACTTGTAAGGTTTCTTCCAGCTTCAATATTCTAGGATTCCAAACACTACAGGCCCTTATAGTCTCAGACAAAATTTTCCCTATGTTAGTTATTTGTATAACATTGCTGCTTTTTGCATATTTGCATTGTACCTTTGCTATGTTTGTAATTTTTCCACTTCTTTCTTTAAATAAACTCTCACTTCTTACATAAATTTGGGAAGGAAAATTTACATCACTACTTAAATGGCACATCAGCACTGGTTTGTAGACATGGAAGAACTGCTGTAAACACACACACACACCCTTCCAAACAAAACAATATTATAGATATGGTTGCCTGTTGGAAAAATATGGAAAAGCCTTTCTCTGTTAAAAAAAAAGATGGGGGCTGGCTATATGGCTTAAGGGAGCCAGATCCCACATTAACCCCGTGGTTTGAGTCCCAGACCTGCTGGCTTGAGAAACGCCTGTGCATGTGTGGCCAAAATCCCAACAGAAAAGAGAAATGGATGAGAAAGGATTGCAGGTGACCACTCTCTGTGGGGGTATTTTCTCATCTCCCTGTATCTGGTAAGCATGCATGCCCTCTGAGAAAATATTTATTGAAAAAGGGAGATAAATAAACGTTAGATAAATGTTAAATACATGCTGTCCCTAAACAACTAGCCTGATGGTTTGAAACGACATTCTCACGCTCTTGGGGTTACTAAATATCTTGTTAATGCACTTTAATCCCTTCATTTTCCCCAAACAGTGTGCATGTTTAGTAAGCGGTGCTCATCTTTCCAGGGCTAACTAAGATTTGTCCTTCAGTTCTCAGATTACATACAAATTCCTTAGAAAAGACGCCCAAGTCTATTCTCCAATGAAATTACTCTTTCCTTACATAGAAGGGGTTAAGGTAGCTTGTGTGGTGCCAAGGGCAGTGAAAGAATTCACAGACCCACAGAGTAAGCAGAGAAAAAGGTTTGCTCACTTCAAAGGGAGGGAGGGGGTTTATGGTGCTAGTCTTTTCCAGTCTCTGGGCTATCTCATCGTTATCTCTGGTTATCACATTTGACCACTTTGATGTGCCATTTATTTGGTTGGTTGTTATCAGCAAAAGGCAGACTATCAATCTTCATGTCTGAAGGCAGAAACATAGAAAAACGAGGCAGTCACCAGCTGTGAGGTCAAGGAGGGGCCAGCTACCTCCGGAAGGAAGAAGGAAAAACGGCTGAGGCACCTGGGAAGTTTTAGATCTTTCTAATTAAAATGCCCAAGGCAGCTGGGAGGTATTGGATTTACCCTTTCAGTAGGGTAACCCATAACACTCCCTTCACTTCACCGTCCTCATCACGTTATGGCACGGCGCACTCACACTCACTCTCTTCTAACTAAACCACCCATCCACGAGGGTACATACTGGTCTCTCTGTGCACCGCCATGTCCCCAGGTATTGACACAGAAGGGGTGCCCTGCGAACGCCCGGCTCACAGATCCAGCAACCCCAGAGTTTAGCCCCGCCTTCCCCAGCTCAAGGGTGGGCGGGGCCACGCAGTGACGTCACCCCTTGCGTCGGGCGAGGGGCGGGCCGACTCTCGGGCCTGAGAAACTGTCGCGTTTCTGGGAGACGCCTCAGCTGGCAGTTACCACCACGCTAGGAGCCTGCGGACCGGCCACCTCCACCACCGGTCATCATGGGGGCTGTGCTGGGGGTCTTCTCCCTCGCCAGCTGGGTGAGTTCGGGGTCCCGCGTCCTCGCCGGACCTCTGGCTTGGGAGAAGGGCCTTAGGGAGCCTCAAGCCCAGACCCGAATGGACCTTGACCTCCCTAGGTTCTGCAGGGAGGTGGGGCTGGCTCTCGGGGTGCCGGCGATCTCCGAGTCGGGGGACCGTTTCCACGAAGCCCTGGGGTGGAGAGCAGGCGGCGCGCTTTCCGGGGTCGCTGAGGAATGTGGGGAAGCTCGGCCGCCATTGTTTACAATTCCGATCGCCCCGCCCCCGCGAGCCTTCCGGTCTGCGGGCGCCTCTGGGGCTGGAGCAGCTCCCCGGGCGCCGGCCCTACGGTTATTTTTCCAAGCACCTTTTAAGGTGGCGTTCTTTAATTTTGGCTGGATTGAATAATATTTTTATATAAGAACGCGGGGTTTGCCAAAGCTATGGCTCAGCTGAGATTTTTAACCGAGGCCTGTCCGCAGTTTTGGTGCAAGGAAAGAAGGCCTTGTGGGTTATTAGAATTGGAAGCCGAGGCCTAAACATTTGAAGAACTCTATAACTCATTTATCTCTGAGGGTAATCACCCCAGCATTCTTCGCCTTGAGAGGGCTGCTTTGAGAATAGAATGAATACATGGGTTGTATCACTTTGAAAACTGTAAACGTGTTTTAAAAGAAAATTTTAGTGCCTGAGTTCTATCTGCTTCCTAAGAGCATGATTCCTTGAAATCGCTTTCTTGTTACCTAACTGATGTCATTGACTAAGGAGTCCGTCTTGGCTCATTCCATAATTTCTTAGGGTGGAATGCATCCTTCTCATCCTTTAAAGTCGTTTTTAAATCAGAATGGCCTGTTGAGGGTTCCTTAGAAGCAATATCTCTGATTTTTTTTGACCTTGAGCTGAAGAAATACATTTTTATGTAGTTGATCTAATGTACACATTTAGACATAAAAGTTCATGAAATGATTTTGCCACCTACTGTACAATTTTTCTATTCTATTGAAAGGTTTTTGCCGGCAACTCGCTGAACCTTCTTGTCCAGGGAATGTTACGGCAATGGTGACCCCAATCAACCACAAAAGTCGGTCCTTGATGTAAAATACAAGAGACTTTATTGCTAGCGTGCTAGGACTCCACTCTCAGTCATGCAAGACATGAGAACGAGTGAAGTCCTGAACATAGGAGTATTCAGGTTATATAGACGTGAGTCCGTGGGGTGAGGGGAGGAAGCAAGATAAGGGGTTTCAAGGGTAATCTTATGGCGACCCTTTGGTCAGGCTTTCTGGGGCTAGCAGAAGGGAGGAATTTTACAATACAAGGGTCCGGGCTTCCAGCAAAGTGCTAAACTAGCTTGCCAGACTAGCTTGCGAATGGCTCCGGGCTCCCTGCAAGGTGTTATGCTAACTTGCAAATGGCTCCAGGCTCCCTGCAAGGTGTTAACAAATTATCCCAGGTTTCCACACCTACAGAAGCGAAAGAGGCAAAGGTTAGACTTTATTTTATTCTTACACTACCATTTTTTTAAAGATTTATTTTATTTAACTTTATTTATTTCCTTTTGACCAGAGAGGGACACAGAGAGAGAGAGAGAGAGAGAAAGAGAGAGAAAGAGAGAGAAGGGGGGGGGAGCGAGAACGCAAGCCACCAGGGAACTTGAACCATGGTTTGCCATGTGGGAGTCCAGTGCCCTTAACCACCACGCCACCTGCCAGTCCCTCTATCACATTTTTAAGAATCCTGGTTAATTTTTACAGTCCATTACTGGTTCAAACTCACTGTTTACAGAATAGGTTTCAAAAAAGTATGTAGTTAAGGTCATTAGTTGAGCAAATCAGTAATTTGAAACAAGCAATGCCTTTGCCACCTTGTTAACTTGAAACAGTTCAGGTTGAAATCCAAACACAGTTTAGATTGAAAGCAAAGATTTGTACTGATGCCAACCGAGCATTTCTGTGTTTTAATCGCTTTTATATTAATCCCTTTAATTCCAAGAATTCAGTATACCAGAGAGTGGAAAGAATGAGAGGAAGAATAATAGGAAATGAAGGCAGCAAGGTAGCAGGGAGCCAGAGCCTGTTGCCACCAGCATGTGGTCTAGTAGTTTTTAAAGAACTTCACCTTTTACTGTTCAGTGGTAAGTGGCATGGGAGTCCTTTTATAGACTTTATATAGAGTTTGAAAAGAGGAGTGGTATGATCTGACCTTTGTGTTAACACGAGTCCTGGTTATTGTGTGGCGAATAAAGGGTGGAAAAGTAAGGGTAAAGCAGTGTGGGAGAGGAAAAACGTTCCCTCCACCCTCTTTGGTTCAGTAGCTGGGTGCCTGCTAATTAAACTCACAAGATTAGCAAGAGGAAGATGCTTGTTTATGTGTGCAAGGCGCTCATAGGTGTAGGAGTAACTCTTTTGGTTAGCATGTCGAGCGTATATCCCTAATTTAGTGGGAGAGAGGCTTCTTGGAAGAATAAATAGCTTTCTTTAGGAAAGGCAGATGGGTTTTTAAAACAAGCGAGATAAAGTTTGAGGACACTTGTTTACATAGGTGTGGGAGGTTCACCTTCTTTATGGGCTTAAAAACTCCCCCTGAGAGGTGATTTATGGCAGCCTTATTTCCCCAAAATTTGCTGCTTTGAGCCAGATAGGGGAAACTGAGAAGGCCTTTTTTCCTGTATCTGTTGAATCTCACATGTCTTCATACTTGTGGGTTCAGAGTGGATTCCTGACAGCAGTGAGACAGGAGCTATTGCATTTAAGTCGATGAGAGACCATAGGAGTGGCTTGGCCCAAGGTGATAGCTAACGATGCTATAAAAGGGATCAGATTTTGAGGGTAGAGCTGATGTGCTGACAGGTAGGATGAGGATTTTGGAAGAAGAGATGACATCCAGGATGACTTCAGGTTTTTGGCTTGATCTAAAGGAGAGGTAGCATTGTCATTTACTGCAGTAGAGAAATGACATACAGTAGGACAGATGTGTTGCACGGTTATATGGTATTTACTGTGTGTGAAGGTGCAAGGCATACAACCCTGTGAAGGTGGCCTTCCCCTCAGGTGTTTCTATTCTCATAATAGTTACAGAGAAGGAAGAAGGTGCTTTAGTTTGTTAGGGCTGCATAACAAAATGGCACAGACTAAGCTATTTATATAAAAACAACAGCTATTTATTGTCTCAATTCTATAGTAAAGGCTAGAATTCCAGGATTTAGGTGTAATCTGTTGACATTTAGTACATTCAGAGTGTCCTGCTCCCACCACAATTGTCCAGCTCCAGAGCATTGTCACCCTCCCAAAAGGGTGCTCCCTTTCCCATGAAACAGCCACTTCCCATTCCCTTCTCCCCCAACCCCTAGCCACTTTTCTGTTTCTGGTTTTTCCTGTAGTGTGCATTTCATATATATGGAATAATGCAATATGTGACCTTTTGCATCGGACTTCTACTTACCATGATGTGGTCAAGGTTCACCCATGTTGTACCAAGTATCAGTACTTCATTTTCTATCTGAGCAATCCATTGAGTGCATAAACCCCATTTTACTTAGACCATAGTTACTTATCAATTAATGAACATTTGCATTCTTTCCCCCCTTTGGTGATTATGAGTAGTCTGCTGTGAGCATTCATTTGCAACGTGTGTTTGAATAGCTGTTGCAGTGTTTTGAGGTTTATACTTAGGAGTAGAATTGCTAGGTCGTATGATAATTCTGTGTTTGACATTTTGAGGAAATTCCTAGTTACTCTTGAATGGAACTAGATGATTCTTAGTGTCATTATTCATAAGGGAGGTTTCAATATAATGTAGCTTTCTGCTATAACAGTTTTGGAAACTAGAATTTTCAGTGAACAGCAAGTAGAGTTAGGTATGTGGTTTTTATTTTTATTTTTTTCATTTTTAAACAAAATGTGTTTTCTGTGTGAATATAGCATTTATTGTGCTCTTAACTATATTTCAGCAATGTGTTGAGTGCTTATTTAAGAAAGCGAGGTCCAAGGGAGGCAAATTCTATTATTACCTCCTGAGCCCATGCTTTGTTTTGTTTTAGTTTTTGCTATAGGCATGTGTGCTTGTCAGAGACAGAGAGAGAGACAAAGTGAGAAATCACCCCTCACCTCAGGGGGGCTGGCCATGCTGCAGTTCCTTTCCTCTGGTCTTCTCTCAGGATTTGGGGCATGCAAACACATGCCCCTGGCACGATCGTCAAGCTGCTGGGTCTGGGACTTGAACTGCGGAATTGGCCATGTGGGATCCAGCGCCTTAGCCTCCACTCCACCTGCTGACCCTGGAGTCTATGCTTATAACCACTTCATCCTAGCCATGATTCTCTCAATTAAAACTGTCAAAGCCTAGTGGGTTTGTTTTGTTTTCTATTCTGCGACGTCTGCGTCATGGAGGAGTCACCTGTTGGAGGTCTCGAATGATCCACGGTGTGCTTATTGCAGGTTCCGTGCCTGTGCAGCGGGGCCTCCTGTTTGCTGTGTAGCTGCTGTCCGAACAGTAAGAATTCCACAGTGACGCGCCTCATTTATGCTTTCATCCTCCTCCTGGGCACTGCTGTGTCCTGTATCATGCTGACAGAAGGCATGGAAACTCAGCTGAAGAAGGTAAGTTTTATAGAAGGAATGAATAATAATATAATAAAGATATAGAAGTACTCCCAAGGTACTCTGTGTGTGTGTGTGTGTTTTAAGTTTTCATGAGGCACATTCACTCATGAGAGAGAGGGAAAGTAAGAAAGCACTTCCCAGGGGGAGGGCCACACTGCAATCCCTTCTCCTCCACGCTCCTCTTGGGCTTTTGGGTATGCCCACACACGTACACACCTGCTCCGTTTGACTTTCAGGTCGCTGGGTACAGGTCTCAAGCTGTAAAGTCTACCATGTAGGACTCAGCCACCTTAACCTCCACACCACCTACTGGTTGTTTATACAGTCTGCAAAATTTTAATTGTAATTGTTCTTATTTCTTCACTGTTCTCAACCAAGTTCCTTTTATTTGTAGGTTTTAAAATTACTTTTGGGTTGTGGTCAAGACACAGGATATGAAGATATTAGTTCTTTTCCAGAAATAAAGATAATGAGAATGAACATCTTTGGGCTACAGTCTAACAACTGAGAGGAAATATATGAAAACAGTGACTCCAAAACACTTTTTTCCTTTCTGTGTTTAATATTAAAGCATCTAAACTAGCCTGGTCTTTGGCCTGTGGGAAGAGTCATTGTAGCTGGAAAATCTCAGGGAAAAATAAAGATAACCTCATCTGCATAAAAGTGCATTAAAAAAGAGTACTTCTATTTTTAAAATGCAAGTTGCTTTTATTGTGTGGTAACGAGATCAGAATTGAGGTGGAAGGCAAACAGAAAAATCCCACAGATAGTCTTGAAGTTGTTGAGTGGTTGGCTTTATAAACACCTAGGCTTTCCTGTAGTGGAATAAAATCTCTTTAAATATGGATATTACCTATTGCTTTTTCCTAGATTCCTGGATTCTGCGATGGGGGCTTTAAAATCAAGATGACTGATATAGCGGTGGATAAAGACTGTGATGTGCTGGTTGGTTATAAAGCTGTGTATCGCATCAACTTTGCCTTGGCCATCTTTTTCTTTACCTTCTTTGTGCTCATGTTGAAAGTAAAAACAAGTAAAGACCCCAGAGCAGCAGTACACAACGGGTACGTAGGATTTACGTCAGCCTAGTGCGTGAGGGTGGGACAACTCCTCCCCTCAGGAGTTCATGTTCCATCTGATGGAAGCAGTGGGATGTGCAAATCAGTGGCCCAGGTATTTTTCCAGCCTATTATAGATATGAAATTGTTACTTAAAGAAAAATTCATTGTCATTATTTTATATTTTGAAGTTGACCAGAGAGAGAGAGACAGACAAGGAAAGTGAGAAAGGAAGCTGCCAGTTCTGGGATTTGAACCACTTTCAGCCATGTGAGAGTCCAGCCATCTTAACCACTGTGCTACGCGCCAGCCTTTGTTGTTATTTTTTCAATTTGCCATAGGGCATGTGCACTGGCCAGAGAGCGTATACATTGGCCAGAGAGAGAGACAGAGAGGAAAAGGGCAAAAGTATCTCCCATGGGGGACAGTCACACCGCAATCTGTCCTCCTCTATTTCTGCCTCCTTTTGGGATTTTAGGCATGCACTCACAGGGCACCTGGCGTGTTCTGCAGGATGTTTGTTCTAGGACTTGAACTGTGCTGTCGGCCTTATGGGTTCTAGCTGCTTTATCTTAGCCATCATGCTCACCAGCTGGCCCATGAAATTATTATTATGATTTTTTTTTTTTGAGAGAGAGGTTTTTGCTATAGGACACATATGTTCGCTGGAGACACAGAGAGAGACAGAGAAAAAGTGATAAATAACCCTCTGTGGGGTTGGCCACGCCACAGTCTCTTCTCCAGTCTCCTCTCAGGATTTTGGGCACGCATGCACACATGCGCAGCGTGAGTTTCGAGCCTCTGAGTCCAGGACTCTAACCACAGTTGACTATGTGGGAGTCCAGTGAAATAACCATTATGCCTTCTGGCTCCAGTGGTTTCTCTTACATAGGTAACACTGTTGTTGTTTTGGAACTCTCCAGAATGGTAGGAAATTTTCTACCTCTAGGTGCTAAAAGCAGGGAGACTAAATGTACATGTTAATTATTAATGAGACTGATTTATTCTCTGTATTAACAACCTTTAATTGTCTAGTCTCAGATCAAATGAAGAAATAAGCCTGGACCATCATATTGGGGAAAAAAAGCTACTAATTTATTTTTGCATTTCAGGAAATAATTTTTCTTAGTATGAGAGGAAACGTAACGTTTTATAAATGCATTTTTATGTTTTAATAGGTTTTGGTTCTTCAAAATTGCTGCCATCGTTGGAATCATGGTTGGATCTTTCTACATTCCTGGGGGCTCTTTCACCACAGGTATGGCTCACTGTTGGCAGTTAATTATAAAATATACAAACTCTACAAGTTATTGAATTAAAGTCACATTCTCGTTACTAATTTAGCAGAACAGACAATTCACTGAGAGAGTATCTGATTCATATGACTAGGGAATAATAATAAATTATTGATCTAAAGCCAGGAAGTGTTCTGCTCACCTCTCGGCTTTTCTGGAGCCATATGTAAATTTTTCTTTTTTAAAGTTTTTGCTACAGGGGACATGTACACATAGCAGCGACACAGAGAGAGAGAAGTGAGAAATCATCCTCCAGAGGAGATAGCCACTTTGCAGTCCCTTCTCCGATCTACTCCAGGATTTTAGACGTGCACGCACACATGCCTGGTGTTACTGTTTAAGTCACCCGGTCTGGGACTCAGATCATGGGAAGCTGTGTGGGATTCAGTACTTTAACCACCACACTGTCAGCGACCCCATGTGTTAATCTTTTTCAGTATTATGAAAGAGTAATACAAATTTAATCAGAGAACTCGACAACGTAAAGACTTATAACTCTTATACTCCATTATCCCTGTCTTTTTTCGAAATTTTATTTTTTCATGAGCAAGAGAGACAGAAAGGCAGCGTCCTTAATGAGTCTTTGGGGGTTTTTTTTTGTTTTGTTTTGTTTTGTTTTGTTTTTGGAGAGCTTTTCGCTATAGGGTGTGTGCGCTCGCCAGACAGAGAGAGACATAGAGACAGAAAGCGAGAAATCACCCCCCAGGGGGGATGGTCATGCCGCAATCCCTTCTCCTCCATTCTCCTCTTGGGATCTTGGGCATGCAAACACACACCCCCCGCGTGAGTTTTAAGCCGCCGGTCCGGGATGTGAACCGTGGCCGACTACGTGGGAGTCCAACGACATAGCCATTACGCTAACTGCTGGTTCCCGTCAATGAGTCTTGACACCACGATCTATTCCAGCATCCGCCAGCCCTGGATTATTGGCATGTGTGTGCCGGGCCTACTCAGGGAGATCTTCAGATGTGAACCTAGAACCTTCCCATGTGGGTCAGCCTCACAGAACATCATGCCACTATCCACCCCACGATGTCACTGTCTTAGCCTGTTTTCTTAATATATCATCACATGACATCTGTGGATTTCTGTGATTTTTTTTTTCTTTATTTCTTTTCCCCTCTAAAGAAAAAGGCTTATAATATCATTTGGAATGTTGGAACCTAGGCTCCCCTTGGAATAAGCTAACACACACTTGAAACATTTTTTTAAGAATTTTGCTACACAGGACCAGTAGTTAGTGTAATGACTATGTTGCTGGGCTCCCATGTGGTCAACTGTGGTTTGAGTCCCAGACCCGGTGGCTTAAACTCATGCCGGGGGTGTGTGCGCGTGTGTGCCCAAGATCCCGAGAGGAGAATGGAGGAGAAGGGATTGCAGCATGGCCATCCCCCCTGGGGGGTGATTTCTCGCTTTCTGTCTCTGGCTTTCCAGCGAGCACACACGCCTTATAGCAAAATAGCAAAAACCTTTCCAAAAAAAGAAAGAAAAACAAAAGAATTTTGCTACAGTCTATGTATGCTGGCTAGAAAGAGACAGAGAAAAGTGAGAAAGCGCTCTGCAGGGGGCATGGCCATACTGCAGTATCTTCTCCATTCTTCTCTTATGATTTTGTACATGCACTTGTACCTGCTGTGTTTTTCAGGCCACCAGTCTGGGACTTGAACTTCAGAGCCTGCCATGTGGGATCCAACTGTCTTAACCACCATGCTACCAGCTGGCCCTAAGATACATTTTTAGAAAGGTCTAAAACCCAATAGAACACTTCTCAGAGAACACCTTTAAGTTTGGAATTATAATAAGCTTGCTGTATGTACTGCTGGAGACAGGTGGTCTTTTCCACCTCAATTTTACTTGAGTTGAAATCTGTTTAGAACATTGTACAATAGCATCCCGATATGTTACTCCTGTGTTAAAGAATGACTTTGTTTTCTGGTTTGTAGTCTGGTTTGCTGTTGGCATGGGAGGGGCTGCCTTCTTCATCCTTATCCAGCTGGTGCTGTTGGTAGACTTTGCTCACTCTTGGAATGAATTATGGGTAAACCGAATGGAAGAAGGAAACCCAAGACTCTGGTATGCTGGTAGGTATCTCAGCTCACCTGTGAGAGCCATGCTGCAGGGTATATGGTAAAAGTCTCCCCGGCTTTAAACGTGTGAGTTCTGATGTTGAGCTGCCTTTGACAAAGCTATTATTTTGTAGTTGGGTAGATTTTGAGTTACCTGCATTAGTGGGATAGAGTAACACAGATAATGTAAGCCACTGGAGTCTCACAGAATTTGTTTATTTGAGATTTGTAAATACATGTGTTTAGATAAGGAAAAACAGCTGTGGTTAGTAGCATCGTTCTGTTTTGATAACCTTGTTTCCATGGACGTGGAACTCAATGCATTAGACATAAGGTACAGCCCAGATCTCAGGGAGGCAGGGGCGGTTAGGCCTTCCTGCTTCATTCAGGCTATGACTTCTCATCTAGTGTAAAAGCTTCTTGTGTGGAAGGGCACATAAACTTCCAGGTTGGAAATAGGACTTAAGCCCATTTAATGATAACGAATTTTGGAGCCTTCTACTTACTTAGGGGTAATGACTCAGTCATACCTCACTTTAAAAAATAATTTTTGTTGAGAGACCTCAACTATGTTTTCCTCCATCCTTAATAAAAATAATACGTGCTAGGGACCAACAGGTGGCGTAATGGTTACGTCTGTGGACTCCCACGTTGTTGACCATGGTTTGAGTTCCAGACCCGGTGGCTTAAACTTCATACCAGGTGCATGCACATGAGTGCCCAAGAGCCTGAGAGGAAAATGGAGGAGATGGGATTGCAGCCATCCTCACAGGGGGTGATTTCTTCCCCTCTCTCTCTCTGGTGAGCACACAGGCCCTATAGCCAAAATCTCTTAAAAAAAAAAAAAAAACTTTAAAAATAATATACATGCTTTTGGGTCAAAAGCCTGAGGGGGCAGGAATGACCAAAAAAAAAAAAAAAAATTAAACTCCCCCATGATTCAGTTATTCAGCCATTATTACTCCCTGTTAATATGTTAGTCTATATTCTTCCAGCCTTTTTTCTGTTTGTACATGTGTGTCTTCTCTGAATAGAAAAGAAGAAAACAAGTTATTGAAAAATGTGTGTAATATATTTGAGTTTATTTTTAAAAGGTACTATACATTTGAATAGTTTGTAGTTTGACTTTTAAAAAACTTTAAAGTAGCTTATGAATACATTTTGGATACAGTACAGCAATAAATACCTAATAGTATATGTTTGAGTGCATTTCTGATTGTTTGGTTAGGATAGATGGTTGGAAATGGAAGGGTCAAAAGGTATCAACATTTCAAATCCTTTTAGTACATACTATCAAATTGCCTAGTTTTCTTTTCATTTTATTTACTTAGCATATTCCTTTTTAAGTGTGTGTATAAGAAAGAGTACTTTTGGGAACCAGCAGTTAGCGTAATAGCTGTGTCGCTGGACTCCCACGTGGTCGACCGTGGTTCGTGTCCTGGACCCGGTGGCTTAAAACTCACGCCGGGCGCTTGTGCGTACATGCCCAAGATCCCGAGAGGAGAATGGAGGAGAAGGGATTGCGGCATGACCATCCCCTCTGGGGAGTGATTTCTCGCTTTCTGTCTCTATGTCTCTCTCTGTCTGTCTGGCGAGCGCACGTGCCCTATAGCAAAAACCTCTCCAAAAAAAAAAAAAAGAGTACTTTTGTGTTCACCATAAACACAAATGATAGAACTTTACAAAGAATGAAAATGCAAATTTCTGTCTACCTGCGACCCATTTTTCTTTCCAGACGTAGCCACTAGTACTGGACCTTTATCCATTTGTACATAATATGGGCTGCTTTTGTATTTAAGTGTAAACAGGATTATGCTGTAATTGTTCCACACCTTGTTCTTTTCACTCACCGTATGGCGAATTTCTTTTTATGTTAGCGAATGGAGTAGCTGCACAGTATAGCATGATTTATTTAACTGCTGCCCTATTATTGCCCCATTACTAATGACTATTTTGGCAATAGATTTTCAAAATAGTATTTATCATTTGCAATTATGGGTCAGGAATCTCTTAATTGCTGAGTGAGAGAGAGAGAGAAAGTGAAAAAGCAAGCTGCCAGGTCTGAGACTTGAACCATGGTTGGCCATGTGGGAGCTCAGTGCCCTTAACCACTATGCCACCTGGTGACCCCTCCTCCTTTACTCCTACCTGACTAAAGTTTATTTTATCTTTTAACTGTTTACTTCTGTTTTCTGTAATTCATTTTGGATCACACAGTTCTGGAAAGAATTTAAGTTACAGATTGACTGTACTTTGGAATAAATGTAGAGACTTCTTGAATATTCAGATGGAAAATTTTTTTTAATTTTTTTTTTAGAATATTTCTTTTTTGTAAATTGTATTTATTCATTCATTCATGTATTTTAATTTGACCAGAGAAACACAGACACAGGGAGAGACAGAGAGAGAGGGAAAGCGAGAAAGCAAGCCACCAGGTCCAGGTCTTGAACCGTGGTTGGCTATGTGGGAGTGTCCAGCGCCTTCACCACCATGCCACTTGCTGGTCCCCAGATGGAAAAATTATTAAGAACTTAGCTAGTAGCAAGGTATATCTTTTAATTTTAAACATGCAACATTTTTTGAGTTAAGTAGAAACTAATTTTCTCAAGTAAGTGTGCTTTGAATTGAATCAAGTTAACTGGGCCAGTTTGCTGCAGTTGGTCTGCACTGGACTATGTACTGTTTCGTGTTTTTTTGTTTTCAGAGGGACATAGCTAAGTGATTATTCATGCATATGGAAGGAATGTTACTTTAGATGTTTGAAAACAGCAAATGAGCCACTTCCCCAGCTAATTGGTGATGGGACATGGGTGTAGTGTAGCCAGTGCTACAGAGGAAAAACTTAAAAAAAAAAAAAAAAAAAAACCAACAAGATACCTATTTTTCCCTTAAAATCCCTGGTTTGTGACTTGCTGTGAAATGGACCATTTTAAGGACCCAGGAATCCTCTAGTTTCCCAGGAGGGCCTTGTAATACGTATTATTTAGCATGTAGCAGGTAGTCAACCTCAGCTGGAAGGATCAAATGTGTAGTAATCGAACCCATGAAGTCAGCTAGGTAATCGATGAAGTGAGTTCAGTTGCTTGATGGATTTTGGAATTTAACATTGAGCCAATCTAACAGAATCTGTGACTTTTTTAACCTTGGGTTTCTGTAATTTTGCTCTAAATTACTGACCCCATAGAAGTGAAACAGTGCCTCTTTTTTTTGTTTTTGATTTTGTCATAAGGTGTGTGCACTTGCCAGGGAGAGACAGTGAAAAATCAGCCACACTGTAATCCTTTCTCCTCCATTCCCCTGTCAGGATTTTGGGTATGCACATACATGCACTTGGCGTGACTTTTAAGCGAGTGGGTCTGGGACTTGAACCATGGTCAGCCATGTGAGAGTCCAGCTGCCTTGACCACCACACCACCTGCTGGCCCCAATGTCTCTTCATTTTTATATGCAGTAGAAACTGGGTCTTCATTGTAAAAATTTACACCACAACTGTGGTATTCATACTGGTTTCCCTTTTCTAGCTTTACTGTCTGTCACAAGCTTGCTTTATATCCTGTCAATCATCTTCGTTGGGCTGCTCTTCACATACTACACCAAACCAGATGGCTGCACAGAAAACAAGTTCTTCATCAGTATCAATCTGATCCTTTGCGTTGTGGTTTCTGTCATATCGATCCATCCAAAAATTCAGGTATGATTACTTTCTGCTCCTTCCTCCCATGTAAGCTTTTAAATTAATGCCGGACTTGAAACCCAGGTAACTTTTAAAATGAATTTATGTCTGAGTTTATCCACTTAAACATTTTCCATGTTATGATAAAATATTCACAATAGCAGTAAATATACAATGAGCTGTTGCATGCCATATCATAATTAAATGAATAATTTCCCTTCATTAAAAAAGTTCCTGGAGGGGCTAGCAGGTGGCATGGTGGTTAAGATGTCTGAATTCTCATGGCTGCAGCTTGAGGTCATGGAAATGTGGGTTTGGTTTCCAACCCAGCCTACATAGGCTGGGAGCTAGGCAAAAGGATCCTGACATGGCGAGACCCTGTCAGAACTTTCTCTTTTTCATAAATAAATATACTTTTAAAAAAATTATTGTGTTTTAGATGTGAAATACGAAATGAACCTGGATATTACCTTTTTCATTTTATTTTTAATGGCCAGAGTGTGCATGTGCTCATCAGAGAGAGAGAAGGAGAGAGGGAGAGAGCACCTACTCCATTTCTCCCTTCTGTTGGGATTTGGGGCATACATGCACGTGTGCCCTGTGTGTTTCAAGCTGCCAAGGCCAAGATATGAACTGTGGTCAGCCATGTAGGATCTGGGTCCCTTAACCACTAGACTGTGGGGTTGGTCCAAGAAAGTACCTCTTTTAAAAATGAGAAAATTAGGTTAGCTCTTTAGCATGGTGATGAAGGGCTGCACACAGGAGGCCAGATGACCAGCCACAGTTCAAGTCCTGACCCCAGCAGCTTGTAAGCACACTGTGTGCCTGTGTCCAAGAATCTTGACAAGACAGAGGAAAGGAGATTGTGGTATAACCAGGCCCTATTGGGAGGCGCTTTGTCTCTTTCTTTCCCTTTCTCTGGCAAATGCACATGTCCCCTGGTCACAAGAAAAGGTAAACTGAAGCCTCAAAAAAGTGATGGTTCACTTAGCTAGTCTGAGGCAAAGCTGAGTTTAGGCTTTTTAGAAAAATCAAGCCTTGTGTGATACACAGGATTTCCTGTGATTATAAAAATGTTTTGAGAACCATGGTACATGCTTCGTCTTTCTTGGTTCTCACAAGCCAACTCACACTGAAAGGTTACCTGGCATCACAGCGAATCAGATGATTCTCAGTTGCTGACAGTTGAGTGAATCCTAGCGAAGTGCACCAGATTTTACAGTGTCAGCCCTTTGCAATCTTTGTGGCTTTCTTCCCCTGTTTATTCCACAGGAACACCAGCCTCGCTCTGGCCTCTTACAGTCCTCTATCATCACCCTCTATACCATGTACCTCACGTGGTCGGCCATGTCCAATGAACCTGGTAAGGAATGTCAACAGCCATTCGTTTGATGAAATGAAATGACCTCTTTGGTGGGTACAGAATTAGACCTAGAGCAAATGTAAAACAAACTTCTCTTAAATGTACAATGTTCATTGTAGATTTGTAGATATTTATCTTTCATATTTACTTCTCATGCTACTCATGGCTGTTCATTGCTGAGGGATTTAAGGGCCACACTCCTTTAGATAGTCTAGCCTCTCTAACCTCAACTGAGTAAAACTAGTTGGAGGGCTCTGGACCAGAGCAGTCTTGTTTGGGTTCTTTGTAGAATTGTTTTAATTGGATTTTACTTTCTTGTCACAGGGTTAAGAAGAAATAGCTACAGGAAGTCTTGTGTAGTTATTATAATGGGTTGTCAGAAAAGTCATGATGCATTTTAGTATAGAAAAATGTTGAAAAAACACATCCTGACTTTATCAACAACCCAATAGATTGGTTCTCAATAGGGTGTTCTAGAGACTTCTTTTAGAGGAAAACAATTACTACAGAATTCCCTATCACTTATTTTTTTATTCTATCCTTAAGCAGCTATATAAATAGCTGTATAAATAGCTACTTAAGGATATAAAACCATGGGATAAACTCCTGTGCTTGTAGCAATGGTAATACTGGAGAACTAAAAAGGTCAGTCAGTTAAACTATTAAACCAGTAAAATTAAGGTTGATGGTTATGAAATTTGACAGGGTTGCTTTTTTTCTAAACTAAGTCACTGGTTTCAGGGTGTTCTAGAGACTTCTTTTAGAGGAAAACAATTACTACAGAATTCCCTATCACTTATTTTTTTATTCTATCCTTAAGCAGCTATATAAATAGCTGTATAAATAGCTACTTAAGGATATAAAACCATGGGATAAACTCCTGTGCTTGTAGCAATGGTAATACTGGAGAACTAAAAAGGTCAGTCAGTTAAACTATTAAACCAGTAAAATTAAGGTTGATGGTTATGAAATTTGACAGGGTTGCTTTTTTTCCTAAACTAAGTCACTGGTTCTCATACAGAATGTTATTGACTGCTAAGCTTCAGATTCTTTTCATTACAGCATTCCCGTGTTTCACACCGTGACTGGACAATGGGCAGGCAGCCCTTGAGCAGCTTTCTTAGAACAAAATGAACTGTAGGTAATATAAAATTCTGCATTTTCAGATCGTTCCTGCAACCCCAGCCTGCTGAGCATCATTTCACAGATAACCGCACCAACGGTGGCTCCCGGAAATTCAACTGCTGTGGCCCCTACCTCTCCTCCAGTGTCAAAGACTGGGCATTTCCTGGATTCAGAGAGTGTTATTGGCCTGATGGTCTTTGTTTTCTGCCTTTTGTATTCTAGGTAAGTTAAAAGGTACTTAGAATAAGAGTCTCATGAAGGCTAATCATAGCGTAAATAAGCTATTTTGCATTCAAAAAACCAGTGTGAGGAATTAAAAAAAAAAAGCTTCATTTTCTTTAACAAAAACTCCTTTACCTGCTGCAGTTACCCTGCTGTGTGTATTTCCTTTTCTTAGAAAAGAATTATTTATTCAATTTTATTTATTATTACTGCTATTTTTAATTTACTATGGGACATGTACACTCACTAGAGAAAGACAGAAAGGGAGAAAGAAGGAAAGCGAGAAGGCACACTGCCAGATTCAGGACTTGAACTGTGGTCAGCCATGTGGGAGTCCAGTGCCCCAGCCTCCGTGCCACCTGCTGGCTCTACCCAACTATGTTCTTAAATATTTGTGTTGGGTGATAAAGTCCTCCTCCGTTGACTGTAGATAAGTTAGAATAGGGGCTTTGAAAATTGACTTGCATTATCTTTTAAAAAATTTCATTTCCAGATTATTATAAATAATGTTTAAATAGCTAACAGAATTATATACATGTAAAGTTAAACGTCAGAGGCCAATGGTGGCCCGGCAGTAGAAGGTGAAGTGCTGCAGGACTGACCCACATGGGAAAGTTCCCGGTTTGCTTCCGAAACCTCCCTGAGTGTGCTGGGCACAGGTGGGTCCAACCCTGGGCTGACTGAGGCTTGGGGGCTGTCTGTCACACACATGGAAGAAATAAATAAGTAAACTTTGAAAAATAAATGAAAATAAAATTAAGTCTCTCATTAATCCAAAACCTCAGATGTGACACATATTAGACATTTATGCTTTCTACTTTTTTTTTTTTAAGTTTATTTAATTTTCCGTGAGCAAGAGGCACAGAGGGACAGCACCCTTAACCAGTTTGAGACTGTAACCCATCTTAGCCAGCCCTGAGCACAGGCACACACATGCTGGGCATACTCAGGGAGTCTTTAGACAGAACTCAAGACCTTTGCCCCTGGGCCAACCTTGCACAGTGCTGTGGTCTACAGATGTGCTAGTTTCTGACCCCCCTCTGTATATTCTCCCTCAGAGCTGCCTCTCCCACAATCTGCATTTTTGTATATATTATTTCAGGCTTTTTTCTTTGTTGAATCTATCCATATACTTTATAGATGTGTGCAGTTTTATAGGTATTGATGTATGTATGATTTTATTTGTTTTTAATGTGTAATTTAAAAATTAGGACTATATAAGTAAATATACTTTCCTAAAATAGGAAGTTGCGTTTTTAATTTAGACAGCTTTTCACAACATGTATAGATGTACTAATTTTTTAAAAGAGATTTTTGGCTATAGGGTACGTACACTTGTCAGAGAAACGGAGATAGAAAGTGAGAAATTACCCCTGTGGGGATGGCCGTGCCACAGTCCCTTCTCCATTCTCCTCTTTGGATTTTGGGGGGGCAGGTGCACACACATGCACCAGCTGTAAGTTTGAAGTTGCCTGATCTGAGAGTCAAACTGCGGTCAACCACGTGGGAGTCCAGCGACTTAAACATCATGCTGTCTGCTGATCTCAGATTTATATAATTAAAAAAAATTGCTTAGAGTAAGGGAGGCACACCATAGCCTGTGGTTTGGATGCTCTTTGGATTTTGGGGGGGCAGGTGCACACACATGCACCAGCTGTAAGTTTGAAGTTGCCTGATCTGAGAGTCAAACTGCGGTCAACCACGTGGGAGTCCAGCGACTTAAACATCATGCTGTCTGCTGATCTCAGATTTATATAATTAAAAAAAATTGCTTAGAGTAAGGGAGGCACACCATAGCCTGTGGTTTGGCTGCCTTTTTAATTGTTTATTTATTTTTTTTAATTTGCCAGAGGGCATGTGTACTTGCTGGAGAAGGGGAGAGCAAGCTTGCCGAGGATGCAAGCTGCTAGGTCTGGGACTCGAACCTTCATCATCAGTCATGGGGATTCCAGAACCTTAACTGCCACCTGCCTTAATTTCTTTTTTTTGAGAGGTTCTTTGCTATAGGGCGCATGCACTCATCAGAAAGACAGAGAGAGAGAGAAAGAAAGCAAGAAATCACCCCCTCGTGGGTGATGGCCATGCCGCAATCCCTTCTCCTTCATTCTCCTCTAAGGATCCTGGGCACGCACACTCACGCGCCCAGCGTGAGTTGAAGCCACTGGGTTTGGGACTCAAACCGCAGTCGACTACATGGGAGTCCAGCGACATAGCCATTACGCTAACTGCCGGTCTGTCCCACCTGCCTTAATATTTTAAAATTAAGATAGAATTCACATGCTGTAGCAGTCACCTTTATAAAGTGTACAGCTCAGTAGTGTTTTAGTGTATTCACGAAGTGGTTCAATTGTTACACAATCAGTTTTAAAATGTTACTTCAAGGAAAAACCCTGTACCCGGCAGCAGCCACCCCTCATTCTCCCTCCTCCTTGCCTCTGGCAGCTGCTAATCTACTTTACGATTCTGTGTATCTGCCTACTTCAGCATTTCATGTGTGTGAACTGATATGAGATAGGGTCTTTTGTCACTGGCTTACTGTTTGTGGAGTTCATCCAGACCTAGCACAGCCTTCATTTCTTTCGTTGAAGGTGGAACTCCACTGTGTGGATGCACCACATTTTGTTTATCTGCTCACCAGTTGATGGACGTTTGGATTGGTTCCACTGTGGGACTAAGACGAAAAGTGTGCTCAAATAATATTGTATACACATTTTGTGTGTGGATGTCTTAAGTTTTCTTTGAGTGTGTAGCTGAGAGTAGACTTTCTGAGTTATATGGTGACCACTTAACGTTACAGGGAACAGCCAGTGTGTTTGCTGAAGTGGTTGCATCATGTTCCAGGTCCTTGTCTGCCTCACCCACGCCCCACCCCACCTCCAATAGATGAGATTTCGAATTTTACCACACTAACCCTAATCTCACTAACTGTTGCATTGTAATTGTCTGACTTTTTTATTGTAGTGGTTCCAGGGAGTATGAAGTGGCATTTAATTGTGCTTTTGATTCGCATTTCTCCAATGATTAACAGTATTGGGCATCTTTTCATGTGCTTATTGGCCAGGCCATTTGTGTATCTTTCTTCAAGAAATGTCTGTTTAAATCTTTTACCTATTTAAGAAATTGTGTTGTCATTTTATTGTTTTCATATATGATTTGAGGTCCAACTTCATTCTTCCCTCTATTGAATTCTCCTGGCATCCTTGTCAAAGATCAGTTGACAACCAATGTATAGTGAGTTTTTTTTCCTTTTGTTTTCTTGTTCCCCCCACCCCTAAACTGTTCATTCTATTTCTATTGATCTATATGCCTGTCCTTAATGCCAACACTATGTTATTTTGATTACTGTAGCTTTGTAGTAAGTTTTGAAATTGAGGAGTATGAGTTCCTCTAAATTAGTTTTTTTCAGGGTTGTTTCTGCTCTTTTGGGTCCCTTGCTTTTGTTTGTGCATTTTAGGATCAGCTTGTCAATTTCTACAAGAAAAGGTAGTCGAGATTTTGACAGGGATTGCGTTGACTCTGTAGATCAATTTGTAAAGTATCACCAGTCTCAGCAACATTAAGGCTTCTTTCTAGTGCATGAACGTCAGATATCTCATTTAGGTCTTTAATTTCTTTCAGTGGAGTTGATAGTTACTAGTTTAAAAGTCTTAAATTTTCTTTTGTTAAATTTTTAAACATGTTATTCTTTTCTATAGTATCTTAAGTGGAATTTTCATAATTTAACTTAGGTCATTCATCCTAGTATATAGAAATGCAATTGATCATTGTATATTGGTCTGGTATCCTGCAACCTTACTGAACTTGTTAGTGCATGTATCCCATAGAATTTTATCTCTCTCCCTCCATATATATGTACATGTATGAGATAGGTAAATTTCTAAGCTTTCCCATTTTCATGTTAGAGAGTGTGTATGCACTGGCATGAGAGACGGGGGGGAGAGAGAAGCCCCCTCAATAGGCTCTCATGTCACAGCCCCCTTTCCCCAGGCCTCTAGTTCCTCAAGATCTTGTGCACAAGTGCATGTGCCCAGCATGTTTTCAAGTTGCCTTTAGGATCCAGATTGTGGTTGGCCACCTCACTTCCAGCACTGTAGTTCAGCTTGCCACTGACCGTGCCACCAGGCTGGGTCTCCACACGGAGCTCTGTGTATGAGATCAAGTCCTTTGCAGAGAGAGTTCGTTTTACTTCTTTATCAGTCTTGATACCGTTTTATCTCTTTCTTGCCTAATTGCTCTGACTGGAACTTCTCATACAGTGTTGAATAGTAATGGTGAAAGTGGGATCCTTGTCTGGTTCTTGATCTTAGGGAGGATACTTTTAGTCGTTCACCATTAAGTGCAGTGTTAGCTCTGGTTTTGTTTGTTTTTTTGATAATGGACATGTGCATGCATATGTGAAGGGAATGAGGAGACAGACAGACAGACATCCTCTACAGAGTCTTGGCATACTTCAGTCCCTTTCCCCAGCTATCCAGCTTCCCTTGGGATCCTGGACACCTGTGTGTACAACTAGTGTGTTTTCTGGCCAGCCTGGGGATCTGAACCCTCAGCTGGCCATATGTCTTCCAGCCTTGCAAGGCACCTTCATTATTGCCTCATTACAGCAGTTTTACCAGCTCTGGGTTTTTGATTGATGCACTTCATTGGTTTGAGGAAGGCCTCCTCTAAACCTGCTTTGAGTGTTTTTGTCATGAAAGGACTTTGGATTTTGTCACATGCTTTCTTTAATGTCTCTTGAAAGGATCACGTGGCTTTTGTCCTTTATATGTACTTTTTATTCCGTCATTTAACAAACTTTTAGTGAGCATCTGTGGTGCTAGAAATACGTAGGTGAGCAAGGTCATTGCTAAGTTCTCTGAACAGTGAGCAGACAGAATGATTAAGCGCTGTGGCAGAAGGAAACCTATGGAGCTGTCGGAAGTCGGAGAAGCATCTTCTGACCCAGCCTGAATCCTCCTGTGGGTGATTTCCGGGATAGCTTTCCAGAGGGCATAGCTACGAGTCAGAAGTGAGGGGTGAGTAGGTCAGCTGGGAGGAGTGGGTGGTACATTCGGCATAGAAGAGGCACTTCTGAGGTCATGGGGGCAGACCCTGGGCAGCTCCTGAGCAGTGAAGCCGTCGGTCACATCTGGTGAAGCACTGCCTGGCTGGTGATGCGAGGCGGCACTCAGATTTCAGCAGCCTTCCGAAGTAGGAGCCGCTGAGAATGACTCGTGTACAGGCCAGTTGCAGCGGTCATCTTCATTTCCCCTTTCTGATTTGTCTTCCAGCATCCGCAATTCCAACAACAGCCAAGTGAACAAGCTGACCCTGTCAGGGAGCGACAGCGTGATCCTTGGTGATACAACTGCTGGTGCCAGCGAGGAGGACGATGGACAGCCTCGGCGGGCCGTGGACAACGAGAAGGAGGGAGTGCAGTACAGCTACTCCTTCTTCCACTTCATGCTCTGCCTGGCTTCCTTGTACATCATGATGACCCTGACCAGCTGGTACAGGTAGGAGGCATCTACAAAACGGGGGAGAGCACCTAGTCCCTGACGGCCTATAAAATCTCCATTCCCCTGCCTTAGGACCCCTCTTACCCATATGATGAAGCCGTGTTCCGTAAAAACTTCTGGAATTCTTTGGAGTGCAAACCACTAGGAGCCCTTCAAAACTTGAGTTAATCAAGAGAAAAAGATCATAACATAAAGCAGCCTGACCTGTCCTTGTTACTAATTGACCATGTCTCGAGATGGCTAGATCAAAGGATTCTGGTCACAGTGATAATGTGCTAAAGAAGGGACGTTTCAAGACTTTTACTGGTAACTAGAACAGCTAGATGTTCCTGGAAAACCATGCCCAAAGAATAGTCAGGGTCTTGAATGCTGTTAAGAAAAGTCATTTGAGAGGCTGAGCCCCTTGCCATAAGAAACAGCAGCCTTCTCTAGATTTCTCTAGGATCTCCTGGGGGTAGTAGCATCAGCCAGTTTCACTGGGGAATTTCTTGGCCTTGGATGGGGCACTGTAGGATGCTGTTACCAGGCTCCTCCTTTACCTGGCTCTCCTCTGCTTGTTAGCCCTGATGCAAAGTTCCAGAGCATGACCAGCAAGTGGCCAGCCGTGTGGGTCAAGATCAGCTCCAGCTGGGTCTGCCTCCTCCTCTACGTCTGGACCCTCGTGGCTCCCCTCGTCCTCACCAATCGGGACTTCAGCTGAACCTCGGAGTGCCAAGGACACCACTGAAATTCATAAAGGTCTCCTTTGCCGAAAACCATATCCCTTATAAGTTTGCTTCAACTAAAATATTAAGCGAACGCTTTGCAGATTTGACTATATCCAGGTCCATATCAGGAGGCAAGATTGAATAATGCTTAACGCAGAATCTGAACTTTTCACTTAACATGTACATTATGCTTATTTGTAAGGACATAGCTCAAGAAAACGTTTTTGTGTTTTAAAGTGAACTACAGCTGTGCTGTGAAGAGAGTTCTGTATAAAGGTCTGTAGGTTCCTACAACTTTGGTTTAAAATGTAAGGTTTAAAATGTTGGATATTTGAGGCCATCATTAATATATTTCTATTGTAGTATTCTTAAAAAGCAACAAAAAAGAAAAAAAAGAAAAAACACACACAAGCAAAAAAGCGCTCCAAATAGCAACACAAAAAGGTATTTACATGACAGTTTTCTGCTGTGAGAGTCCTCATTGTGTGATGTAAACACTGTTCAGTGCTTAAACTCTGAGGAGGTGTGTAGCCCACAGTCCTGGGGGAAGGATTGTGTATGTGGGTCCTTCCCCAGAAGGGTGGTTGCTGATATGACTACTGCTTCTACATCTTAAGTTTTTTTATTTACTTTTTTAACATTACATCGATGCTGCCTGATTCATGTCTGTGGTTTGGCCAGATATGTTCATTTCAATTAATGCTTTGTAGGTTTGGTTAAAATGAAGATTCACTTCGGCAAACACTGCAACTTTAATCTACATAATTATCTTGTTATGAGTATGTTAAAAGTCAAATGCATGTGAATTTATTATATTTGCACTATAAAGGTATTTAATTAAAAAAGAAAGACATTAAGCTTTTAAGGTTCTTTCTTTAACAGCTTTTATAAATTAGCAGCCATTCTTGTTTTCTGAACAGTCAGGTTATCAGGCATCTAGTCAGAAAGTTTCCATTCCTTCTAAAGCTTAGGGTCTGACTGGTGAGCAAAATCTTGAACTCATCCCAAAATGATCCTTGGTATCTTCTCTGGGTAGGATACTTGGGTAGATATGAGACAGGTAAGGCACTGTCAGGAAGCGTATTCCTGAGAGGCAGCGTGCAGGGAAGTGCCACAGAACAGGTCATTTTCCCAGGAGTTTACCAAGTGTCTGTTCTGCACCAGGCACTGGATTCTGGGCACGACTTTCAACATGACAGACGCACACAGGCTCTGCCATCTTAGACTCAATCGTTTAGAGGAGCGTGAAAATAAGCTGATAATAAAATAAGTGATTATAATGTGGTGAATTAGTGTCGTGATTTAGGAATTGTAGAGGACTCAGAGAAAGTGATGCGTAAGCCAGGAACTTTGGGAGTTAGCTAAGAGAGGGATGGGAAGGTGGGGTGACATTGCGGACAGGTAGGTAAAACTGCATGTTGAAGGAAACAGGAAAAACAATATTCATGAAGGCTGGAGTATGGAGAGTAGGCAGGGACTGAGGTATGAAAGGTTGTGTGGACCCCAGTAAAGAGTTGGGACCTTACCTTGAGGACAGCAGAGAGCATATGTGCAGGGACACAAACTGTCTGTGGTCACTTTGGCTGGGTACAGAGTGAACATAGAGCAGTGTGACCAGGGCAGTCCCTGTGGGATGAAGGTGGGGACGGGGAGAAAGCGACTGCTCAGAGCTGCCCAATGAATTGAATCATTACATTGGCAATGAGCTCATCTCGCAAAATGCTAAACCCATTTTAAAGCACTGATGGCAACTGCTCATCTCAAACGGGGCTAAACCAGCCTGGATAATATTCGAAGGTCAGAGATGCTCAGCCAGTCTGATGGGAGCCGAATTCGAGGCGTTCTCGCAGAACTAAACAGATGAACATAGAGGGTGGAGGGTGGGGATAGGAGAGCAGAGCTTTGAATTGTTGGGACCCTTTCCTCTTTCACACTAGTGACTTATATCAGGGTATGGAGATAACGTTGCAAGGGATTTGTGGAGCAGACGGGGAGGTTTAGTCCTTGTTTGCCAGTGTAAAGCATTTGCCCCATTTTCCTTAATAGCAGGGGAGCCAGAAAGAGCATTAAAATTCCCACACTTCAGAGCATTATAGTGCCCCATCCTCCGCCTTATGTAATTCCAAATAAAAGCAATACTAAACTGTAAAATAAGTGTAACAAAGTCCAATAAAGTTTTTATTTTTTCTCATGGTAACTTTGATATTAATTTGAAATAACAAATTCTCTAAAAAGTGGGGGGCAGGTTGACCAGCTGATGGCATGGTAGTTAAGGTGGCTGGATTCCACATGGCTCACTACATGGTTCAAGGTGGGTACCTGGCAGCTTGAAAAATGCACTAGGTGCACGTACATGAGTGCCCAGAATCCTGAGAGGAGAAGGGGTTGCGATGGCTGTCCCCGGGAGTGCTTTCTCATTCTCCCACCCCATCTCTGGTGAGTGCATGTGCCCTATGACAAATTTAAACAATTGTGGGGACAGGGTACCCACTTTGCTTGATGATGTCCTAACTGTGAGCTAAGTCTGTCTGTTAAAGAGGGAACCCAGTGGTTAACTCGGGACTTAAGTGAATTAGTTACACATGTGAGAGTGGAACTGCACACGCGTGCTGGATTCCACACGAGCATAACCGGTGCCGGCATTTGAGAAAGCACAGGATCGTACCTGGTGCGACTCATCAGGTCTCACGGTGGCCTCTCCTTCCAGATGAGCCACCTGGTTCTGCATCACTGTGAGCGGGCTTGTGTGTCCCCCGGGACTGCAGGTACAGGGCCCGGGCTTTGAGCGCCGCAGTGTGCTGTAGGACTGGTGGAGCAGCAGCTGTCGTTGGTTCCTAGTTACAGCTGAGAGGAGACTTGTAGGCCCATACTGAAAGGGACTCAGTTGCTAGAAAATAAAACTTTCTCTTAACAAAGATACTGCCAAAGAAATGGATGTAGTTGTTAGAGCAGTTTTAGATGTTCTGGACGAGGCTGTTCCTCAGGTCTGATTTAAACCAAGACAGCTTTTTTATTCATTACTCATTTTTGCTTGGCTGGTGGCTGGATTCCACACGGCTGGGTCCAGCAGCTTGAAAAACACACCGGGAGTGTGTGTGTCCAAAATCCTGAGAGGAGAATGGAGGAGAAGGGTTGGCAGCATGGCCATCCCCCTGAGGGATGATTTCTCACTTTTCCCTGTCTCTGTCTCTCCTCCTGGTGAGCACATGTGAACTATAGCAAACAAAAAAAAATGAAAGAATAGCATATAAGTTGTTATGTGCACCAAGCAGTGGACAGATATCTACACTGCTGTAAGGTGATTCCCTCCCCCCCCCCATTTTGCAGATCAAACTGAGGTTTAGAGGAGTTTGATCACTTGTCCATGGTTACTCAGTAAGAGAGGAAACAGAGACACAAGGCTTGACATAAAGAGTTCTTTTTGGGACCAGCAGTTAGCATAATGGCTATGTCGCTGAACTCCCATGTAGACTGAGGTTCGAGTCCTGGACCCAGTGGCTTAAACTCACGCCAGGGGCGTGTGCATGCGTGCCCAAAATCCCGAGAGGAGAATGGAGGAGAAGGGATTGCGGTGTGGCCATCCCCCCCCTGGGGGGTGATTTCTTGCTTTCTATCTCTCTGTCTCTCTCTGTCTTTCTGGCAAGCGCACATGCCCTATGGCAAAAACTTCTCTCTCCAAAAAAAACCACTTTTTTTAGGGGGAGGGATTTTTGGTATAAATTGAGTATGCTCACTGGAGAGACAGAGAAAGAGAGTGAGGAAACACCCCCCAGGGGGGATGGCCACACCACAATCCCTTCTCTTCCATTTTCTTCTCATTATTTTGGGTATGCACACACATGCACCCAGCGTGAGTTTCAAGCCACCAGATCCAGGACTCTTAACTGTGACTGGCCATGTGGAGTCCAGAGCCTTAGCCACTACATCACCTGCTGGCCCCCAGAGTTCTTGTTCAGCTAGGCTACGTCCCTTGGACCATAAGGATATAGGAGACAAAAACGTACTAGAGGGACCAGCAGTTAGCGTAATGGCTATGTCGCTGGACTCCCACGTAGTCGACCGCGGTTCGAGTCCCGGACCTGGTGGCTTAAACTCACGCCGGGCACGTGTGCGTACGTGCCCAAGATCCCGAGAGGAGAATGGAGGAGAAGGGATTGCGGCATGGCAATCCCCCCTGGGGGGTGATTTCCTGCTTTCTATCTCTCTGTCTGTCTCTGTCTGTCTGGCGAGCGCACGTGCCCTATAGCAAAAACCTCTCACAAAAAACAAAACAAAACAAAAAAAAAGTACTAGAGATGGCGATACATTGAGGGGTCCGCGGGCTCCCTAAACTAGCTGTCACAAATGAAGGGAAGTTGAGCCAGCTCTTGGTTAATGCTGCTCGATCCCAAATGACCATCTGTATGTCCATTCTGAATCTGGTGGCCTGAAAAATACTGGTTGTGGGGCTGTCAGGTGGCGTGGTGGTTAAGGACGCTGGGCTCCCCCCTGGCCAA
>NW_006159691.1:677816-701034 GCF_000334495.1 Tupaia belangeri chinensis
CGTGCTGTCTCAGTTCCCCCCTCCTCTGGTCAAATGTAAACAAACAAACATTAAATGAAATATTTCTTTTAAAAAAAAAAAGTTGCATTTGTGTGCATTCCCAAAATCCTGAAAGGAGAATGGAGAAGGGATTGGAGTGTGGCTGTCTCCTGGCTGGGGGTGGGGGAGGTGGTGTGTGCTTGCTTACTTTCCATCTCTCCTATCCTTCACTCCCTACCCCCACCACATGTACCTTGTGGCAAATTTTTTAAAAAAAAAAGAAAAAATGAGTAATCACCTGAAGGCAGTAATTAGTGTGCTGGGACTCTGAATCCCTACTGACCTGTACCCAGTCAGGTAAGAGTGTGAACATTTGGTTAGAAATCTTTCCCCAAAAAAATAGTGGTACCTTGAAGGATCTTGTGACTTGCTGGCTTTAACTGCAGTAATGCCCACCTTTTTTTTTTTTTTTTTTTTGTAGTTTTTACTAACTAGTGCCCATGTTCTTGCTGGAGAAAGACAGAAGGAGAGAGAGAGGGAAAGTGAGAAACCACCCTCTAGGGGCATGGCCGTGCCACAGTCCCTTCTCCATCCTCCTCGCCCAGCGTGATTCTTAAGCTGCTGGGTCTGGGCCTTAAAGCATGGATCTGCCATGTGGTGTCTGGCCACCTTAGCCTCCACACCACCTACCACCTGCTGGTCCAAATAATGCCAAAGCTTTGTGGCCAGTGTGTATAGGAATGCCATGTGGGCACTGAGAAAGTGCTGGCAGAGAACATGGACCAGCTAATAGCACTGCGTTACACTGCCGTGTGCTAAGGAGGGTTTGGCGCTGCTCACTCCACGTTGCTACGCTGGAGAAGCGGATTTCCTCAGGAAAGGCTGCAGAGCTGGTTGGGCCGCAGCGTAAGCACGTGCTGTTGCATCATCAGAAACCCAGTGAAGTACATCTGGTAAGAGGATCACCCAACTAACCCCGCGCTGCTCACTCCACGTTGCTACGCTGGAGAAGCGGATTTCCTCAGGAAAGGCTGCAGAGCTGGTTGGGCCGCAGCGTAAGCACGTGCTGTTGCATCATCAGAAACCCAGTTAAGTACATCCTGTAAGGATCACCCAACTGACTAACCACCCCCCCACCACGGCAACCCAGCTTTTACTCTGGGGGGGGTAGAGTGTGTGCTTCTCTCTGAAAACAAAGGGGACAAACAGCCTAGCAGGTGTGGGACCAGGGTTGATCCCACACCTGATCCCTTTTGGAATAAAATGTTCAATTACAACGAACCGATCCCTGCTTTTCCCCTTTTCCCTCGGGGCTGGTTATTCACTGTAAGGATAGGGCACGCACAAGGAGCTCTGGCCATCAGGAGACAGTGGGCTGCAGTCAGGGCCGCCTGATTCTCAGTCCCATCTCTGCTGTTTGCCTGGCTGTGTCTTTGGGCGAGCTACTTTTTCTGAGCCTCATTTTCCCCACGGGGTAATCATTCTGCTTTATTAAGGATATCTGAAGGCTAAATGAGATTTAAGTATGTGTGCTCTTTTTTTTTTTTTTTTTAAATAGGCTTTTGCCATAGGGTGACTTGGCTCACCAGAGAAACACAGTAAGAGGGAAAGTGAGAAATCACCCTCGGGGGTAGGGGAGCATAGCCATGCCAGCCCTTGTCTATTATCTTGGGATTTGGGGCACACACGTACCATGTGCCTGGCATGGTTTCCAAGCCATCAGGTCCAGGACTTGAACCCTGGTCAGCCATGTGGGAGTCCAGCACCTTAACCACCACGCCAGCTGCTGGCATGTATGCCTGTATATATGTATTCTCAGCGCACATGTGCCCAGTCTACGTGAGCACTCCGAAATTGTCAGCCGTCACTGGAAGGAGTCAAAGCCATCTATGGGAGAAGTACAGCAGGGTCTCGCACAGCAGGGCACATCACCTCCATCATCTGCACCCCTCTGCACCCCGGCGCTGTCTGATGGCTGTGGTCTCTGGAGGAATGCGCTGTGCCCTCCTCTCCCTGCCCCACCTGGAGGGAGGAGGTTCTGCCTAACTGGTGGATGACACACCGCAGGACTTTATGCACCTGTCATTGTCACAGAAGGACTCCACACACGTAGTCTTACAGGATATTTATTCAGACCCAGTCATGCATACAAGAATTACGTATTTTCACCACTTTGACTTAGAAAATGCACTATAAAAATAAACTTTTGGTCAAAACAAACACTGAAGTAGATGAACCCCCCACCATCATGTGTCCCTATACACAAAACCAAACTGAATTTCAGTTTGAAGCAAGGAATGTGACCAGTGGCTGAAATGGTGCCCCATGCTGGCCAGAAAATTAGCCCACACCCTGCCCCATCAGAGAGGTATTGGGGTTCTTGGCCATGGAGTTTTTCCAGGATTTCTCTCATAACAGGTTCCTACTTGATGTGCCAAGAGTCCCCGGCACAGCCACAGGAATCCACGGCCGGTGACAATGTACTGCCTGACTACACAGCTGCCCCGTGGGGTCAAAGACAAGCAGCTACGTGGAAAATAGTGAACTCGCTCTCCTCTCCACCCATGGCCACACAGGGACTGCCCATCGAGCAGGCTGCAGTTAAGGAGAAACAGTGACTCTGATGTTTGGTACTCGCATCTCAAGGAAACCACTTCTCAGGAGAGCAGAAGGGAATTGCCTTCTGCCTACAGTTAGCAGGTCCCGATCCCAAGGTGGTTGCCAGACTGACATCTTTTCTCAATAGTCAGAACATCTGTTTGATGTCTCCTCACCTCTCATGGGCACAGAACAGCCACCCTAAATAAAAGAAGTTTCAAAGAAAACCTTAAGCTGTAAAGTTTGAAATGAAGTCTTATAATAATACACCAACAGGACATGGCATTTGCTACCCAGATGAAAGCTGCCACAACTGAGAAGGAAATGGCATTTAAAGAAACGGCCCACCCAGGGAGAATTCTGAAAGGCTCCACAGCTCACAGGAATTAGGGGGAAATGCCCCGTATAGCCCTGCCTCTTTCTGGAAAAGCGGTATCTTGTAACCAGAAGTGTTTATAGACCTAGGACAAGCGACTCCTTGTGAAAACAGGATGGAGTCTGATGGATCTAAAACTTTTGGCAAGGTAAGCAAGAAACTCAGGCTGTGAAGCCAGGGTGGCATCCAGCCTCTCTCCCATGTTGGTTGAATAGGATTCTAGGAGGAGGCATGATTTCCAGAATTCTGTGTAGAGGAATAGGGGAGGAAAAGGAAACCTCCCACATACTGAAGCTTACAGGTCCACTAGGAAGCTTTAGGCACCAATTCATTAAGACTTAAATTTCCTAAATAATAACCCAGATTGGGGGCGTGGGGGCTGGCAGAAAAGCCTTAAACAGAATATAGTGGGGCCAGCCTATGGCCTAGTGGTTAAGGGGGCCGCATCCCATATGGCTGACCACAGTTCACATCCTGGTCTTAACAGCTTGAAAAACACTGGGCTTGTGTGTGGGGGCACACCCCAAATCCTGGCAGGATGGAGAACTGGAGAAGGGATTGCAGTGTGATTCCCCTTTGGAGGGTTCTTTCTCCTCCTCTCATTTTTTCTGGCAATTAAAAATAAAAACGAACCCAGCGCAGTGTCCCGTAGCAGTAGAGCCGAGCAGATCCCAGAAGCAGAGGGTTCAGTCAGAGCCTTTTATCATACAGGGATTTGGGGGGTGGGGTGGGGGGAGGCTCATCCACAGCCACCTAGCAAGGCGAAGGTGGAACTCAGGTCTCCTAAGACACTATCCCTTTTCCTCCTGATAGCATGCTCCCCTGAATTTAGGGAAAGGCTCACTTCCAGGTTTGTAATGGACCAGAATTTTTCTCTGAAGGAAAACACTCCCCAGGCTCACTGGCCTGTGGCAGCAGCACGCTCCCCTACGGAGGAAGGGCACTGGGTACTCCCGCTGGTCCTTCACCCCGCTGGGGTGAGGTTCTGAGACACCCTGGCAAAGCACACGGAAACTCCTTGTTTTCGCCCAGGGAGGTCCTGCTTTCACAGCTCAGTTCAGACCTCCGTCTGGAATGAGAACAAAGCGCAGCAGCTGCAGGGGGCGGGCTGACCAAAGCTTGCTTCCTTTGAGAAGCTGAAGGAAACAGCTCCTTTTTGGTCCAACTGGGAAGGCCTGGAAATGGCAACATCTTTCCTGGCCTCCCATAGCTAGCTAGCTCTGCAGGTGAGCATGGCCATGTGGTCTCTGTGGAGTCCTGCAGACAGAGGTGGCCAGCCAGGAAGGCAGTGCGGAACCTGAGCCTCAGCAGCTGGGTGGGCCGCTCTGTTCCGTATTCTGTTTTCTCTCTCGTCCCTGTCCCTCTCGGGGCCTAAGCAAGCTTCTAAGCAATTGTCCAGGCTGTTAGGTCCTGAGCCCTGGACTCCAGCCTTCGCTCTTGCCCCACTTAGGCCTTCTCAGCAATGCTGGTCACATCATCGTCAGATGGATGATGGCAGTCAGGGGTGTGCATTTTGGCACTGCCAGTTCAGTGAGGACCCTGGAGGATCCAGGGCAAGTTCTTATGGTTAAAACAAAAACAAAACTTGTACACGAATTGGCATTAATGAAGTAAGTAAATTAATTTCGACCCACTTCCCCAGACATTTTTAAAAGTGCTATAAAAACAAACAGCTTAGTAGCAACAGATTGGCCTCTGAATTCAGAGCACTGTTCCGTCCTTAACCCAGCTGTGCACCTTACCTGCTCAGTCTAGTAAATGTGTGGAGGAGGCAGGCGTCCAGCTCGCAACTTGTCACTCTTCAACACCAACACCACGTGGAACAAATATGAAAGGGAGTGGGTCGAAAGCCATCCAATGAACCACCTACTTTGATACTTGAGCTAAGGCTAAATTATTGATGTGGAGGGTTTAAAGTACCCAAATACAGAACTCTCATCTAGGCTGGCTCGTCTAACCACACCAGAGAGAAAAACTCAAGTGGGTCTGGGAGGGTGGGGGCCCCAGAAGCAACCCAGCAATAACCTGCCCTTGTTCATTTCCAAGGACTAAAATGTAAGAATCCCAAGTAATATAAGCACTGTAGCCAGTTTATAATACCATACCAGAGTCTCAGGGAGGGAAACAATTCATGCAAGATCCTGGTCACCTCACCTGGCCTCACAAAAGCCACCCTTTAAAGGTTTTTTCCAAAGGTGTGTGAACTTGCCAGAGAGAGAGAGACAAAATCAGAAGGAAAATGAGGAATCCCCCCACCCCCCCCGCGAGGGGGAATGGCCATGCCACAATCCTTCTCCATCAATCCCTTCCGGGGAATGGCCATGCCACAATCCTTCTCCATTAATCCCCTCCCGGGATCTTGGGCATGCATGCATACATACCCGGTGTGAGTTTCAAGCCATTGGGTCCAGGACTTGAACCATGGTTGGCCATGTGGAAATTTAGCAATGTAACCACTATGCCATCTGTTGGCCCCTAAAGCCCCCTTTAATGGAAGCCAGTATCACAGAAACCAGGGAACAGACATACTCATTTCTTGAATGACAGGACCGAATGGAAAGACTCATGTCTACCGCAAAGAAATAAGATTCAATTACCTGTCTCTACAGTCATCTTTCTAGGCAGGAAACCTAACATTGTAGCTAAACCAAACCCCGAACCCCTGTAGCCAAAAGGGCCCTAGACATGATTTCATCCAGTCTCATTTTAGAGAAGAGAAGGCTGAGGCCCACAGAGGCCCACATCTCATCCACAGTCACACACCTGGAGCCCACATCTCTGATTCCTCAGCCAGAATTCGTTTAGCTACACAGGGCTGAAATCTAGTATTTCACGTTGAGTAAAATCACACTCTTGTAGGATTCTGTTAAAAATCAGGGCTAAGGCTTCATGGGGTTGGGAAAACTTAATTTCTATTGCAATATTCAACCAATGAATCCCAGGGGTGCTTTGAAGTCTGGCTTCCAGATCTGACCAGGATGCTTACATGATTTAGTTAAGGGGATTCTCAAACCCAGTGACGGCAACTGGGGCGTAGGTCTCAGACGTGAAGTTTCCCGATGAGCAACAGACACAAACCCTGTAGTTAGGGTTCGCGTGACAGACACAAACTCCCCAAGTTTCTGTTTGGCCACCTTATAGGTTTGACCAAACTGTTCAACAGGCGAGGTCTGTGGCCTGGCCAATCAGGTTGTTTTCTCCCAGGACGAGGGATCACTGTGACTGTGGTCCTGATTCTGATTTTTTCTTGCTTTCAAGATGCATTCAGAACCAGACACAGCTCCCAGGTCCATTAGTTGCCAACTGGGATTCTAAACATTGGGAATCACTGGATATTTTCCACGTCTTCCATGTGTGAATTCAATAACCAAAGGCTTACCCCCCGAGGGCTCAGCCGCAAAGCTCTACAGGCTGTTCCTTTGTGTTGTTTAATTACAGAATGAAGCTGAATCCTTGCCATCTTAAGTTGTCCTTGTGCCTCTCCAAAGAAAACAGGACAGGACTGCAGGACGATGACACAGAGGCCTGACTAATAGCAGGCGTACAGCTGAGACTTCATGGCTCGCATGGAGTCATCACACTGGGCATCCGAGGTCAGTCCCTCCGGCAGCAGCGCCTGGCCTAGCACGCTGTCACAGGTGGGTTGGGGTTGGCAGAACTCCTTCACAAAGTCGTCCTCTGAGGCCAGCAGCACCGCGCTCCAGGTGGCAGTGTCCAGCTCGCCGGCCGTGCCCCCGTACTCCTTGGGGAGAATGCTTCTTGGAAGGTTTGTGTGGAGAGAGTTCAGGTCAGACCCATGGAGGAAGAACTAAGGGGGAGGGATGGAAGAAAAACACGTGTGTCCTTGGGTTAATCAGTGGAGTCAGCCCCCCATCACATTTCAATCAGTGGTTCTGGTAAAGGTTAAAAAAAGTTTTTCTTTTGGGTCATAAAGGAAGATCATCTTTTTTTTAAAAAAAAATAATATACCAAAGGGCAAATGTGTTTACTGGAGATAAGAGAGAGACAAAGAGAGAAAAAGTGAGAAAGCACTTCCCATGGGGAATGGTCATGCTGCAATCACCTCCCCTCCATTTCTTCCTCCTTTTGGGACTGCATATGCATGCATATGTGCCCGGTGAGTTTCTTAAGCCACCGGGTCCAGGACTTGAACTGAACACTTGGCCATGTGGGATCCAGCTGCCTTAACCACCATGCCATGGGCTGGCCCAAAGGCTCTTTGAAAGAGTCATCTATTCCTTCTTAGATATGAGTTAAGCTGAAAACTGATACATCTCATAAGCATGGAGTTGTTCCAAAAACTATACCATGAGACATTAAGTGTAAGTAAAAAGGATTAAACAGCACTTTAAAACCCCAATGGTCTGTAAAAAGAAATAACCCTTTTTAACTACCTTCCCTGTGGCTCTCACCCTTCCTCTTTTCCAGAGAGGGAAAGTGAGAAATCATTCCCAAGAGAGGGTGGCCATGCTGCAGTCCCTTCTCCTCCATTTTGTTCTTAGGATTTGGGGCACACCCACATACACACCCGGTGTGTTTTTCAAATTGCTGGGTCTGAGACTCAAACCGCATCATTGGCTATGTGGGATCCACTGGGCAACTAGCTGGCCCTGCATAGCCTCTTCTACATAAAGTACAGTGTTGGTTCATAGTACTCAAGGCAGAAGACAAGAAAGTCTAAAGGATTACAGCAAAGGGAGGCACTTGGGATAAAAGTCCTGGCTTGGCTCTCCTGGCACTTACTACATTCTTATTTTCATCTGCCCATCACCAAAAAGACCGTTCAAATCTGTAACCCTGGATTTTCCAAATTAGTAGTCCCAGGACAAAAATAACAAATTAAGATTAAGTACTAGATATCATAAGTTAAATACAAGGGAAGATAAAAATCGTCTGTGAAGGATGAGGACTGCAACTTACCCTGTTTGCTATTTTCTCCTTCAGAAATGGTTTTATGATGGCAAAAATGCCTTTAAATATCCGCGGTTCATTCACTACATGGACTGCTTTTATCCGAATGGGGAAACCATCCTGCGGGGTGGGGAGGAGGGGTGTTAGAACATCTGGAGTATCTACTCCTTTCCATAGCCTGCCTCCCCCAAGGAACCTTCTTCCCCTGGAGCCCCAGTGTTGGTCTGGACTGTCTCGTGGCCTCCTTCCCAAGTAGGGGGCTAAACAGGAAGACAAGCCTTGGGGAACAGTCTCTCCTGGGACTCAAAACTGGGTTAGAAGAGAGTTAGCAAAACAAATGAGAGTGTTCCTTTTCTAGTAAAAAGACCATCTGCGTCTATGTGGATGGGGCTGACCTACATCACCTCTGGATTGGTGTAGTTGAAGCATATTTCTCAGTATGTTATCAGAAGTGCAGCAAAAAAGAGTTTTATGGCAAGTAACTGAGTTTGAGAAATAACAGTAGATTCAATATAGTCACGTGGGTTTCCTTAACTGCAATCCTGTTCAGAGCCTTTACTAGGTAAATGTTTCCAGTGAAACTTACAAGAGAGGATGTGCTTTATTACATTTCTCAAACTTATTTAACCCGGGAACTCTTTTTTATTTTTTTTCCCCTCCAGATGATCTTAACAGCACTTGGGAAACACTGATCCAGACTATCCTGGTACTTCTGTCCCCAAGGGATCCAGCAGGAGGCATCAAGGTAGTGGAGGCTAAGGAGAGCTCCAAGCCAGAATTCAAATGCATGATACTGTCCCAACGGGGCACCGACTTGTTTAAATAATAAGCCAGGTGCACAGGAGGGGCTCTGACACATCTGTGAAATTCACGGAGGAGAACGGGTGTCTCTCCAGTGTCCCAGGCAGTGGTCGGAGTGAACAAGGAATTGAAACTTGCAATAGCTGAAACTCTGGCTGAACCACACCTCCGCTGAGTCTCCGTGTCCTCCCCTGCTTAGCTCTGAGGGTTCACTGAGGACCGAATGGATTAAGATGACTATAAAAGCACTTTGCAACCTGTTCAGCGCCACACAGATATGGAAGGAACTTTACGGTTCCCAGTGGCTTGTGTCCTGAAACGCAAAACGTGAGGCGTGAAGCATCTGACCAAAATATGGTCCCACAGAACTCCACGTCCCCAGCTCCACAGAGGGCAGGAGAGGCTTCTGCACCGCTCCATTTTCTCTGTGGGGAGAATTCCTCCTCTGTCTTCTGGAAAAGAAAGAAGTGGAAAGTACTTCCCTGGATTTGGGACTCATGCCCTAGTAACTGGTTTTGCCTGGACTGAAAGTACCTTCTTTAGAAACTTCTTGAGACCCTGATGAGAACAAATGGTAAATATCAACGGATAGAATTTTTTTTTTTTTTTTTAATTTGCCAGAGAGCGTGTGTTCTTGCCAGAGGGATAGAGAAGTGGGAGGAGAAAGCATACCCCACTGGGGCATGGTGACACCGCAATCTCTTCTCCTTCATCTCCCCCTTCTGTCCGGATTTTGAATACGCATACACACACACCCAGCATGTTTTTCATGCTGTCAGGGCTGGGATCTGAACCACATGATCAGGTCAGCCATATGGAATCCAACTTCCTTAACCACTAGGCCACAGGGCCGGCTCAGTAAATAGGACTTCTCAATTTTTTCCCATCATGCTCTTGTATTTTTTCCAACTGCAGGAGTGGGAAGTGGGGTGCATGGATCATAAGAGACCTGCCATAAATGGACAACAGGGACCTGGGAAGCCAGAGGCAATAAAGAACAAGCACATGACAAGCACATACCTGGAGGATGCCAATCACTTTTTTGGCAATAAAAGGGCCAAAATGAGATGCCTTTGATAAGCTCACTCCTTTGTAGTCCGCAAGAATTACAATTCCATTCACCTGGGTTTCTTCAGACTGAATGAGTTTTTCTAACGTCAAGTAGATGGCCCGGATGTTCTCGGTGATTGGGTAGTTGCTTGGTATCCATCTGTCTAAGGTCACAGAGATGGAGCCGGGTTACAGAAATGCATACGAACAAGTGCTCAAAGATGGATCTCCCTTCTACAACGGTTCTTTCGAAGTGGAAAAGAAAACTATGCTGGAGGGAAGATTCACTTTCTAGGTCAGTAAATGGCACACTTCAAGCAGCAGCTGCCGTTTCTTAACACCAACCATAGCAGCACATTCTGGAATGGAAATGCAACTGAACGTCGAGGTTAAAAGCATGAACTCCACGTCAGACACACCTGGGGGTTGACTCTTACTTGCCTGGGCAAGTTCCTTCCTCATGCTGAGCTCCCGTCCCCTAAGCAGAATAGGAAAAGAATACCTACCTTCACAGATATCTGTTTTCTGCCATCAGATATTCCCCCTTCTTTACTTTTTCTTAACTATATTTGCTTGCTTATTTATCTTTAATTTGACCAGAGGGGAACAGAGAATAAGCAAGAGAGAAAGCAAGAAAGCAAACAGGCAGATCTGGGACTCGAATCGTAGTCACCCATATGGGAGTCCAGTGCCCTTAACCACCACACCAACTGCCACCACCGCCACTTCTTCCCCCCGCTGTCTTTATTTTCATAACACCTTGAGGATACTTTCCTTAGGTATCCACTTCCTCCCACACTGGCCATGCAGTGTAGACAGAAGTGACCTGACTCCTGACTTGCAGATGGGCTGGAGGGTTGACTGGCCAACCTTACAGCCTTTCAGCTACAGAGGGTGATCGAAGCAGGCCAAGCGAGGCCAAGGAGACTCAATTCTGGGACCTTGTCTCTTTGGAAAGAGAAGCTCTCTCCTCTCTTTGGAGTAGTGAGGCTGTGAGCCTGAGCTTCAGGGACCCTTTGAGACAAGAACTGGACTGAGAACAAAGCCCCTGCTGAGCATGGCAGAGGCAGAGACACCTGCTAATGCTGAGCTTGAGCCCTGAATCCAGCTGCGCCCAGACTGCAGTCCTCTGAGCAGGTGATTTCTGTTAACATTCTGTTAACATTCTCCCATATACTTAATAATTCTGCCCTCTCTTTGGAAAAAGATGAAAACTGACAATTTTTGACTATTAACTACTCTTCTCAAGAAAATTTCCACCAAGATTTGTGTGTCTCTTTCTTAGAAGGATAAAATTTCACACGTAGGGGCCAGCAGGTGGTGTGGTGGTGAAGGGGCTGGATCCCACATGACCCACTCCATGGTTCTTGTTCTGGACCACACTTGAAAAACATGCCAGGCGCGTATATGTGGGTGCTCAAAAGCCCGAGAGGAGACTGGAGGAGAAGGATTGTAGCAAGGTCATCTGCCCTGAAGGGTCATTTCTCACTTTCTCTCTCTCTGGTGAGTGCATGTACTCTATGGCAAAACAAAAACAAACAAACTAAAGAAATGTAAAAGCCATATTTGCCACAATGGGATAGTACTTTGGGTGGAATGCCTATGAAAAATTCTGTCCAAAAATCGTGCCAGCTTGCTGTTTGCTCTTGCTGCTGCTGACCCCTGCCTCTCCATAACTGCATGCCATCTGTCACAGATGTCTCAAAAGAGCTTTAAAGCAGGTGAAGCTGGTATCCAGTTGAGAACCAAACTTGGGTATGCCCACTCCAAAAAGCTGGATCATTTCTGGAGAGGTCCAGATCTGTTCTAGACATAGAGGAGAATTCAAAAGTTCATGAAAAAAAAAAAAAAAAAGAATGAAAAGTATGAGTTTATTTTTTATAGAAGCCGCTCTACAGAGTACAAAGATGCCCAGTGGGAGGGCACAGAGTTTGGTCCAGAGGACACGCGGGCTGACAGGCAGAGACAGGGAGGACGGCTGTCTCAGCTCCTGGCCGCACACTGGCTCATGGTCCCAGACCCAGTAAGAGCTGCCACACTGCACTTTGGTTCTGGAAGACACTTAGACTAAATGCTCCCTTCATTCTTAAATCGATGTATGCTTTTGCCACCTGCAATCAAAAGAGCAGATGACAAAACGAGAGTAAAAGCAGGACAGGAAAGGGAGACAGGGTGCTGGACAGACACATCTCAGTGGCACGCAGGCAGCTCACAGTCTAGGGTGGTACCTGGGCGGATGCAGAGGACATGGCAGCCCCGGGGGTCCGTGTGGGGCAGCACGGTGAGGAACCCAGATGCCAGGACATCTCTCAAGGCCGACGGCCTCAGGTTATGGAAGACCTCAGGCCAGCTTCTCCTGCAGCTGTGGTAGTTGACCAGGAGCTGCAGGGCCCGGTCGTAATCGAACTTGCGGGCTCGGAGGAAGCGCAGCAGGAAGGCATCGTCCAGGGAGGTGCCCAGGTTGGGGCACTCTTTTCGCACCATGTCACGAAGGGCCTGCACATCCCGCAGCCTCCATTCTGGCTTCTCCTGCAGTTCTTCCCGGGCTTTGGTGACCAGCTCCTCTGTCAGCGTGCACACGTAGCCAGGGGGCTCGGGTGGCGGCAGCAGCTCATTTTCCGAAAGTGAGGCCGCAGAAGGGCTGGTTCGCAGAGAGTCACTTTCTTCTGACATTAGCCACCAGGATCCCTGCCAGCACAGAACCCCGGAGCAAAGTTAAAAAAGCTTAACCTTGCTCACTTCAAACCCTACAGCCCCACGAATGCAGGAACAGGGACATTACTGTCAAAGTCAAGTAACCTCAGAGCAGTGGTTTTCAACCAGGGGAATGAACTGGATCTGAACCACATGCCTAGGGCCACCCTCTGCATAACTGCAGCTACTGGGTCGTCAGGAGAATAACCATGAATTTTTGCATAGGAAACAGGAAAATACGCCATGACTTTCCCAATAACCTAACAGAATCCCCTCGAAGGCACCCAGGCAGCTGCAGCCTTGCTTATAAAAGTATAAATAGGTGCTTGATCTTACTGGCCATTAAATAAATATGAATTAAAACAATGCAGAGATTGAGCCAGGCAAACATAGGTATTCTGATATGCTGGCTGCCGGTGGGAGTGTAAATTGACACAGCCTCTTTGAAGAATGGTCAATATCTATCAAAATGTAAAACCACATACTCTTTGGCACAGGGGTTCTATTTCTAGGACATACACTTGTATGAATGTGCAAAATATGCACATGACCTTCAGAAGTACTGGTTAAAGTAATGGTGAAGATTGAAAACATCGTACTTGCGCATCAGGAGAGACTGGTTAAATAATATTATCATAAAAACGGGGCAGAGGGGTGTGCACTAGCCAGTCATGAAAAGGAATTATAGACAGCTCTGTAAGAATTGACATAATAAGGGGGAAAAAACAGGCTGCAGAAGAGTGTGCAGGAAACAGGTTTATGTTTTTTTAAAAAAATATATATGTATATACATATATATACACACACACACATACTTGTATACTTGTGAATGCACACATTTCTGGAAGGAGATATAACAATGTTTTCATGTTATCAATGGTTCTCTCTCTGGAACAGAACTGGACAACTGGACATTTAAGATGAGAGACTTTTTTTTTTTTCCTCGAGGTTTTTGCCACAGGGCATGTGCATTGGCTAGAGAGAGGCAGTAAGAAGGAAAGTGAGAAATCACGCCCGGGAGGATGGCTATGCCATGATTCCATCTTTATTCTCCTAGGATTTTGGGCATGCATGCACACGTGCCTAGCATGAGTTTCAAGCCATGAGGTCCGGGACATGAACCACGTAGTTGGCCACTTGGGAGTCCAGCACCTTAACCACCACACTGCTGGCCCCTATTGTACATTTAATGTTTTATTGTGTACAAATGGAACTTATCATGGCGGTCATGCAAATGGCCAGCAGATCTGCTGGAGAGACATAAGTGAAAACGGCCCCAGCTGCAGGGCCTCTGGATCTACCATCCAGTGGAGACTACGACTGCGTGGGCCACTCCAAGCCAATGGCATGAGGACTCCCTGTTGGCCTGGCCCGCTCTTGGGACTGCATCACAGTCAGACTTCCCACACAGACTTCCTTCACAGGGGCCAGACCCGCATTGCATCATGTCCAGATTCTTTCCCTGACACTCCCCTTTCATCTTCACAGGCGTTGCTGCCAATAAATATCTTGCACATCTAATCTCATGTTAGTGTCTGCTTCTTAGAAGACCTGAACTAACACGTACTGAATGGAAAACAAAAACAAGACAGCTGCCTCAGATGCCCTGGGCAGACAATGGCAGAACTGCCCGGTTCCAAAACTCAAACTCTTGCCCACGTGCTGTCATGGGTCCTTCACTTCGAGCTCAACAAGGAAAGCAGGGACCATCTCCGTGTCCCTGCACATACCTTTGATGTCCGGTGCACCTAGCTGGACTCCCCCAGGCCACCACAGACAGAGCGCCAAGTCCCTCCTCCCAGCCTCAGGTCTGTCTGCTCCATTCCTCATACTTCAACCTCCAGCTCCTCCTCCTCTACTTCCTAGCAAAGTGTGTGCACATCGTGTTTCCTCCAATGAGCATGCCCTTCCTCAGTCCTTCACCCAGCTACCACCAACCCACTCATAGGTCTAATTACGTGCCACTTCAGTCATTCAACAAGTATGGAGCCCTTATGATGGACCTGGCCCTCTTCCAAGTACTGAGGACACAGAAGCGAACAAACAGAACCCTGCCATCGTGAACTGAGAGTCTAGTGGAGGAGGCAGGCTTTCAGCATAAAGAACTCTACACAGTCATGGGCCACACAAGTGCACATTCAACGGTGGCCCATAGGAGCAATAGCTTGCAGGCTGTACCATCTAGCCCAAGTGGACAATAGGCCCATGTTTGTACACTCTGATGTGCGCACAATGACACAATCACCTGCCGATGCATTCTCAGAAGGCATCCCTGTTGTTAAGTGACTCATGACTATAGTCTGCTACCAGGTGATATGTGTTGTAGACAGAAACAAAACAGAATGGGACTGGAAACACCTGGAGATAGGAAGTGCAGTTTTAAATAGAGTGCTCATGGCCCAGTCATGGTGGGATAGTGCTAACACAGAACTCTGCAATGCCGGAGTCATTTGGAGGATCAAGGTTTGGTTCCCTGGTCAACCTGTACACACTGGGTCTGCGAATGTACCCACAATCCTGGCTGCTGGGGCTGGCTAAGGGGAGGATTGTGATGTGAGAAACTGCTGAGGCTACCTGTCTTTTTTCTTTTTTTCTCTCAAGAAATAAACTTTGAATAAATGGATAATGTGGCCAGGGAAAGCCTTGCTCAGGAGATATCTGGACAAAGACAGAGGAGGTGAGGGAGTAAGATAGGCCTATCTGGGAGGTAAGAACAAATGCAGGGAACCAGCAGTTAGCGTAATGGCTATGTCGCTGGACTCCCACGTAGTCAACCGCGGTTCAAGTCCCGGACCCGGTGGCTTAGAACTCACGCCAGGCGCATGTGCATGCGTGCCCAAGATCCCGAGAGGAGAATGGAGGAGAAGGGATTGCAGCGTGACCATCCCCCCTGGGGGGTGATTTCTCACTTTCTGTCTCTCTGTCTCTCTCTGTCTGTCTGGCGAGCACACGTGCCCTATAGCAAAAACCTCTCCAAAAAAAAAAAGAACAAATGCAAAGCCTGAGGCAGAAACATGCCTGGCTTTCCAAGGAAGAGCAAGAAAGGAGGCCAGGGCACTCACAGTCAAATGAGCAAGGTGGAGAATATAGGCTGAGTATCCCTCATTGGAAATGCCTGCAACCAGAGGTTTTTTGAATTTTAGATGTTTTTGGATTTTGGAATATTTGCATGTACGTGAGGTATCTCGGCATGGGATCCAAGTCTAAACAGAAAACTCTCTTGTTTGATATATACAATACACACAGCCTGCAGGTAGTTTTGTACAATATTTTTGTATTGCAACATTTTGACTGCAACTCCATCACAGGTCAGGTATGGAATTTTCCACTTGTGATGTCATGTTGCTACTCAAACATTTTTGGATTTCATTGGGATTTTGGAATTAGGGTATGCTCAACTTGTTTTCTTTCTTTCTTTATTTTTTTTTGAGAGATTTTCACTGTAGGGCGCGTGCGCTCGCCAGACAACCGTCGACTACGTGGGAGTCCAGCGACATAGCCATTACGCTAACTGCTGGTTCCCGGGTATGCTCAACTTGTATCAGACAGATGTAGAGGGGTACTGGGGGGCCCCATGGCACTGGGAGCTTTCTGTACCAGGAAGCACTTTGACTTTTACTCTGAGTAAGGTGGGAGCCAGGGAGGGCTTTAAGAAGAGTGACATATGATCTGACTTCTATTTAAAAGGGTTGCTCTGCTGTCTTGAGAATGGACCATAAGGGGGTGAGGACAGAAGAAAAGCGACCATTTAGACTACCAGAATACTCCAGGTGAGAGATGAATGCCTGAGGAGGACTGCCTTTGCTGACCGCCAGGCCAGGGAGGTGCCTCCCCTTGTTGGCACAGCATTTCTCCTACTGGGTTGTGTTGTCCCTAAGTAGTTTGCAGGCAACACCGAGGTCCCTCTTGCTCATCACCTTAACCCAGCACCTCCCCTGGTATTAGATGCATAGTCTGCACTCCATAGATATTTGCTGAATGAGTCATCTTTAGGCAGAGGCACACTGAGCAAGGAATGGAACAACAATCATGGCTCTGTTTCCATGGATGTCACCAACAGGTGCTTATAATCCAGATCCTGTGTTTACTGGGAGGAGACTGCAGTGTCTGTAGGCCGCAGACTTTACCCCAAGGCCCCTCTTCAGTCCCACCTGCCACCTATTGCCCGCCAGCCATAACAAACTAATGACCCACCACCGTTCCTGAAACACCCATGCACTTCTGACACCTGCCTAGAATTTCCTGTTTATTTCCAATCAGACAACTCATTACCTTTGAGGTTCAGCTACAATGTCACCTCCTCTGTGAAGCTTTCCTTGACTACCCAAGGGTGATTCCTTCTGTTTTCTATAGCACTGGGCTCCTATTTCTGTTTCAGGAACTGCAGTTGGTGCCATGGGTGTTTACATGAAATACGTATCGTATCATTTACTGATCACCTACCAAATGTGTCAGGCTCTGTGCTCATAGCCGCTGTGCAATTCTTTGCCTAATGAAACTTACATCACAGTGGAATGGTGAAGAAATCATCCATACTGGAGCATGTTCCCGCCCATCAAGGCCGGTGCTGAGCATTTTACATTTCATCTATCCTTCACAATGTTTAAAAAGAAATGGCTGTTGATCTGAAATTCAACTTTAAACCAATGTCCCATGGAGACATGGGACAAATATAACCTTCACTGTTGCTGCCCCCATTTTACAGGGGAGGAAACTGCCCCCTAGAAGGTAAATTCCAGAAGGCAGATAACTTGCCTGCCTGGTTCCTGCTACCCGACACAGCTCACTAAATACTAGTGCAGACGCGGTCACTGCTGTGCCAGGGGTACACACCCAGTACACCTCTGGCTCCTACGCCACCCTCCACCTGGGGCTTCACGGTTAACCTCAGGGCTGTCACAAGAGCCACGGGAGTGAGTGATGGCGGACACACGGGCGGATGCGAACACCCCTGTTAGGATGAACCTGGCACTCTCCCCCACCTGGAGCCCATCATTGTGTGGAGCTTCACCCTCTTCCCCACCCCACCCTACCCCACGCACCCCAAACCAATGAGAGGTCAGGAACCCTAGGGACCCCACATCCCACTGACAACCTTCTGAGGCCCCCACTTCCGGTTGTCACCCCCTCCCCAGGTGTCCCCATTTCCTGGGGTCTTTCGCTTCTCCGGTCCCCACTTCCGGTTATCCCTCCCTCTCGGAGGCCCCTCTCCTAGGCCCCGAAGGCACACGGACAAGCTCGCGGGCACTCACCGACCCGGCTACGGGGCGGAGCGCGGGTCAATCGGCGGCGGAAGCCTCGTCCGGCAGCGCGCACAGAAACGACCCGCACTCCCCGCCCGGCCGGGCCGGCCCCTCGCGCCGGAAGTGACGTTCAGGGCGTGGGAAGGCGGGATGCCGCCTGTGAGTGCGCATGTGCGAGGTCCCGCCGCAATGCCGGCGTTCTGTCGCCACCTGGTGGCGGAGACTCCACGCTGTGGGACCCGGACTGGCCGAGAGGGACCGAGCGCCAGCAGCGCGACAGTCTGGTTTCCAGATGCCGGAAGCTGGGCCCGCAGAAGGAGGGGAAGAACTGCTGTTTCCCGAACGTTCTCCCCTGTGCCTGGTGTTCTACATCCGTCATCGGTAAATCCTATTTGTGTGAGTCCTGATTCCGTTAGTTGGGAAACCAGCCGTCATTGCATTTCATAATTCCTCCCGCCACAGCAGCCAGAAGGACCAGCTGCTGCGAGGGGGAGGACCAAACCCGGGACATCTGCAAGTCCCTCACCTCCTTGGGCCTCAGCTTCCTCATCTGGAACTTGATTCTTGCTCTGGATCCTTTCTTGTTTCCTGCTTTGAGGTTTTTGAAGTTCCCTCCAGACATGGGTAGATTGAACATGGCTTTACTAGTGCCCACTCCCAGTCCACTAGCACCCCCACCCGCCCCCCAATGTATATTTTTAACTTAGAGACCTAGGTCTCTTTCTCCTGGGTAGAGATGCTAAACCCTGTCTGAGAGATTCTGATGGTCCAGGAGAATTCTGAGCCCAAAGGGATAACCTTAATGGACCTCTTCTTCTCCCTACCCCAGGAACTAGAGTTCCAGAGAGTAGGAAGTGACTCATGAGGGCCACAAGAACCCACAGTTTCTGCCAGATACCGTAGTGTGTTTGTGCGTAGAGGTGAGAGTGGAGGTGGCCTGGGAATCTTGAATTATGATTCCTGCTCTAAGCTCCACTACTTCTGGGGTTGTCAGATAAAATATGGGACATTCATTTATTGGATTATTTTTAAAAACAATTGTTTCATTTTATTTATTGTTATTAATATTTTGTAATTCACCAGAGAGAGACAGAGCAAGATAGGGCAAATGAGAAAGCAAGCTGCTGGTTCTGGACTTGAACTGTGGTTGGCGATGTGGGAATCCAGTGTCTCAACCACCATGCCATCTGCTGGCTCCATGGGACATTCATAAACCATTTTTTAAAAATATGTCTCATGGAACATTTGGGATGTAGTTATATTTAAACATGTTTTTGTTTATTATAAATTCAAATTTAACTGTGTATCCCATTTGGTTTTTCTAAATCTGTGTATTGGTTTCCAATTGCTGCTATAAGAAATTACTATAATATGTTTGCTGACTTGAAATGACACAATCTTTTTCTCTTATGGTTCTTCAGGTAAGAAGTCTAAAATCAAAGTGTTGGGAACCAGCAGTTAGCATAATGGATATGTCTCTGGACTCCCAAGTAGTGGACCAAGGTTCGCGTCCCGGACCCGGTGGCTTAAAACTCACGCGGGGCACGTGTGCGTGCGTGCCCAAGATCCCGAGAGGAGAATGGAGGAGAAGGGATTGCGGCGTGACCATCACCCCTGGGGGGGTGAGTTCTCGCTTTCTGTCTCTATGTTTCTCTCTGTCTGGCGAGCGCACGCGCCCAATAGCGAAAACCTTTAAAAAAAAAAAAAAGTCTAAAATCAAAGTTTTGACAAGGCTGGATTCTCTGGGACTGCTGAGGCCAATTCTTTTCCTTTATTTATTTTTTTGGCCCTTTTCAGCTTCTAAAGGCCACCTGCATTGCTTGGCTCATGGCCCCCTCTGCCGATCACCTCAACGTCTTGTTTCTATTGTCACATCTACTACTAACTCTGATATTCTCGCCTACCTCTTATGAGGGCTCTGGTGATTCCATGGTTCCCATCCAGGTAATCCCAGGTAACCTCTCTGCCTCAAAATCCTTAACTTCATCACATCTACAAAATCCCTTTACCATGTTTGGTGCAATAGACCCAGGTCCCAGAGATCAGCATGACAAAGTCTTGGAGTGAGAGTGGGGTGGGCATTATTTAGTTCACACCTCTAGCAACCCTAATCCCGGCTGCATGCCGAGTCAAATTTCCAAAACCTCAGTTCCTTGTGGACAAAAAGCTGATTAAATCAACTCATAAAAAGGAACACTTGTCCCCATGCCAGGCAAGGAGTTAGTGCTTAATAGATGGCAGCTCCTGTGGCAAAGAGTTGGGGTGGTCCTGTCCAAACCATGCTGTCCTAGGTATTGGGATAAGTCCCTCTCCTCAATCTGGCTCCAGGGCCTGGTGACATAACACAGCCCAGGTTGCAATTCTTGATGCTGTAGTAGGGGAAGAAGGATTTGGGCTCAAGGGCAGGGCAGGACAGGGCTGGGAGGGGATTTAGAGGCCCCATCTCTCAATCAAAGGCCACTGTTTCTTGTACCTCTTGGTGTTACATTTTAGGGAATCGAGTTATCTCAGGATTAGGAGGGCCACAGATAAACAACAGCAGAAACAGTGCGGTTACGGCGTGGTACACCACACGCTGGGCTGTCTGCTCTCAATGACGCCTTCTGGCAAGTCCAGAAGAGTAAGCTAGAGGGGTTCCTGTACAGAGAGGAAACTCAGCTCTGAAAAGAGAAGGCTACTGGGCCAAGGGCTCAAGCTACGCAGCGAAAGAGCCGGGTTTGAACTTGCATTGTGTGACACCATGTCCCCAATTTTACTTTGCCTCAGAGTCTTTGAGACTTGCCTGTTTGTTTTTACAGGCTGGAAACAGATTCAGGGAAGGACAAGAAAAGGTGCGCCTTCACATGATGACCAAGTGGCTGAGCTGGGATTTAAACCCCAGTTGTCTGCAGTAGCAGACAACCCCTTGAAAAGACCCATTTCTTCATGTGTGTAATGGGAATGTGCCCACCTTTAGGGTGCCCTTGGAGGATTCAATGACTGGCATAGGTAGGGTTCTGGAACATCATACCCTAAAATATCTTGTTTTTGGTGGTGAGCAGCCAAGCCCGAAACAGAAAGCTCACGAGAGGGCGGCTTGCCCTGCCTCTAGTTTGAAAGCCTCCAAACATCTTGTTCTCTTAGCTTCATCTAGTATCTGAAGAAATACGTCTTTTTTTTTTTTTAAGAATTATTTAATTTTATTTATCATCATCATTATTATTATTATTAAATCTGCTGTAGGGCACATGCACTCACCTGAAAGAGCCAGAGAGAGGGAGAGAGAGGGAAAGTGAGAAAGTAAGCCATAGGTCTTCAACTCGAACCATATCCGGCCATGTGGGAATCCAGTGTGGTTAAGACTAACCACCATGCAACCTGCTGGCTCAAGAAAGACATTTTGACGTTGGGTAAAGGCCAGAGGAGGCTAGAAATGCCCAAGCCATCTCTGAAGCCATATGATTGTGAGCTCTGATCATTTTCTAGAACTGTCTTGAGTATGGGTTCTAAGGTAAGGCCTATTTAAGAGACACCATGGTTTAAGACAGATTCTCAGCCTTGGCACTGTGGCCATCTGGGGCTGGACAGGTCTTTGTTGGGAGGAGGGGAGAACAGTGTCCTGGATATTGTAGGGACATGCCAGGGCATCTCTAGCCTCCACCCCCTAGATGCCGGGGGCACCCCACATTCACAGTGACAGACAGAAGTCTCTCCGGACATTGTCAGGTACACGCTGGGAGACTCACTTGCCCCCAGCTGAAAACCACTGGTTCAGGAGAAAGAGAGTTGGCTTCTAGTGAAATGGCCGAGTCTCACTCGTCTCTAGGTCATGAACTAGCCGTGCCACACTGGAGAACTTATTTACAGCTCTAACCCATGGTTTTCTCAGCCATAAAATTCTTTACCAACACCTGTCAATTCCTGGACCCTTGGGCATTGGCAGGGCGATGAGTTGTTTGCATGGAACTCTCAGAATGACAGAATCCTGAGACAACACCGACGAGTGGAAGCAGGAAGGCAGGGAGCCAGACAAGGAGGAGTCGCCATTAGGTGTCTTTTCTGAATCAAGCAGGAAAGCGGGAGCTCTGACCTGCGCTTTTCCTCCGCTGTGTGACGGGCAGATCCCCTCCCTGGGGCTCAGGTCCGTATCTATCAAACTGACAGCGGCTGGGGAATCCTGGGAAGATGGAGGCAGTGATGCTCAGCCTGGATTTGCGTCTTCCCAAATCCCCATTTAAAAACACAAACACACGCGGAGTGCGTGTGCGTGCTTGCCCATAAATCTGAGAGGAGAATGGAGGAGAAGGGATTGCAGTGTGGCTGTCCCCCTGCGGGTGATTTCTCACTTTGTCTCTTTGTCTGTCTCTATCTCCAGGGAGCACATGTGCCTGTAGCAAAATTTAAAAATGAAAATACAAACGTAAACAAGGCCAGGTGGCACGGAGGTCAGGGTGGCTGGATGGCTGGGTCCCAGGTGGCAGACTGCACAGTTCGAGTTCCAGACGCAGTGACTTGAAAAACATGCCAGGTGCATGGGCATGCATGCCCCAAATCCCAAGAGGAGGTGGAATAGAAGGGATTGTAGTGTGGCTATCCTCCCTGGGGGATGATTTCTCACTTCTCCTCTCTGTCTCTCCGGGGAGCACATGTGCCATATAGCAAAAGTTTCAAACAAAGAAAAATGGAAACTAAAACAAATGGAATTTAAAAGCAAATAAAACATATTGTAATCAACAAATAGTGACTTGAAAGACTAGAAAGTGGAACGGGGAAACATTTTAAAAATTAAACCAAGGGGCCATCCTTGTAGGACGCCAGTTAAACCTTGTGCTAAGAAAGTCGGCTCCCACGTGGCTGACTGCAGTTCAAATTCCAGCCCTGACTGCTTGAAAACCATGCTGGGCACGTGCTCATGCCCCAGATCTAGACAGGATGGAGAAATGGAAGAGAAGGGGTTGTTGTGTTATCACGCCCCATTGGGGGGGATGACTTCTCCCACTCTCTCTGTTTCTCTGTCTCTGTCTCTCGTTATCTCTCTGGTGAGTACACAACCCCTGGTAATTAAAAGCCAGTCAGGTTAGTGGTTGCTTTGTGGGAAAGGGGCTATGATTGGGATGGAACATGTGGAAGAGTTCCTGGGTTGGCTGGAAAAGCTCTTTTTATGTTTTAAAAAAGTTTATTTCTTCCATAAGTGAGAGAGACAGAGAGAGAGAGAGAGAAAGGTCTCACTCTCAACAGGGTCTCAGTACTGCGATCCTTACCCAGCCTCAGCCCTGGTTTATGGGTCCAAAACTGGTGTGCTCAGGAAGGTCTCCGGATGCAAACCTAGAACCTTCCCACGTGGGTCAGTTTCTCAGTGTCACGTTTTACTGTCTGACCCCTTGGAAAAGCTCTATTTCTTCACCTGGGTGGTGGTTACAAGGATGTTTGCTTTGAAAGCACTCATCTGATTTGTGCAGTTTCTCACACCTGTTTTGTCTATTTTTTTTTTTTTAAAAAAGGTTATAGGGGGGTGGGGAAAAAAAAAAGGTTATTCACCTATTTTTTAAAAAGTTTATTCACTTATTTCTTCCATGTGAGAGTGGGA
>NW_006159691.1:701066-715072 GCF_000334495.1 Tupaia belangeri chinensis
GGGCTGGTGCTCACGGGCACATACCTGTGTACGTGTACAGCCAGTGTGCCCACGGGCACATACATGTGTACATGTATAGCCAGTGTGCCCACGGAGCCAGCCTGGCCCACGGGTACATACATGTGTACATGTACACCCAATGTGCCCTCGGCAGTCCCAAGACATGAACTAAGCCATTTCCCAGGTGGGTCCTGGTGTGTTACCCTGCCGCCACCACCTGGCCCACGGTAGAAAAGTTCCAGTATAGATATGCAGACAGAAGTCCCTACCTCATGTAGCTGTGCTGTGTGCACATGTACAGACGCATGCAGATGGGTGTATGCCTTCTGGTGGCACGGGTGTAGCAGGTGCTTCCTAGTATATCCGTGCTCCCTGTGGACCCTTCGCATACCCTTACCCGTGTGATCTCGGCTCCGCTGCTACCTCTACTCACAGCCACGACTGGTTAAAAGGACGTAGTGCTTACCAGGTGATGGCTGTGTGCCAGGCACTGCTCCCCACGCATCTAGTCCAACTGAGTCTGCGCAGCTCAGTGATGATTATTTCCGCTTTGCAGAGTATAAAATGCAGGCTCAGAGTGGGTGCCTGTGGCTACCTGGGAGATGGTAGAGCAGTCTGATTTCGACCCAGGCAGTCTGGCTCCCAGGCTGTACTCTCTCTGGAGGCTGCATACAGTCTGCATTTGTGGGGTATCTAAAACCCCTGTTTGCAGTAATGACTCCACCTTGCTGAGTGTGTGCTCCCGAATGTGCCGACCCTTGACATGACTGGCCAAGTCCCACAACAATCCTGCAAGGTGTAGGTACTCGTCAGTGCGTATTAACCAGGATGTGGCGCGGGTACGTGCCCAAAGTTAGAAAGTAAGTAGAGGGCAGCCGGGTGGGGAGCTGGGGAGTGGAAGGGTTTATGTTGGGTTGTCGGAAAAGTCATGATGTATTTTTCTATGCAAACATGCATCATGGAGACCAGCGGATGGAGTAATGGTTATGCTACTGGACTCCCACGTGGCCAACTGTGGTTCGAGTCCTGGATCCAGTGGCTTGAAACTCACGCCAAGTTTGTGTGTGTGTGTGTGTGTGTGTGTGTGTGTGTGTGTGTATGTGTGTGCCCAAAATTCTGAGAGAAGAATGGAGGAGAAGGGATTGAGGCATGGCCGTCTCTCCCGGGGGGTGATTTCTTGCTTTTTGTCTCTCTGTCTCTTTGATGAATACACACATCCTATAGCAAAAAAAAAACCCTCTCTCTTAAAAAAAAAAAAGGAAAAATGCATCATGACTTTCCTGACGACCCAATACTATGGATCTTGTGATTCCGAAGAACAAAATGTGCTCCGCTCTGAAGCAAATACTCACTGATGACTCTGACCCAGTTTGAGGTCATGGGTTGCCCAACCAGTAGTTCAGAGCCTGGTTTGGCTTGAAAAGCATCCAGACTAGGGCCAAGAGAAGTCAGAAGCTTGGCAAGCAGCAGCAACCGTGCCTGACCCCAATCAGAGGGTCACGCAAAGCTCGTGACCCAGGGACCTGGCGGGCCGTAAGAGGCCAGAGAGTCCCACTTCTTGGCATGCCACACTGTTGCTCACCAGCCTCGGAATCGGCACCTAGAACAGAGCCAGTCACGACTCAGCGTGGGGAGAGACATGCCGCGGGTTGGCTGTGTGCGTTCCCCAGAGAAGGTGAGCACCGGCTGTGTCTCGGTCACACACTGATTTCCTAACCTGAGTCAGCAGGCCAGCCAGAGGTACAGGACGTCCTCTGTTCCCAGTGGCCTGGATGACAACTGGGGGAAACATTTCCAAAACAGGGCCTGGAGTGGTGAGGGAACAGAATGGAGTAGGGGACTCATGCCCCTGCTCCATCAGTCCCACCCAGCCCACTCTCCCCTGTGTTACACCCAGCAGAGACTGAGTTCTGTGCTAAGCGCTTCGTGTGTGTGCACTCAGCTAACCTCACAGAGCTGCTATGGAGCAGGTGCTTTCCTCACCTGCCAGATGAGGAAACCGACTAAGAGGCAGAATCGCTTGTCAGCCGTCACGCAGAGATGGACGTGCAGGTCTGTGGTTGTGGACTCCTGGCCGATCAGGTCAGACAGTGCTGTCGATTCACTAAACATTGGTCCCCACGACAGCCCTATCATGTAGCAATTGTCCCCACCAGGAAGGACACGAGAAACTGAGCCTTGGGGAAGTGACAGGATGTTGCCAGAAAGCTCTACTGTGATGAGCAGTGACCATTTCTCAACAGAGCGATCCAAAGCCACCCACAACTGCTCAAACGGGGCCATGACCACTGAAACACACAGCTTTATTATTATCGCTGTACTCGTCCGCGGTTCTCCTGGAGTGGGCAGGGGGCCGAAGATTTCTCGGTGGCCACCTCCTCAGAAGGGTGGAAAAGGGTGATGAGGGCCCTCCTGTGGGAAGGAGCTCCGATTTGGAGAGCTTCATGTGTGACCCCTAAGTGGGACCCAGTGCTCCAATGTGGACAGGGACATCCAGCAGCTGGGAGCAATGGGCTGCCTGGGCATACGCATGGGAGCCAGGGAGTGTGGATGGTGGCGGCCGGCCCACAGTCCCAGGCATTGCAGGGCAAAGACTTCCTGAAGGTTTCCCATGGCAGAGACCACCTACAAGTGACCAGCTGGGGTCCTGTCTGTCTCCTAAGGTCTCCTTTGGGGGAGAAGGGGCGGCAGTAGCAAGACACTGCAATTGGATGTGAGAATCCTGATCCTGGGGACGGAGTTGCAAGGGACTCCCAGGAGAAGTGCATCCATCAAGCTTAAGGCTGAGTGGGGCCCTGTGGCTGTGGCCACGTCCATGGAGCCCATAAAAACTGTAGCTTTTAATGTCTGCTGGGTCCAGAGAGTTTGAAGGCAGCAGGATGGGGCTGGCTCAGGTAAGACCCTTCTCCCCTCACCATCTGGACCTGGCCCCATGGGGGAGGGAAAAGCAGCACAGGAGTCCTCTACCTGTACCCAGCAGGCCTAGGCTGGCCCAAGGGGGGTTTAAACTGAAGTCAATTGGGAGTTTTGATTGGTAACTTCACTAGGTATTCTAATGTCTGCACTGAGATGGGGTTTTTGACTGGAAATGTCCTTGGAGTTGTTGCCTTCCCAAGGGTGAGAAGAAAGGCAGTGGGGATGAGCTTCACCCAGGGGAAGGTTTTCTGTGGTTTCTCCACAGAGTACATTTTATTATTTATTTATTTATTTCAGAGATTTTTGCTATAGGATGTGTGCACTTGCTGGAGAGACAGAGAGACAGAAAGCAAGAAATCACTCCACAGGGGGATGGCCATGCCGCAATCCCTTCTTCTCCATTCTCCTCTTGGGATTTTGGGCATGCACACACACACACCCCGTGTAACATTTAAGCTACTGGGTTCAGGAATTGAACCATGGTTGACCATGTAGGAGTCCAGAGATGTAACCATTACACCATCTGCTGGTCACACAAAGTACATTTTAAAAGAGAGGCAAAAATAAAGAGATGCTTTTATTACATCACAGGTTGCGCATTTTCCACAGGCTGGTCACAGCGAGATGGATACTTCTCCAAAACAAGGCTAGGAAGTAAATGTTCAAGGCTGCCCTTGAACTTGTTTCACTGGGCAGGCTGGAAGTATGGGTGCTTCTGGGACCCTCTTGAGCCCTTGTGAGGCCAGCACACCTAACCTTCTGGATGCAATAGTTGTGCCTTCCAATGGCTTATTTTTTCTACTTCTGAGAAGTGTCACCTCAGGAGTCACTTTACCCAGGAGGTTATTCCCTTCAGAAGGGTGACTTACAGTCAACACCAAGTGGTATAGAGGTACAGAAGACCAGCCCCTTTGCTAGACTACCCCCCCGAGACCACATCCTTGCTTGGTTCGCTCTTTATTCTGTTTTTCTCCCTCCCTTAGACAGTTCTCCCTCAATAAATCAAATGTACCTAATCCCTGCCTCAGGCTCTGCTTTTGGGGAGCTGAAGAAGACCTTGGGCATCAAGAGGCACTTTTGCAATGGTGCCATCTTGCTAGCCCTGAGCCAGGTACTCCATTAACGTGACTTTGGGACTCTAAATCCAACTGATGGAGACTTAGATCCCAGCACCATTAGTTAACTGTTGTGTGACCTTGACCAGTGACTGGTCGCAACACTTCCATGTTCTCACTTGTAAAATAGAAGGAAAACGACCACCCTCCTCACAAGGCTTTGCAAGGACTGAATGTATACAAGCACTGAATGTGTCTCATCACTGGGCTCTTGTTATTCCTTCAGGCCAACAGTAAAAAGGGAGCGGCATCTTCAGGCTAGCTGAAGATATTGTATCCTGGGATACGTCTTCAGATTATGGGATGGCTGGGGTTCAACTGTAATAATATTGCTGCCTCTTACGAAACACTATGTCCTAGTCTCCATCCTACATGCTGCAAACATGCGAGTTCACTCTGTCTTCACTACCTTTCAAAGCCCATATGGTTATCTCCATATTTCACATGACAAAACTGAGGCTCATTGGGACCAGCAGATGGCATCATAATTATGTTGCTGGACTCGCATGTAGTCAACCACAGTTCAAGTACTGGATCCAGAAGCTTAAAACTCATGCTGGGTGCATGTGCGTGCATGCCCAAAATCCCAAGAGGAGAATGGAGGAGAAGGTATTGTAGTGTGGCCATCCCCCCTGGGAGGTGATTTCTTGCTTTCTGTCTCTCTGGTGAGTGCACATGCCCTATAGCAAAAACAAACATACTCAAAAAAATTTCTCTAAAAAATAAAATAAAACAACAAAAAACCAAAAACCCAAAGCTCACAAAGTCTAGGAAACGGTCCGTGGGGAATCTACAGGTTAATAGCTACAGTGAAAAGGAATCCCTGTACACCGATGGCGGGAATGCAGAATGATTCAACTGTACTCAGAAAGCGGTTTGCAGTTTCTTCAAAAGTTAAACATCCACTTATACGACCCAACAACTGTACTCTGAGATATTTACCCAAGAGTAATGAAAGCATTTGTCCACCCAAAGGCATCTACATGAGTGTTTATAGTGACTTTGTTTGTAAAAGTCAGAAGCTGGGAGAAAACTATTCATTTACAAGGGACTAGGTAAACAAACTGATTAATTTGCAATGTACATGTATGTGTATATATATGCATATATATATACACATATACGTGTGTGTGTGTATACACATGCACATACTTCAGGGTTGCCTCAAGATTCAAATGAGAGAGAGAGAGAGAGTTCATATTAAATAATTAGCATAGGACCTGGTCTGTAATAAAGCACTGAATACATATATATATGTATCAGAGGACTTCAAAAAGTTTGTGGAAAATGAGATTGAAATACAAGTTTATTTTGGTGCAAAACATTTTTAAACTCCGTGCCTCATTGTTTCATGTCCTTTTCTTGACTGTTCTGAAGAAGCTGCATGTGTATGAATACTATTAAGTCATAAAAAAGAACAAACTATTGGTACATGCAACAGCATGGATAAATATCAAAATAATTTGGCTGAGTGAAAGAAGCCAGATGAAGAGTGTAGATTGTATGATTCCATTTCTGTAAGATTCCAGAACATGTCAAGTCATCTATAGTGACAAAGTCATCTACCTCTGGTTGCTTGGGAGCAGGGGCGGATGAGCAGGGGATGACTTAGACAGGGGCACCAGGGAACTTTCGGGGCAGTTGAAACATTGATCATCTGATTGTGGTGATGGCTCTGTGAGGATGGAGGTCAAAACTCACCAAATGATGCGATTCAAATCTGTGTTGTTCAGGGCCTAGCAGATGGCATGGGGGTTAAGGTGACTAGATCCCACATGGCCAGCTGCCGGACCTAGCAACCTGAAAAACACGCTGGTACATGTGCGTGCAAGCCCCAGATCCCAAGAGGAGAATGGAGATGGGATTGCTGCGTGGCCATGTTTTCTTCCTCGCATACTTTCTTACTCCCCGTTCCTTTGTCTCTGGTGAATGCACATACTCTATAACAAAAAGGTTAAAACAAAAAAAGTGTGCGGGCCAGCAGATGGTGTGATGGTTATGTCATTGGACTCCCACATGGCCGACTGTAGTTAGAGTCCTGGACCTGGAGGCTTGAATCTCGCATCATGCGGATCAGGTTGTGGCCATCCCACCCTTGGGAGGGATAACTGCTTGTCGGATCAGGTTGTGGCCATCCCACCCTTGGGAGGGATAACTTCTTGTTTTCTGTTGCTGTCTCTCCAGCTAGTGCATGTGCCCTAGAGCAAAAAATCTCTCAAAAAAAGTGGTTCACCGTACACCAGTTATACCTCAACACTGTTAAACAACTGGACTGAGGATTTGAACCCATGTTGTCTGTGTGGACTACTCACATACTCACAGAGGTTGTGGCCATCCCACCCTTGGGAGGGATAACTTCTTGTTTTCTGTTGCTGTCTCTCCAGCTAGTGCATGTGCCCTAGAGCAAAAAATCTCTCAAAAAAAGTGGTTCACCGTACACCAGTTATACCTCAACACTGTTAAACAACTGGACTGAGGATTTGAACCCATGTTGTCTGTGTGGACTACTCACATACTCACAGAGGTAGTCACACTCCCACATTCATTGCAGCATTATTCATCATCACAGACGAATGGAGAAAGAAATTGTGAGATACGTATACACACACACACACACACACACAATGGAATACCACACAACCTGGAAACAGAGATCCCGCCATTTGCCACAACTTGGATGAGCCTGGAGAACATCGTGTTAAGTGAAGTTAAACTAGGCATAGAAAGGGAAATTGCACGATCTCACATGTGAAGTCTGAAAAATAGTGTAGACACAGAGCTAGAGAATAAAGAGTGATTACTGGGGGGCAGGAGTGGAGGTAGTGGTAAAGAAATGAGGCACAGATCCAGAGGATAAAATGTCTCCTTTCCAGACTGGCAAGAAGTCAGTCCAAATGGCACCACCTCCAGGAAGCCTTCCATGGAGGACCATGGCTTTTCAGAAGCAGCCTTTTCCTGTGGGTTTGGCTCACACCACCCTCCAGCCTGCCTTCAGGCTTTGCCAGTGGATTGATTTCCCCACTTGGAGGAGTTTTCCTTGTGCCTCCCTCCACATCATCCTCCATGATGTGAGTCCAGGTCAGAATCTGACTGGCCTGGGTTTGAATCCCTGCTGTGCCATTTATACCAGCCCTCTGAGCTTGGGTGTGTTTCTTTGCTTCTTTGAGCTTCAGAATCCTCATCCAAATAATAATGGAAGCTACCTCAGGTTGCCTCAGGGATCAAATGAGAGACAGTTCACGTTAAACAATTAGCCCAGGCCTGTGTGTAATAAAGCACTCAATAAATGTTAACTATTATTGATCTTCACCTGGGCAGTGGCCCTGACTGTTTAAGTTTCTCAGCCTTTGAATCGAGTACTTACCGACCCAGCTACATTTATTGACATGGAAAGATGCCCAAAGCGTACTGCTGCGGGGAGTGGGGGAAGGCTACAAAACAATATATGAGTCACAGATCACTTGGAAGATTAAAGGAAAAGTGGACATATATCTCTTAGTACACAGAAGGTGGTCGCTGAAAACAAGAGCGATGATTGTTCATGTGAGGACCTGTGCGATGCCACTTGCGAATATTATAATGAGAGTGCCTGTGAAGCCAGGTCATGTTTGTGATTACGCTTGAATCCAGGGGAGGTGTCCTGTGTCCCCTCTGCCTTTCTGACTAACTTTGGTGGGGCTACAGGGTCATGGCTTGAATAGGATTTAAAACCCATCAGCCTAATTCAGATTGGGGAACTTTTTTTTTTTTAGTTTGCTATTGGGAGTGTGTATTCTCTGGAGAGAGAGAGAGAGAGGCAGATAGAGAGAGACAGAGAGAAATCATCCCCCAGGAGGGATGGCCACACCACAATCCTTCCTCCTCCATTCTCCTCTTGGGATTTTGGGCATGCATGTACACACACCTGGCATGTTTCTAAAACTGCTGGTCTAGGACTCGAACAGCACAGTTGGCCATGTGGGATCCAGCCACCCCAACCACCATGCTACTGGCCAGCCCAATTTGGGTATTTTGGAATAAAGGCTCCAAGCTTGGTGGTCTTTGCGGCAACTGAGGTGCAATGACAGACTGCAGACACTTGAGGGCGCGCCAATCAATATGTATAGAAAAAGAACAGAAGGGACTGATAACAAGAGCAATACGTGAACGCTGCTGTTACAAGTCACACTGGCTTCCATCCACTGAATTCTCATGGTTAGATACTAAAATGTGTTAAGAGAATAACCAACTTTTTCTTATTTAACCTTGCATGCACCTCATCAGTTAGATACCATTACTAAATATTTCATGCCTGGGGTCTGTTGCTCTTTAGAATGAAAAACAATGGATTTATATTCCATAAATCTTATAAAATATAAAAATATTAAGTATACACCTTGGTGAATTATTACAAGTATAAACATACAGACAGCCTCCATTCAGCTCAAGATAGAAAACATTCTGTCACTCTTTCTATAATACCCCTAATCCAACCCAAGCCAACCACTATTCTGACTTCCTTCACCATTTATTCTTTTGGCTGGTTTTTGAACTTCAAATAAGTGGAATCTTACATTTGCAAGCATTAGAACTGCCAGGTTTCCCAAGCAAAAATCCAGGATGCCAGTTACATTAGAATTTCTTCTGGGACGTACTAGTACTAAAAGATTTATTCATTATTTATCTGAAATTCAAACTTAACTAGACATCTAGTACTTTGGCAATTCTAGTAGTCTTTTGTGCCTTCATTCTCTTAATGTAAACGAGAGAATTACCACAATCCTTCTTCCATTTTCCTCTTGGGATTTTGGGCATGCAACACCCATGTCGTTGCAGTAAACAGTCACTTATTCCTTTTCATTGCTGTGTAGGGTTCCACGATAAAGATGTATCACAGTCCACTTGGGAGAAGATGGGTTTCTCTTAGAAAGGCTGAATACTCTTGGAAAGGCCTGTGCTTCTCATTAGTTACTAAAATACTGTCTGAAAAGAGCAGGAACCCAATCATGTCCGTTTGACTCCAAAGCCCTCTTGGATTTCTCTGCTTTTCAGTTCTAAGGATGGAGGCCCACAGACATTCCTGCTTCAGAAATAGCAACGATTAACCAGGTGTAGCCAACTCTATGGTCCTCTGTGTGATGGGTGTCAGCAACCTCTTTTACAGGTGCTCTATGCTATTAGTACTGAGTAGTGCTAAGTGGGTCACTCTGTGTCAGCAGTCTGGGGTATTTGAGTCCTAGCTATACCTCTTACTGTTTGTGAGGCCTTAGCTACAGTCCTTTCTCCTCCATTTTCCTCTTAGGATTTTGAGCACATACGCATATGCACCCAGCACATTTTTCAAGCTGAAGGTTCTGGGACTAGAACCATGCAGTTGGTTATGTGGGACCTAGCTGCCATCACCATCATTTTTCCAATTGGCTCTCAGTATCTTTGACCTCATCTGAAATGGTTGGGACCAGAGTTTTTCTCATGTTTTTGTTTGTTTTGGATTTTAGAATATTTGCATATACATAATAAGATATCTTGGGCACAGGAACGAAGTCCAAACATGAAATTCATTTGTTTTATATTCACTTTATACACCCAACTGGAATTACCTTCCATGAAACAATGTTTGCGTACATTGAACCATCAGAAGTCAGCCGTGGAATTTTCCACTTGTGTCATGTCAACATTCAAAAAGTTTCAGATGTTGGAGCATGTTACATTTCAGATTTTCATATCAGGGATGCTTACCCTGTATGTGTAGGTACGTGTAGGTACTCTTTTTTTTTTTTTTTTAATAATTAGAAAACATTTGCAATAGGGTGTGAGTACTCTCCAAAGACAGAGAGAGGGAAAAGTGAGATGGCTATACCACAATCCTTCCTCCATTTCCCTCTTGAGATTTTGGGCATGCATGCACATACACCTGGTGTGTTTTTCAGGCCACTGGGAATTGAACCACACAATCAGCCATGTGGGATCCAGCTGCCTTACCCACCATGCCACTGGCTAGCCTACGAGGCACTCTTTAAGGCTCTGAAGTTACACAATGAGTAGAACAGTCAAAGCCCTGTTTTATGAAAGGTACATTCTCGAAGTACTAACTAAAAAAATCAGGGTAGAAAACCAGATGTTTTCTTTCTTTCCCTCTCTGTCTTTGGTGAGTGTATGCATCCTAGAGCAATTTTTTTTTTTTGGAGAGGTTTTCGCTATAGGGCGCGTGCGCTCGCCAGACAGACAGAGACATAGAGACAGAAAGTGAGAAATCACCCCCCGGGGGGATGGTCACGCTACAATCCCTTCTCCTCCACTCTCTTCTCGGGATCTTGGGCACGCACGCACACGCACCCGGCGTGAGTTTTAAGCCACCGGGTCCGGGACGCAAACTGCGGTTGACTACATGGGAGTCCAGCGACATAGCCATTACGCTAACTGTTGGTTCCCCCTAGAGCAATTTTTAAACTCATTACGCTAACTGCTGGTTCCCCCTAGAGCAATTTTTAAACATTTTTTTTCTTAAAACAGTACCTGCACATACGTGGCGAGCATCCCTCATCTGAAAATCCCAAATCCAAAATGTTTCAAAATCCAAAACTTCTTTTTTTTGTTTTTTTTTTGGAGAGGTTTTCGCTATAGGGCGCGTGCGCTCGCCAGACAGACAGAGACATAGAGACAGAAAGTGAGAAATCACCCCCCCGGGGGGATGGTCACGCCGCAATCCCTTCTCCTCCATTCTCCTCTCGGGATCTTGGGCACGCACGCACACGCACCCGGCGTGAGTTTTTAAGCCACCAGGTCCGGGACACGAACCGCGGTCGACTACGTGGGAGTCAAGCGACATAGCCATTACGCTAACTGCTGGTCCCAAAATCCAAAACTTCTTGAATGCTGACATGACACAAGTGGAAAATTCCACAGCTGGCTCTGTATTCAGACTTTGTTTCATGCACTAACTAATTCCTTTTTGCCTACTAGGTCTATGCTTCTCACTAATTAATGAAATATTGTCTGAAAAGCACTTAGCATGAAGCCCCACGGCACTTCTGTTTCAGAAACAGCAGTGAGCATCCAGGTCGTTGCAACCTCTGTGTCATGCCGTGCAGTGGGTGTCAGCAGCCCGTTCCACAGATGAGAATACAGGATCTGGGCAGCAAGGGATGGACCCAAGGAGACAGCCGGCATGTGGCAGAGCAGGAACCCAATCATGTCCATTTGACTCCAAAGCCCTCTTGGATTTCTCAGTGTCTGCTTTTCAGTTCTAAGGGGTGGAGTGAACTGCAGTTTGGGGATTAAGTTCTGCCTCTGCAATCCAGATGTTTGGGGTTCAAGACCCAGGCTTGTGACCATGGGCAAAGTTTTGACTGTCTGCACAGAAATAAACTCTGTGTTTGAGGGATATCCATATATGGTAGGGATGGAGTTCCCAGGGACAGACAACACAGGGCAACACAAGTCCAAACCTCCCTAACAGGAATTAGCGTATAGGCCCGGAAGATGCCCAGGAGAACTTGCCGAGTACACTCACCTGCCACGTAGTGGTGTTCTTGTCGGCAATGGACCGTATGCATGATGGCAGTCTCTTTGTATGATCGTGGGTGACGGCGTATGGCCTCGGGGTGCAGCAGGCTGGGCCCCTGCCTTTGCATAAGTGCCTCCATGATGTGTCTCTGCAAAATGGCCTCATGATGCATTTCTCAGAGCACGTCCCTGTCGGTAAGCGCCGCGTGACTGCGTATATCAAAATGGCAGGATATGAAACCAGAAGCAGCTATGGTGCGTCTGCTGAGCCAAGTCCGAGAAGAGCCCACCGAGCACTCACTTAAGTAGCACTTCCCATGCAAGGTGCTGTCCAGAGCACTCACAAGCAGTGAACGCGCTCAGTACTCCTAGAGCCCTGTGGGCTGCTGCCGGGATGGGACTCTGCAGGCAGAGAAACCCGGGTGGAGAGACCCGGGTGGAGAGAGGTTCTGCTTTCCAGGCAGAACTTTTGGCCTCAGGGGCCATGCTCTTGACGGCTTTGCTCCGGTACCTCTGCTAAGGGGGATTTTTCTCTGGGCAGTCCAATTTCCACATTTCAAGCTTTCTTCTTTGTATGCCTCTATTATTTGAGCTTTTGTGAGACGTAGGTTCTGTTTTTTTTTTTTCTTTTTAAAATTTAATTCTATTTGTTATTATTTGTTTTGTTTTGTTTTGCTTTGTTTTTAAAATTTGACTAGAGAGGAACAGAGAAAGGGAAAGCCAGAAAGCAATCCTCCAGTTCCAGGACTGGAACTGGGGTTGAACCATGTGGGAATCCAGTGCTTTTAACCAACACTCCACCTGCCGGCCCCAGTTCTGTTTTTATAAAAATAATACTAGAATCCCAGACTGGTTTTGATGTCTTTAGAAGCAGCTGTGAGCACCTGCAGCAGGCTGAACCCAGGGATGTGGGGGTGGGGGATCATTCTGCCAAAGGGACTAGCCACTCCTGGCTTTTCCTGCTGTGGTGAGACCACCATCCTCAGAGTTGGGGCCCCAGGGTCCAGCCCTGCCTTGTCCCTACCCCATGGCCTTCTGTGACGATGGGTGGGTCTCTGAAGTCACAGTCACTACCTTCCTCCAGGCAATGTTCCTGGTACAGAGTAGCCCTCAATAAATGGCCACTGGATCCAGGAAGAATGAATCACTGTCCCCTCAGGGATCCTGCCCCACCTCTACCACCACCCAGATCTGCCCCTGCCTTGCCTCGGGCCCCTGAGAATGAATGGAGTCCCCGTCAAGTGCTGATTGCTCACAGGCTCTCAGGCAGGCAAGTGGCGAGAGACCCAGACCAACCAAAGGGCTGGTAACAGTGGCCCATCGGCCTTTTGAGAGCCCCCGAGATCATGGCCCAGGCCTAGGCCCTGTGGTAGAGAAGCTCAGGCCCGCCCCAAACTGAGAAAGGGCTGCTGGGAGTTTTCTGCCTGAAACTCCACCTGTGGCCCCAGCTCCTATCACCCTGGCCTGGAGAAGGCTGGGCCCACAGCACCATAAATTCCTGCTCTCATCAGTCCGTATCTACAGCTCTGGCTGTTAGCCAGCAACCCTGCGGCAGTTTCTATCACCTGCGTGTCCTAGAATTATTTTTATCATTCTTTTTCTCACAGCACCCTTTCGAGAGGGGCTGATTTTATACTCTTTTGGTTTGAGTTGGATGAACCCGGGCTTCAGGGGTTTCTGGAAGTTTTTAGCTTTGCCCAAAGCTCCATAGAGAGTCAGGGTTGGAACAGCCCCCTCGGGTTTGAGTTGGGGCCTTAGGTATGACCAGGGGTTGTAGGACAGTTGGAAGAGGGTGGAGACTAGCCCTTGGGAGCCAGGGAAACAGCTGCAGCTTGGCTCTTTCTTAGCTGTGTGACCTTGGGCAAGTCAGGCCACCTCTCTGTGCCCTAGTTTCTTCATCAGTCAAGTGAGGAAGGAACAATAGTACTCACTCCATGCGTTAGTAGATACAGATACTCAGGAACGAGGTTCTATTTCTTCTTGAGTCGGAACCTAGACTCAGACCCTGTCCCACTGGATGACTTGGGCAAGTCCCTTGCCATCTCTGAACCTCAGATTCCTCATCTGTGAAATGGACACAGTCATGCAGGCCTTACACCCTGGCCCTCTCATCTCTGCTCCCAGCCAGTCCCAAGGGAGGCTGAGGGAACTGCCCGTTCCCTCTGCTTGGAACGAAGCCCACCCCAGCTTCACCTGGCTAACTCTCTTCCCAACTCAGACACCCTCCCCCCGCCCTTCACTTACTCAATACTTGTTTTTGAGCGGCTATCACATGCCAGGTGGTAGATAAGACTCAGTCCCTGTCCTCAGGAAGGCAATAAACTGGAAAGAGAAGACAAAGGAGGCAACCCCAGACTGTAAGAAGCACCCTGCAAGGGGAGATCCTAGCACAACGGGAGGCAGCTGGGCAGCTTGCTTCCTACAGGGGCCCCTCGAGGAGAGATTCTTTTTTTTTTTTTTTTTTTTGCTGTAGGGCACGTGCGCTCGCCA
>NW_006159691.1:715342-722642 GCF_000334495.1 Tupaia belangeri chinensis
CAGAGAGACAGGCTAAAAATCCCCCCCCAGGGGGGATGGCCATGCCGCAATCCCTTCTCCTTCATTCTCCTCTCGGGATCTTGGGCATGCATGCACATGCGCCCGACGTGAGTTTTAAGCCACTGGGTCCGGGACGCGAACCGCGGTCGACTACGTGGGAATCCAGCGACATAGCCATTACACTAACTGCTGGTCCTGAGATTCTTGTTTTAATAAACAATGTGTTGAATATGCACATGGTGCCACATTCAAGCCGTGTGCATGACTCAGTCCAGGGCTGCTCCTGTCACCCTGTGGCCCCAGCTTTGCAGTCTTCCTTCCAAGAAGCCCTGGTGTTGGCAGGTTCTTGGGCATTGGTGCCACTTATGGGACATCTGAATCACAGGAAACAGCAGCTGTTTTGAAGATGTGGGAAAGAGGAGTCCCCACAGCTAGAGAAAGCAGCAGGAGCAAAGGCCCTGAGGCTGGACCAGTGTCACTGGAGGATGAGGGGACACAGAGGCTATCAGGGCTGGCAGATGTGGGGCCTGTGGGCGGAGGGAAGGGATGTGGGTGGCACTCTCTGAAGCATGGGTGTTACTGCCCAGCTGGGGGTAGGGTGAGGGTGGAACAGGAACGTGCATTTTCTGATGAGTGTTCTATAAAAACGGCAAGGAGTGGACTTAGGGGACCAAGTGGGGCAGGGAGACCAGTGACGGGCAGCTGTGGCCTAGTGAAGACCAGGGCTGGGGTTGGAGGGGTGCAGCCAGTGAGAAGTGGTCGCCTGGTTATTTAGGGAGTGGGACTGAGACCAGAGAGGGTCCCTGGCCTGACACTTGGCACTCTTGGTAGTTATAGCTTTCTGGTCGTCAGATTAACATGGCACCCATAGCCTGGCACAGAGGGTGGGTCATCAGGACATGTTTGCTGAAGAGATGACCAGAGGCTGGACAAACCCTCTGTAAATGGAGACACACCCTTGGAGAAATGGCTGCGGGTTGGTTCTCCCTGCTCCCTGCTCCCTGGCACTCCCCACCTGCCCATCCCTGTTGCCTGGGTCTCCCCCATAACCATCCTGCCATCTTGGCCTGCTTCTGATGGGCAGAATGGAGAACCTCAACTGTCAGCTTCTCATGTGTTTTAGCTGGGGAGCCCTTTTTTTGTGGACGCTTGACATCTAAACACACGGAAAGTTATAATTCCATGCCTAAGAGCTCAGGTAAAGGAGGAGAGCAAAGAGACATGATTTTTAAAACTTTTATTTTATTACCAGAGGGCATGTATGCTTACCAGATTGAGAGCGAGAGAGAGAGAGCACCTTCCCATGGAGCGTGTCACACCACAATCCTTTTTCCTGGTTTTCCATCCTGTTGGGATTTTGAGCACACATGTGTGCCTGGCGTGTTTTTCAAGTCACTGGGGCTGATACCAGAGCCATGGTCGGCCATGTGGGATCCAACTCCCAGTGCACAGCGCTTAACGACTGCACCATGGGGCTGGCCCAGACATCCAGACATAATTCTTTTTTTTTTTTTTTTTTGTATTAAGGTTTTTGCCATAGAGGGCATGCACTCGGTAGAGAGAGACAGAGAGAGATAGGGAGAGGGAAAGTGAGAAATCACCCCCTGGGGGGATGGCCACAGCACAGTCCCTTCTCCAATCTCCTCCTGGGATTTTGGACACACATGCACATGGATATGGTGTAATTTTCAAGCCATCAGGTCCAGGACGCCAACTACAGGTGGCCATGTGGGAATCCAGTGTCTTTAACCACCATGCCACCAGCTGGCCCCAGACATAATTCCTTCTTATTAGAAATTTTTGCTGCTGGGAGCCTGCGTTCGCTGGAGAGACAGAGAAACAAAAAGTGAGAAATCACCCTGCTAGGGGGAATGGCCACACCACAATCCCTTCTTCTCCATTTACCTCTTGGAATTTTGGCCACACATGTACATGCTCCTGAAGTGAGTTTCAAGCCTCTGGGTCCAGGATTCAAACTGCAGTCAACCATATGGGAGTCCAGTGACATAATCATTATGCCACCTGCTGGCTCCAGCATCATTCTTAATCAATATTCATAATAATAATTCATAATCAATATTATTACAGAAAGCAATTGAGAAAAACAAGGTTGTTTTATTAAATACCACCATTGCAAATGTGGGCATACTTGATAGCTACTTTATTTTTTTAAAATAAATATTTATTTAATTTTACTTATTACTATTGTTTTAAATTTGCTATAGAGCACATGCACTCACCAGAGAGAGACAGACAGACGAAGAGAGAGGGAGAGAGAGAAAATGAGAAAGCAAGCTCCAAACTCTTTGAGTTTTGGGCACTCATGCACACATGCTCAGTTTGTTTTAATTCAGCCGAGGTGGCCAGATATACTTTATTCTGAGGACTGTGCAAAATGGGGTGATCTGACAGCTCAAGTTAGCACTACATTCTCTCCACCCAGCTAAACTTGGTAGTGCATATACAGGTGCTTGCGATTTTATTGTTACCATGGTTACTACTTTAAAATGTTTAAAAACATATTTCCATTATTATCAGCATTATGATTATGATTATTATTATTGCCATTTTAAAAGCTGTCTTAACATACGTTCATGTATGGGCCCACCCTGTTGCCTAGTGATAAGTAAATCAGATCTCACATGTCTGACCAAGGTTCCAATCCCAGCCCTGGTGGCTTGGAAAACATGCCAGTGTGGGTACCTGTGTGCCCCAAATCCTGACAGGATGGAGAAATGGAGAAGGGATTGTGGCATGGCCACACTCCATTGAAGGGTGTTTTCTTTCTCTCTCTCTCTCTCAAGTACATGCCCTCTGGAAATTAAAAAGCAAAAGATAAATTCAAATATGCAATAGAGGTCATGGTTAAATATGGGAGCTCTGGGCCGGGTTCAAATCCTGGCTGTACTACTCAGGAGCTGTGTGATCTTGGGCAGTAATGGAACCTCTCTGAGCCACTGCATAGATGGAGATGGTAGTATCATTTACTATACTGGGTTCTTATGAAGATGAAACGAACTGTAACTTTTATAATCACTAAAAATAGTACCTGGCACATCATAGTCAACACATGCTAGCTATTTAAAAAATTAATTTAACTTTATTAATTATTATTATTATCACTTAAAAAAAATTGCTATAGGGCATGGGTGCTTACCAGAGAGAGAAAGTGAGAAAGCAAGCTGCCAGGTCTGGAACTTGAACTCTGGTTGGCCATGTGAGGGTCCAGCACCTCAACCACCACGCCACCTGCTGGCCCATCCTAGCTATTTTTTAATCTTCAATGTTGTTGTGGGCCGACTGAACATCCTACCTGCTAGGGCGACCAGACATGCCAATTTGCCCAGACTGAGGGAGTTTTCAGGACACGGGGCTTTCAGTGCTAACCCTGGAAAAGTCCTAAGCAAAACAGGATGAGTTGGACGCCCTAGGCCTGCCTGTTATGTTTCACTGTAATTTAACATATTAACCTTTTTCTTTTATGAAATTATAGCTTTAATTTTGGAAACGATATTCAAATACATGTTGTGAACCCCCCTAAAACATCCCTGTGATACAGTCTCTGCAAAGCACAAATTTTTCCCACATTTCTGTCTTTCACAGTTGGGGAAACTGAGGCTCAGGAGCACAAAGCAATCCTGTGTTGATGACGGATCTCTTCCCCAGGCCTCACCTTGATGCCTTTCCTCAACCAACTCCCCCCAAAAGTTGATGGATACTGTTTATCTTGTGCTCCCCACATACTGTGTAACATGCTTTCTGTTAAATTTATGCTCACCATGATCTTGGGAGGTGGGGTCTGCTACTGTAACCAGTATATTTAAATATGTTTTAAAATTTTATTTATTACTTCCATGAGAAAGTCAGAGAGAGACAGAGAGATAGGTCTTGACATCACCATCTACCCCTAACTTCAGCCAGCCCTGGATCAAGAGCGTGCACGAATCTGGCACACCCTGGGGGGTTTCCAGACATGAACTCAGAACCTTTCTCTGTGGGTCAGCCTCATGGAGGGTCACAGTTTCAACCATACACTATCAGCCCCTATGCTAATTTTAGAGACGAGATGTTAAACTTGCCCTCTGTCTTGCCCCCCACCCATGTCTCCGGGTTGATCGTCTGTTCGCTCCTTACATGTTTGCTTGATGGTGGTTTCTCTGGGACTTTTGTTGCAGAGAAGCTCACCCAGGGTTCCTGGGTCTGTTGGTTCATTTGTATTTAGGTTTTTAACCATAGGGTATGTGTGTGCACTGGCTGGAGAGAGACAGAGACAAAGATAGAGAAAGATGGAAAGTAAGAAATCACCCTTAGGGGGTATGGCCATGCTGCAATCCCTTCTCCTCCATTATCCCCTTGGGATTTTTGGACATGCACACACACATGCGCAGCATGTTTTTCAAGCTGCCAGGTTCAGGACTTGAACTGCAGAGTCTACTATGAGGGATCCAGTGCCTTACCCACCATACCACCTGCTGGCCCACCCTCTGTCTGTTTGAAGATATTTCTGAAGGATTTATTTGCTCAATCAGCAAGAATCTGCTGATCTCCTCCTACCGGAAGTACGTGGTGACACAGAGACCCTGCCCTCAAGGATTTAGGATTGTTGGGGGGCTCCACTCTAAGTGTCTCCCTACTGCACAGTGGGTGGCTTGAGGCAGACTGGGTCTTTTCATCTCTGTATCACTAAGAGGAGACGTACCTAGTAGGTCACATCACAGGGCAGGAAGGGCCTCAGGAAGCTAGAACCCTCAGCTACGAACTGTCAGGGTCCAGGCGGGCAGCAGTTAGACTCTCAAAGGTTTAAATCTAGGTTTCCCCATCTCTGCACCACTGACATTTGGCTGGTAATTCTCTGTAGGAGACTGTCCCTCACTTGGTAGGATGGTTAGTTGTATCTTGTGCCTCTACGTGACATAAGCATCCTCTCCCCCAGACATCAAACGAAAAATGTCCTCAGACATCATCGAATGTCCCCTGGGTGGCAAGATTACCCCAAGTTGAGAACCAGTGGCTCACCTGAAGCAAGTGTGAAGAAAGGAGTGTTTACAAAGGTGTGGGAGGCTAAGAGAATGCTAAGAATGGTGATGCACCCAGGGCCTGGCAACAGAGGAGAGATGCTAGTACCCCAAGGCCTGAAGGGGCCAAAGAGAAGAATGTTACTGGGCTCAGAGATAGCAAGAGCCACGGAAGGGAGGGAATATTACTGGACCCAGAGATAGCTGGAGCCAGGAAGTGAGGAGTTGAAGCCATGGAGAAACGTAGCCTCTGGCAACGTTAAGGTGAAACAAGGAGGGGCTGGTGGAGGCGAAAATACCACCACTTCCTCCTCATCCTGCCCTTTGAGCTCCCTTTTGGCTGGATGCAAGAAGTCAGAAGGCATGGTGCCTCCTAGGGAGCCAAGCAGGACGGACAGAGCGGAGGATGGACAGTGCCTACGCAGCTGGTGGTCGAATGGAGAAAGACCAGCACAGGGAGGCAGAGACAGGCCCCTTTCCCGACTCCTGGGCATTCGAGTACCTCTCGGAGGATGCTTAGCTTTCCACATGGGGAAAACCATGAAAGGGTATTTCAACAGAGGGCACGGTGTGCCCAAAGGTATAGAGTTACAAAAGAGTCTGGCTCACTGAATTGTTTATTGAATTGTGAATGTTTGTTTGATTGATTGGCTCTGTCCTATGTGCACTAGGTGACATAAAACACCCCAGAAGTACAAAAGGGCATCAAACGGTAAGTAGGTCTCTCTCCCACCCCTGACCCCACCTACCTGGCCCTCTTCCCGGAGGCCATCTTTCTCTCATGGTCTTCCAGAAAGTCAATGCACATGCTGCTCAGTACATGTACATGACTTGTGTCTCTTTCACTTTCACTTTCACTTCATGTCTCGGCACTCATGGAGCCCTTACTGTGTGAAAAAAAAAAAAAAAAAAAGCTGAGGACTCTGGTGTGGATTCTGTATCCAGCTCTTCCACTAAACGCTGGGTGGTTTCAGGCGAAGCCCTCTTGGCTCCCGTTTTCTCCTCCAAGCAATGACTTAGTCTCCAAAGGTCCTGTCTACTCTGAGATTTGCCCATGGTAATTTGTTCAGGATGTTTTGTGGACTGAAGTTCAACTCTGTCAAGAAGCAATTGTAACACAGGTAATATGAGGCTTAGGTGGGGCTCTGGGGAATCACATGTTGTTCTGGAAAGATGGAGTTTCTGTCTCCAAAGATCTGCTCTTGTTGGCGTCAAGGAAGGGGATGCCTACAGTGTGGCCTAGAGGGGCGCTGTGTGGGAGCAGATTGGGTCCCACCAACTTGGTGAGACTTGATCTGGCTCAGATCTGCTCATGTAAGGCCAGATTCTGCCTGGTTACACAGAGCTGGTGCCTGCAATCCTGGGAGGAGTTTAAGTCCAGGAGGGCAGCTGGGAAGGTCAGCTAGCTAGAGAAATGGGGACACTCATAACCAGTTGGTAAACTTGCCAGTGCAGAAGCCAACAACCAAATCTGGGTACTAGATGCCCAGGAGAAACCCAGAGGCTAGAGCAGCCTGGGCCACCAGGAACAGACAGGAATGGGGCTCTTCCTCCCCTCCCCTGCACCTCCATTCCAGTCTCTTATTCTTCCAAGACCCAGCTCTTTCCTGGCCATGCCTGTACGTTGAGCCTTCAGGACAAACACGTCCAATGGACTTTGCGCAGGCGCCCAGCTCAGCAGGCTCTCGCCCCCATGTCTGCTCCACAGGAAAGCTGATGATCCACATTTTGCAAACAAGAAAAGCTGAGGCTCAGAAAGGAAGGATACCAGGAGGCTTGAGGTTGGGGTTGTAAACATGTAGTGATATCCGCAGCCATTTTGTGTTGAAGGATTATGGAGTGTTGGACACAGAATCAGAGTGTCTTGGAATCATGGAATCCAGGAGTCCTGGCTCATGATTACCAGCATAACCTCCCATCCTTTCACCGCACATGGATGAATCGTCGCTCAGGCCCATTCCCATCCACCCAGGCCTCTTCTCTCACCTGGGGTCTCTCTCCAGATTTCTCTCTCGTCTCTCCTTCCAAACCTGCACACAGCAGCCAGAAGCATCCTTCCAAACTACGAAGCAGACTGTGTCACTCTTCCCCTTAAAACCTTTTACTGGCTCTCCTTTGCCCTCAGGATAAAGTTCAAACTCCTTGACATGGCTCACTAGGTCCTCTGTCATCTGGCTAGTCTCTTGCCACCCTGCTCCTCTTCAGCCCCCCGCCCCCAGCCCTACCCCAGCTCACACCAAACTGTTGGACTTCACTGGGTGTGCTGTATGTGCTCTCCTCTCTTT
>NW_006159691.1:723214-740821 GCF_000334495.1 Tupaia belangeri chinensis
CCAACCCCAGGACCTTTGCATTTGCTATTCCCTCTAATTGGAACAATCTATCCTTTCTCTGGTTGAATTACCCTCTCTTCCCGGTTTTTCTAGGAAGACATTTCTGCTCACATCCCTCCCAAAGACTTTGGGTTGGTGCCTCCTTCCTCCACCCCCCAACAGCCCCACACCTGGGCCGCCCCATAGGATGGACTTCGCCGTGGATCAGGTGCTCAGGTGCTTGCTGTGTCCCCACCAGCTTCCAAGCCACGGGCGGGCAGACACAGGAGTCCTGCCATCTTTCCTCTGCTGACGCCCTGGCTCCTGGCGCTGGTTCTGGCGGAGAAGAATCGCTGCACCAAGACGGGTGCTGGCAGGTGAATCTAAGATGCCAGGATCTCAGAATCGCAATTTTTCAGAATCGTGGACTTGGAGAACAGAAACCTAAAACCTCAGAATCGCTAATCATAGATCAGAGAGCATTATTATAGAAACCCAGAAGTGGAGATTCCCAGAAGCTTGGGATCTCAAGGTTGGAAGAATTCTTGTACCTGTTGGTGGATTAGGAAAGTCTTAATTGTGCCCTTCTATAGTATTTCATTTACGCTTGTGTAATATTTATATTTATATACATTTTTATATAGTATTTGTATTTATTTAATAAAATGTAATCATATATTTATGGCTTCCAAGTATTTATTTTTATAATGTGTCATTCTATAATATTTATTGAACACCTAACTTTTTAGTAATTAATTACTAATTGTTAAATAAGTAATGTCTATGTACCAGACACTGTGCGAGGCAACTGTGTTAATTATCTACGGCTGCATAACCACTCCAATTAAAGACAAGTGGAAGGGCTGGCAGATGGCATGGCGGTAACATCGCTGGACCCGCCACATGGCCGACTGTGGTTTGAGTCTTGGACCCCACGTCTTGAAAATCACACCAGGAGCATGTGCATGTGTGCCCAAGATCCCGGGAGGAGCGGGGAGAAGAGCTTGCTGTATGGCCATCTCCCCTGGAGGGTGATTTCTCACTTTCCCTCTCACTGTCTCTGCTGTGCCCTTCGGCAAAAAAGCTCCTAAAAACAAAAACAAAAACAAAACCACAAATGTATCCTCTCACAGTTTTTGTGTGATGAGATCTCAGGAATGGCTTGGCTGAACGACCCTGGCTTAGGACCTCTCATGAGGTTGCAGTCCGTATGTCACCTGGGACCATGGTCCCAGTCAAGTTGCCACGTCAGAAATTTGAAACTCACAGTCGGCCACGTGGGATTCAGCCACATCAGCAACCACACCGACTGGCCCCTTAATAAATATAAAAATTGAGATTCTAATTGGTAAGAAAGCATTATGTCAAAACATAATCTGCAATGTATTTTCTAAGTTTTCTACCTAAAATGCTGGTACTTCTCACAATGGAGGTCAAGTGTCCCCGTTTTACAGATAAGAAAACAGGATGCTGAGGGCACAGGGCAAACAGCGATGGGGCAGGGCTCTACCTGAGGTGTGAGTGTTCATCCCACTCTTTCTCCCTGTCTTTCTCTTTCTCTCTGTTTCTATCTCTCGTGGAAGAAATAAATACATGTAAAAAAAAACAAACCGCCTCTCTCTCTCCCTTTCTTTTTTATTTTTTTGCTCTCTCTCCATCTCTCATAAAGGAAAAAAAATCATCTATTATTTTTGTGCATAAATAAAAAGAAAAATATCAGTGAAAGAGATGAGTTAGGGAATTCCTAAAACTTCTTCCTGTTGGCGTTCGTCCCGTCCAGGGCGTTTCCCACTCAGTCTTCACGTCCATGTGTGTCATCTCCGGGATTTTCTTCCAGCCACGTACTCTACCTGCAGGTTTTAACCCTGGTGCCTTCTTGCTGTTTTCCGAAGGTGTCAACAGTAGGTTTCAGGGTACAAGCAGGACTCAGGTCCCTTCCTCAACTGGTCCTTAAGTTGTTTGTGATGAAATAGAAAGGATTGGGGGCTCAGATTCTAGGCCCTGTCTTGCCACTAACTCACCTGTAACCTTGAGAGGGTTAGATTGGGACCAGCAGGTGGCGTGGAGGTTAGGTCGGCTGGATCCCACATGGCCGATTGTGTGGTTCAGTCCCGGACCCCGCTGGCTTGAAAAACATGCTGGGTGCACATGCACACTTGCCCCAAATCCTGAGAGGAGAGTGGAGGAGAAGGGATTTGGAGTGGCCGTGTGCCCTGAGTGGGGATTCCCACTTTCTCTCTTTTTCGTCTCAGTTCAGTCCCTCTCACCTGCACTATAGCAAATACAATTTGAAATAAATAAATAAATAAATAAATAAAGGAGGTGTAGTTGTTCAGCCAGGTCAACTAGAAATAATGACCAAAACCAACCAGGCCATGTCATCACTCAATCAAACTGTGAGGTAGAATCAATCAATCAAATTGATCGTGGGACGCCAGAGATTTAGGACACATTTAATCAGAAGGGGGTGTGGGAAAGAGCACACTGGCACATCGTGGCATTGTTCACACACTGCACGGTCAGCTGCCCCCAGGGCTTATGGGAGGTAAAATGAGACGAGTCTGTGACGGGCCCGACCACAGGCCCCAAAGTGCCCGGCACAGCAGTGGCCACTCCCTTGGCATTGCTCAACTCTCACCTGCCTCCTCCTCTTGGCCCAGGGCATTGCCCTCACGCAGGGCCAGCTCCGGTTTATGGCGACAATCGCTGTCCCGCCAGACGTGATCTCAAAGCCATAAAGGCTTTTACAGTTTCACTCTCCCCGTGAGATAAGCCTGGGGAGCCCTTCCCAAGGCCGGGGAGCAATCTCAGAGCCACAGGGAGAGGGGCTGGGCCTTATGTAAGTCAGAAAATGGAACAGGTTTTATGGCCCCAACTTCTTCAAAATAACCACGTTCTCATACCCTCAGCTTGAATCTGCTGGTGAAACCTCGGCACTTGAAGCATGGTGCTCCCATTCATTCATTCCTTCACTCGACAAGCAAGGAGCAGCGTGCAGGGCATACTGGCATGGAGTTTCCTGCTTTGCCACTATTCTGCTGTGCGTGGAGCCACGACAAGTCACTTCCCTTGGGTGTGGAGTGATTGTTTATTGAGCCTGTCCCACACCTGCACTGAGGTGACTCTGTAAAGCAAGGACGCCAACACATGTAGCACCTAGTAGGTCTGCATCATGTTGCTCAAACTCTTTTCACTTACCACACATGCCCATCGTACTTGCCCTTGGCTGGCTCTGTCCCCAGCCACTCTCCATGGTGGTGAGGCCTGGTGGTGGTGAGGCGGTGAGGCCTGGTGTGTGGGCCTCGCCCTGATCCGTAGTGTGTGCTCCTTCTTGCAATGAGCTCAAGCAATAATTTGACTGTTTTCTCCTTTCACTTTTTTGTATTAAGGTATAATTTCCATATACTAAGCTCTCCCCTTTCAGTGTGAGCTTCTGCAAGTTTTGGCAAATGTGTTCGGTCACACAGTCACCATTGCCATCGCAGAGCACTCCCCTCACCCACACACCCCCTGCCTTTGTAGCCCTTTGTATGCAAGTCCCCTGCACCAGTCCGGCCCCTGGTGACCTCAGATCTCTCCCTATGGCTTTGCCTCTTCCAGAAAATGCTGTCGATGAAACCATGCAGCGCATCGCCCTCTGAGCCTGGCCTCTTTCACTGAGCACACTGCATTTGCGGTCCGTATTGCCCAGGCTGCACGGGCTCCCTTTTACTGCCAAGCAAGACCTTGTATTCTCATTTGACTTCTAAGGTTCCCATCCACGCTTGCAACTTGGATTTTTTACCTCTAGCCCCGACTTTTCCCAGAGCTCTAGACTCATAATGGCCGACGCTTCTTGGATGTCTAATTGGCATCTCAAACAACACATTCAAAACTAAACTTTCTCTCTCTTTTAAAAAAAGTTTATTTATTTTCTTCCAACAAAGAGGGAGATGGGCACCACAGGAGACCTGACAGGTCTCCATGCTGTGGTCCACCCCTCTCTGCCAGCCTGGATCACGGGTGCGAGCACACGCGCCATGCTCTGGGAGGCCCTGGGACGCAAACTCAGGACCTCTCCATTGAGAGTACAGTCACGTTCCCACCCACCACCACCTGGCCCACTAATCTCTATTTTCTAACCCCACTGCCTGGCCCACTAATCTCTGTTTTCTAACCCCAACCTGCAGCTCTCCCAACGTCCCCCAAGTCTGCAAATGGTGCCACTTGCCCCACAGTTCCTTCTCTTTTTTTTCTTCATTCCCATTAGCAAGTTCCTGGCAGTTCTACTTCCAGAACATTGCCTTTGACAGCCTCTCACCACTGCCACCTGTACTGGGTTTTTTCTTCCTTTTGTTTTTAGAGATTTTTGCCTTAGGGCATGTGTGCTTGCCACAAAGAGAGAGAGAGACAATGAGAGGGAACGTGAGAAATCACCCCCCAGGGGAGATGGCCACACTGCAATTCCTTCTCCTCCATTCTCTGCCCTGCATCTTGGGCATGCAAGAATACTTGGTATGCTTTTTCAAGCCACTGGTCTGGGACTGGAACCATGGTTGGCCATGTGGGAGTCCAAAGAAGTAACTGCTACACCATCTGCTGGCCCCCTGTGCTGGCTTTCTACTGCTGCATAACAAATGACCACAAATGTAGTTGCTTAAAGCAATACCTCCTCATAGGGCCAGCAGGTGGCGTCGTGGTTAAGGTGGTGGACTTCCACATGGCCAGTCCTGGACCCAGCAGCTTGAAAATCACACTGGGCATGTGCGTGTGCCCAAAAGCCCAGGAGGAGAATGGAGGAAAATAGACTGTGGCATGGCCATTCCCCTGGGAGGTGACTTCTCACTTTCCTCTTATTGTCTCTCTCTCTTCTCGGTCTCTCTTCAGTGAGTGCACATGCCCTATGGAAAAAAAAATGAAACAAAACACCAATACCTGCTGGTTATTTCATAGGTCTGTAAGTCAGAAGTGCAGACATGGCATGGCTGGGTCCTCCACTCGGGCTCTCACACAGCTGAAATCAGGTGTCAGCTGGGTTGTGTTCCTGCCTGAGACGAGGGGAGGAACCCGAGCTCGGGCATGTTGTGATATGAATCCAGTTTCCTGTCGTCGTAGGACTGGTGTCACCATTTCCTTGCTGGCTGTCAGTGAAGGGGGTTGCTGTCAGGTGCTAGAGATCTCACGGTCCTTGCCACGTGGCCTTCCATCTTTAAAACCAGCAACAGAGACTCTCCTTCATATGAGATCCCTCTCATAGTTCTAATTTATTTATTTTTAAGAATAATTTATTTAATGTTATGTATTATTATTATCATTCAGTTTGACCAGAGAAAGACAGAGAGAGAGAGAGGGAAAGTAAGAAAGCAAGCCGCCAGGTCTAGGAATCAAACCATGGTTGGCCATGTGGGAGTCCAGCGCCTTAACCACTATGCCACCTGCCAGCCCTACAGTTCTAATTTCATTTGCCAGCCTGATTCCCTTTAAGGGCACACCTGATAGGCCAGTCCCACCAAGGATAATCTCATCATAAAGCTGACTGGGGGCCTTAATTACATCTGTGAAATTCATTCAAAGCAGCCCCTTGAGCAATGTCTGATCAAATAGTCGAGAGGTGTACCCAGACGTCCCTTAGAAATGGCAGGAAATCGGGTCAGGATTCCCATGGATACCAAAGTCTGTGGGTACTTGGGTGCCTTATATAACCTCTGCACATCCTTCCATTCACTGTAAATCATTTCTGGATTACTCATCGTACCTAATTCAACATAAGTGCAATGTCAATAGTTGTTATGCTGTATTGTTTAGGGAACAACAACAAGGAAAAACCTGCACACATTCAGCACAGATGCAACCATTGCAGGCCTAGCTACGCAGCACACATCAGCGATGACGTAATGTTTCCTATCTGCAATCGGTTGAATCCACAGATGTAGAACCCACAGATGTGGCGAGCTGGCCATATGCACCAAGGGCAGGAATCTTGCCACCATCTTGGAATACCGCCTGTCACACAACCTAGCTCAAGTCGCCACCACCTCTCACATGGACTACTGTGTAGACAACCCACGGGCTTCACTCTTGTTTAATAGTCTGTTATCTACACAGCAGGGTGGTTGCTACAGGGTATGTGTGCTCATTGGAGAGAGACACAGAGAGAGCGGGAAAGTGAGAAATCTCCTTCCAGGGGAGACAGCCAAGCTGCAATCCTTTCTTTAGTCTCCCCTTGGGATTTTGGCCATGCACACTCATTGACGCACCTGGAGTATTTTCCAAGTCTCTGGGCCCAGGACTCAAACTGCATGGTTGGCCAGGTGGAATCCAGCTGCCTTAACCTCCATACCATCTGCTGGCCCCAGAATGACTTTTAAGAACATAAAGCAGATGGTATCACCTCTATTCGAGGACTTCTAAAATCCAAGATCTTTTTCATGGTCTTGAAGGTCCCACCTGGTCTTGCCCTTATCCACCCCTCAGGTACAGAAAATGCTCAAGACATTGTAGGCACAGATACTTGCAGAATGGAGCTGGGCATGGTGGTACACGTGTGTGATCCCAGCAGCTTGGGTGGCTGAGACAGGAGGATCAAGACACGGCAAGACCCTTTTTTTTTTTTTTTTTTTTTTCTCTGTGCCCTGCATGACTCTCATTTTTATTCATTGCTTGAAACAAGGCTCCAAGGACCAGGGGAAGAGTTTCAGGGAGCAGAAAAGGCAGTATAGACACAGTGTTCCAACCACCCAATTTTATTGGGAATAAGAACATTGGAACAGCTATCAGAGAGAAGGAAGCCCAGAGGCTCCTTCCATAGCAAGATCCTTTTTGAGAAGTGAGCCAGGGATGGGACAGACACCTTTCTTACGCAGAGCTGCATTACCACCATCAGCAGGACTTCCCCCCAAAAAAACCGTTGCTCCTTTAGCTCAACACTTGGCACTTAATGAAGAGGGACCAACAAAGGCAGCATTAGGAAGACAAGCCTCAGGATACCCACTCAGCCAACTGTTGGAGTGCTTCTTCATCTTCATCCACTTTGGGAGCTGGCCCTGTAGGCAGATGAGTAGACGGTACACTAGGCAATTTGACTGGAGGTTCTTCCTCCTTATTGTCCACATTTAACATCTCCTGGGCCAATTCCTCCTGTTCCTGCTCTTCTAGCTCCTCCAACAGTTCATCCTCATCCACGTCATCTCCAAAGCCCACAGACCGAGAAATGGCATCTGAGATCGGCTGGGCCACGTCCTGTTGTTCTGTAATATCAGCCATCAGTTCATCCACTTTGTCAATATCCATGTCCTGGTAGGCCTTCTTCATGCCTCGGGCAGCAAGTTCCATGGTACGAAGTACTTCTGCATTGGTAGTGGCAGTCTCGATGGCTTCACGCTGAAACTCTCTAATTCTTGGTCCCATGCTTCTTGGCTGTTTGTAGCTCCCGATGGATCTTCTGTTCCAGAAACTCCTGTTTCTTGATCAGTATCTTCTCTGTCTCTTTCAGTTTCTGTATTGCTTCTTCAGGGGTTGGCTCCTTCTCCTTCGTCCCAGATAAGGAGATTCAAGCTGGTAGTCGTTTTTCATCTTTGATCCCTCTTGCCCGGCACAAAGGACAAAGAAAGCATCAGTGTTCTCTCCCGAAGAATCGCCCAAGACCACTCATCACGATCCACGACCTCGCCTCTCACGCCTCTGGGCGTCCTCCACACTTCCGCCTCGCTCGAGGGAGGGTGGGGATCATCTAGCAAGACCCTTTCTTAAAACAAGCAAACAATAAACACAAGAACATTAACGGGCCAGAGGGTGGTGCAGTAGTAAAATGTGACACTCTACAAGGGAATCTCACATGGGAAGGTTCCCAGTTGGGGTCTGGACACCTCCCTGAGTTTGCCAGTCACTTGCTCATGGTCCAGGACTGGCCAAGACTGGGGGTGTTTTGTGGCATCAGGATCTTGCTGGGGAGTGCTGTTTCTTCATCTCTTTTTCTGTCTCCTCACTTAGGGAATAAATAAATAAATACATTTTAAAACACTGTTTAATAAATGGATAAAGGAATGAGTATCTTTTTAACTGGCCTCCTCCTCCTCTACTCTACTGTCCCCATCTTGGGTAGACATTACCATTTCTCACCTGATCCTGTACAAGCTGTGTTCATTGGCCTCCCTGCTTATAATCTCAGCCCCTTTATCTGCTCTCCATGGGCAGCCAGAGTGATCTCTTTAAAATACAGCTCTGGCTGCAACCACCACTGCTCTCAAACCTCCAGTGGTTTCCTATCCCTAGAAAAAAAAATCTAGATTCTTCTCCCTAGGATTTGAGGCCCACTCCACTTATCCGTGGGCTAGTACCACTGGGCATACTTTTAGGAGGGTGATGAGAAACTCCATTTTAGGGAGATTTTAGGAATACACCTAAACAACATTAAGTAATGTTTTCCCAAAGTCTGTCCCTGTTCAGGTCTTACTTCCTTCTGAAAACTTTAAGGAATTGGGCCAGCCCTGTAGCCTAGTGGTTAAGGGAACCAGATCCCACATGGCCAACCATGATTTGAATCCTGATCCTAGAGGTTTGAAAAACATGCCAGATGTATGTGTGTGTGTGTGTGTGTGTGTGTGTGTGTGTGTATTCCTAAAATCCTGTCAGGATGGAGAAATGGAGGAAAAGAGATTATGGCATGACCAGACCTCACTGGGGGTGATTTCTCTCTCTCTGTCTCTGTCTAGGGAACATACACTTCCTCTGGCAATTAAACAAAATCTTTAAGGAGGAAGTCTCCATTGGGTGAGTATATGCCTTGAACATTTCTTTTTTTTTTTTGAGAGATTTTCACTGTAGGGCGCATGCGCTCGCCAGACAGACAGAGAGACATAGAGACAGAAAGCGAGAAATCACCCCCCAGGGGGGATGGTCACACCGCAATCCCTTCTCCTCCATTCTCCTCTCGGGATCTTGGGCACGCACGCACACGCGCCCGGCATGAGTTTTAAGCCACCGGGTCCGGGACACGAACCGTGGTCGACTACGTGGGAGTCCAGCGACATAGCCATTATGCTAACTGCTGGTTCCCAACATTTCTTCAAGAGAGATTTTTGCTATAAGGTACATGTGCTCACTGGAGAGACAGAGAGAGACAGAGAGACAGAAAGCAAGAAATTACCCCCCCTCCCCCGAGGGGATGGCCACTCCACAAGCCCTTCTCCTCCATTCTCCTCTTGGAATCTTGGTTTTGCACGTACACATTCCTGGCGTGAGTTTGAAGCTTCCGGGTCCAGGACTTAAACTGTGGTCGAATATGTGGGAGTCCAGCAACACAAGCATTACACCATCTGCTGGTCCCTGCTAAATATTTCTGTAATACTTGTCAGTTTTTTTTTTTCCTTTCTAAAGAATTACTTATTTTATTCATTATTATTTTTTAAAATTTGCTATGTGGTATGTATGCTCACCAAAGACAGAGAGAGAAAGTGAGAAAGCAAGCTGCCAGGTCTGGGACTCGAAAAGCACTTGGCCATGTGCAAGTCCAGTGTTTTAACCACCACAACACTTGCAGGACCCCAGTTTTCTTTTTTAATAAAGAAAAAGCAGAGTATTCCCTGGGGCATTTCTATCTGGCTGCAACTGAAGAATAGTTTTCTTTTCACCTGTATTTTGGAATCACTTCTTATTGATGGCAAATGACACTAGTTAATTTAATTTAATTTAATTTAATTTAATTTAATTTATTTATTTTTGGAGAGGTTTTTGTTATAGGGTGCATGTACTCACCAGAAAGACAAAGAGAGACAGAGACAGAAAGCAAGAAATCACACCTGTCTCCTCTCTGCCTTAGTATTTCCTTGAAATCCTTCTTCAAATTATTCAGCACTGCCTCTCCTCTCCTCTTCCCACCTCACCAGCTGTCATCCACTCCTTTGTTTCTCTCTCTCTCTCTCTATTTTTTTTAAGAGAGATTTTTTTGCTATAGAGCACGCCCATTCACCAGAGAGACAGAGAGACAGCAAGAAATCACCCTCGGGGTGATGACCACACCACAGTCCCTTCTCCTTCGTTTTCTTCTCGGGACTTAGGGCATTCATGTGCACATGCCCAGTGTGACTTTGAAGCTGTCTGGTCCGGGATTTGAACTGCGGTTGACTATGTGGGAGTTCAGTCAAGTAACCATCACGTCATTTGCTGGTCCCCCTGTGTCTCTTAATATCCAACTGTTTGTTAGTTTTCATTCTACACGTGCAAACTGAAAGCTCCAGGAGATTGGTTCTTCAGAAGCCCAGAATGCCTCGGCCTGGGGCTTTGTCCACCTGTACTTGGCGAATGATGAACTTCTCACCATTCATGCTACTTCTGTGCCCATCATGCAGTGACTGAGTCATCGCTGTCCTCCTTGACCTCTCGTGGTGGCTCCTGGAGTCAGACAACGGGCAGCTGTCACACTGGCTACGGGCCTTAGGCAAGTCCTTTTCTTCTTTTGAGCTTGTTTCATTTGTCAAAAGGAAGAACAGGCCCACATACAGCAGTGTGCTGCATCACCCTGCCATGCTGGAAGCCACTGAAAGGTCGAGGTTCAGTTCCTGGTTGACCTGTATGTGCTGCATGTGCCCATGATCCTGGCTGGCTGTGAGGACTGGGGGAGGAATGCAATCTGAGACCCTGTTGAGGTTGCTTCTCTCTCTCTCTTTTTAAAAGAATGATTTTATTTAACTTTATTATTATTAATATTATTATTATTTAATTTGACCAGAGAGAAAGAGAGAGAAAGTGAGAAAGCAAATTGCCGGGTCCGAGACTCGAACTACATCCAACCGTGTGGGAGTCCAGCGTCTTTAACTACCATGCCACCTGCTGGTCCACTTCTCTCTCTCACTCTCTCTCTCTCAAAGTAAATAAACAAAAACATTTTACATAAACCAGCGAGACCCCCCCAGAACAACAAGAACAATGGCCTCCGAGGGTCATGTGGGGGTTAAATTGTATTCTACAACGTTTGACAGAGAATTGCTCAATGCATGTTCGTGGTGGCATAATTTGGTTTTTGATTCCACCATCATCAAATAACTGCATGAGATCCTGTGATTCAGGTCTCTTAGGTCACATCCCGGGATTTACATAGGACACACTGATTTGGGAAATGACAGTCAATGGTGATCTGGGTTAAACAAACAAGGAAGAAGGGGAATCTCACCAAGCTGGGGTGACAGGTCACCACATTGCATGAAACGTTCACGGTCTTCAAGCAGCCTGTCACCCAGGGTCCCTCCTTTTTCTGGTTCTCACTCTGAGCAATGAGCCTCCACTTGGGATGATGGAGTAAGAAGCTTCTAGTAGCATGGCTCTGGAAACAATCTTTGTAGAGGGGCTAAAGGAAGAAGCCTTCTCAGAAAGCCATTTCTTAGATCATATAGGCTGGCAGAGGCTTGAGCTTGGGGGCCTACTCCCCAGCTCATGAGCTTTGAGTCCTTGGATAAGTTTCGTCACCTCTCTAAACCTCGGTTTCATCATCTCTAAAATGGGGATTTGACTGTTTGTCACCCAAGCAGATGTTGTGTTGCAACTAAAATGGAACCAAACCTGGAGCTCTGGCCACCCACGCTGAGATTTGAGATTAACTGGGGCAAAGGGCTGATGAGGTGGAGGAGCCAAGGACAGAGGAATTTATGGCAGCCCAGGGTTTATGGCTTTGATATGGATTTATTAAGCACAATTTAGGACCGAAATAGCCTCTTCTGGCCCCCACCCCTCATGTCCACGCTGGCAGCAGCACGGACCAGGCCTCCACTGCAGCATTATCAAAAACATTTCCTGGTGCCAACGAGTGGAGGGAAGGCAGCAGTGGCCCCCGGAATCAGACTGGCAGTCACAGGGTGCTCTTGAGACTGGAGGGCTGAATGAATGGTCAGCCTCTCACCAGAAAGAGGGTGTGAAGGGCTCACTTGTGCTCATGTATGGGTAGCTCTCACAGTTACTATGATCTTATTTAACTGAATCCTGACAACATCCTTCAAGGGTGTTATCAGTCCCATTTTACAGATGAGGCTCGGAGAGGTGGTGACCTGCCCAGGGTTGCACTGATCACTAAGACTTGTGACCTCAGACCAGAATTGTTGTCCCCTCCCTTTGGGAAGAGCTACAGAGGTCCCCCTGCTCCACCCTCCATCTTGAGTGTCACCATCCTAAACATCCCAGTCCAGCCATCACTGAACGCTGTGGTGTGCTGGTGAATGTTTCACAGCTGGCTTTCCAGGAAACAAAAGCCCTGATCGTGCTATTGCCAGTTCTTGTGGTGTAAATGCTCCCACCGTGGACAACGTCCAGCTATCAACGTAGCATCCTTGAACATGGAGTTGGGAAGAGACGCAAGCAAGTCCCCAGCGAACGCGAGGTCTGTGGCAGCCAAGACGCAGGCCATCTATGTAGTTTAGGAGGAGAAAGGTCCAAAGTGGCTGGACACCTGCTTGGGCAACCTCAGATGCACCCCTTGCTTTTATTATTTTTCATCAACTACCCTTGCTTTTGTGAAATGTCCCCCGTCTACTCATCTCTAATGCTGGCAGATTAGGTGACCCTGGAAAAGGTTCCATTCTGGACTCTAATGGCAGATGACAGGCTCTTGGACTCTCTTGCCATTCTTCCAGATCGTTCCATCACCTCTCCTTCATTTCTCCTCTCTTCAGGAGGGAGGATCAACTTTCACTCTCTCCACATATGGGTTCTTGGAGTCAAAAGACTAGAGTTAGATTTCCACCTGATTTCTCAAGGCAGATCACTTTCCCTGGCCTGTCTCCTCATCTGTAAGTGGGAGGTAATCATAATGTCTAACCGACTAACTTCTTTTCTTTTTTTATTGCCAGAGGGAGAGGCAAGTACCGTGTCATCTCTAGACAGTAACCTCTTTCTCCCCTGCCCCATGCATACATACAGATGCTCTATCATGAACAAAGGAAAAAATTCAAAATGGATATTATAATATCCTGGGACTAGCAGATGGCATAATGGTTACATTGCTGGATTCCCACATGGTTGACCATGGTTTGAGTCCTGGACCCAGCTGCTTAACACTCACGCCGGGCTCATGTGCATGCGTGCCCAAAATCCCAAGAGGAAAAGGGATTGTGGTGTGTCCATCCCCACTGTGTGTGTGTGTGTGGGGGGGGGTGATTTCTTGCTTTCTGTCTGTCTCTCCAGCGAGCACACACACCCTATAGCAAAAATCTCTCTCTCTGAAAAAGAAAGAGAGAAAGAACGAAAGAAAGAAGCAAGCAAGCAAGCAAGCAAGCAAGCGGACCAGTCTGTTGCATGGTGGTAAAGGCAGCGATCCCACATGGTTTGTGTTCTGGACCCAGAGGCTTGAAAATCATGTTGGGCACATGTGTGTGGAATCCTGGAAGGAGGGAGAAATGGAGGAGAAGGGACTGTGGTGTGACCATCCCTCACAGGGTGATTCCTTACTTTATCTCTGTCTGCCTGTCTCTGTCTCTCTGTGTCTGCCTCCAGTGAACACATACACCCTCTGGCAAAATTTAAAACATATAAAAAGATATGAAAGCATTCTGTGCACCATAGAGAACTGTAAGAACTTCTTCATTCTTATTTCTAATATCTTAAAAAGAAAAAAAAAAAAGGAAAGACACCCATCCAAGGATGTAGAAAACATACGTGCCATTTATTTTGTTTTATAAACCTTTGTTAAAACATACAAGAGTAATAAATGTTTTTTGCTTCTTTGGCCCATCGGGCGGCAGTGACAAGGGCTCAGGGGTCAGCGCAGGACCTAATGACATTCATACCCACAGGAAGATGTGGATTGGTCAGATGGGACCCAGCCCACTTCCGGAACTGCTTGATGTGAATTTCACAGTTCGTTTTAGTCAAGGCAGATCACTGAAAAATTTGGCAAAAGCAGTTGTCTTGGTCACCACGAGAAGTCGAGGAGCATCCATTTCTGACTCTCTCCCGTCCTCTGTCCACTCTCAGGAGAGTCACGTGGGTTCAGGAAGTTCCTGAGAGCTGCCTGAAGAAAGGGGTGTCTTGGTGGAGGAATTACGGTACCCACGCTTGCCCTCAACAGCCCTTTTTTAGTCCAACAGATTTTATGTTTTAGGATCACAACTCAGGTAGCCAAAAAACAAAAGAAAAAAGAAAAGATGGATTTCCAATGTTGTCCTCAGCTTAGAATCAGAAAAGTAAACCTTTTTTGTTTTATATTTTCTCCATTGCAATGAGTTATTAAAGTGGAATGGATTTCTCCTCCAGAAAGGGTAAACTTGGAGCAGAGGACACATACCTTGACCCAAAAATGGCCATTGTCACCTCATTCCACTCCATAGAGTCTCATCTTAACTTTGCTCCCGGGACAAGAGGCCTGAGTAAGACTGGACGGTGGAAGAACAGAGCAGGAATAACCACCATAAGCAGGAAGACATCAGCTTCCCTACCTTGCCACAGACCAGGTTGAGCCCCCCTGGCTGGGCTTTCTGGGGCCCTGGAGTGAGGGTAGCTGAGGGAGGCTTGAGAACTTGGGGCGGAAAGCAATCTCTGCTGGGATGGGGGCCTTGGTCTGGTGGAGTGGGGAAGGCTGATCATGATGGCACTGGAGAAAAGGGGCTCTCTCGGACAAGCCACCCTAAACCCTTCCCATGCCTCTTCTACAAAAGGGACAATCACTAATGGTAGAATAATGGTCACTGCTTCTGCTCCCATTCACTCAGAAAGGTCACCCTGGGGTGGAGGATAGCCCATCAGCTGACTCTCCTACCTAATCACACTCTGGCCCTGGGACAATCAACCTTTTATTCCCCCTGGCCAGTGGCACTTTCCAGAACCTCCCCACAGTCACCAAGATTCTTCATGGATGGCTGCTCCATCCTGGGGCTTAATATTTCCAAAATGCACCTGAATGACATTCCTCAGAGCAGGCCTCAGGTCTTCTTACTCCTCCCCTACCTCTCACTTGCACTGTTCCGCCCCAGAGGGCCAGGCCACAGTGATCTGTCTCCCAGGAGCAAGATCCCTGCTCCCCAGACTTGGGAAGTGAAGAGAAAAGGGATCAGGAGTCATAATCATGAATTCTCCAGAAAATTTCTCAGCAGATAGGATCTGGACCCCAAGTGGCTTTCAGTGCAGCCTCAGGCTGATTGTAGACCTGGATGTGGGTAGGGTTTCTGGAAGGAGAAAGCCTTTAGTTTCTGAGGCTGATGAAGGGGGAAATCCCTCAACTCAATCACAGTGAGGTCCTATTCTGATCCAGGGAGATCAAAGTTCAAGTCCTGACTCAGCCACATGCTAGCTGTATGATTTCAGGAAGAACAATTCGCTCAACTCTACTTGGGGCTTCTGTAACAATCTCTAGGTGAAGGGGAGGGTGCAATCAGACAATGCATGTCCAATGCCTTAAGGCAGCGCCAGGGAGTAAGTGAGGAAGAACTTGAGACAAGCCCTGGGGAAAAGTCCTCCTTAATAGCACCCTGATCTGAGAACTCACCCATTCCCCCTCTCCATCGCCAAGCCTCTGCACTCCCCACTGATCTGCCCTCATCTCACCTCCCTGTTGCCCCCCAACTTCCAGCCTCTGGAGGAGTGCTGTGTTTAGTTTCCGAAAGCCCAGCTCCCTTCGTGTCCCTCTCAGTCACTCATGACCTTGGATTGGCCCTCAAGGCCCCATGCTCTCCAGGACTCCTGCTTGGCTCCAGAGAGCCCAAACTTTTCATGGCTTCTCTCAACACCATTCTTCCTACCACCAGGCCTTGGCCCAGGCTGTTCTGTTTGGAATGTGCTGTCTTCCTGTTCCACCAGCTGGAATCCCACCCTTCCTCAAAGGCCTAATGCAGTCTGCCTCTTTCCAGATGCCTTCTCTGCCCATTCCAGCCCTTCCTCCAAGTTCCTGTGGCATTTGTCAGTCTCACTGCTGAAAGCCTGTAGGGACTGTCACCCTGAAAATGCATCCAAGTTCTCTGAAGTAGGGGAGGACAGTGAGGTTGGAGGAAGAAGACTGATGTCTTCTCAGCAGTCTCTGACATGTGGACTGGCCCCAGCTGGTGCTAATAAAATGTTTCTGTAATGACTAGGGGAGTTGTTTCTAAGTCATCCTCAGCCTCTGGTGAAGTGGTTTCGAGGAAAAGAAGATGGCTAAGCAAGGGGACAGTGGAAGGTGCAGAGGGGCCTCTGAGGCTGAGACAGCAGAAAGGGGAGGAGGAAGGTGTTGCAATCTCACCCAGCTCAAGGGTTCTGTATCTGGACACCAGCCCAGTACTGAGAGAGGAGAAGTACCGGCTTGAGGGAGAGGCAAGTCCCGTGTCATCTCCAGACAGTCGTCCTTTGGGGGTAAAAAAGTTGGAAAATATGGAAGAAGGTGAAGGCAGTGGCTTCCACAGGGAAAAGTTATCCAGGAAAGCAGAAGACTTTCCAGCTGGGTTCTCCCCAAGTCAAAGTTCCGATATCCAGAGCAGAGCAGGGGCCGAGGGTGGCAATGGGATGTGACCTTCAGCACACATGCTTGGACGCTTCGCTCTTTCCATTACTGCTCTGGCACCAGCCCTGTTGTCACGCCTTCCTTTGTGGTGACCAGGTGATCACCAGGTGCTCTTGAAGGGGGCTTGGGGGAGCCAGCAGAGTCCCCGACCCCCAGCGGCTTGCTAGATGACTTCTTGCTTGGTGATAGTCGGCTGGGGGATGGCAGAAGGGGGCTTGACAATTGTGGTGATGGCTCCTGGCAGGAGCTTGTAGGGTTCAGACCCTGAGCCACCTGGTGGTGAGGGCTGCGGAGTCTCAGGGGTAGCTGGAAGAACAAAGAGACAGATGGAGGCTTCTCACAATTCCAGCCTTTTGGGGATTAAATAGAGCCCTGGGAAACTTCTTTCTCCTTTCTGAGACTTAGTTTCTCTTATAAAATGGGAGAACTAAATGAGATGATTTCTGTCTCCTATGGCTCAAACTTCCTGAGTCTTAGATCATAAAGAAAGCTGATCAAGGAGTTACAGAAAGTCCTACCACCCCATCACCTACTCTGCCATCTGCTATGGAGATGGACTGCTTCTTCCAGAGCAGAGCCCAGGTCTGACTCGCCCCTAGGGCAATGGGATGTGTGACAGGGATAACCATTCTTGGGAGAAGGAACAGCAGTTGAAGAGACCCAAGGCTATTGGGCTGAAAAAATACCATTTCTTTGATATTTAGAAAATTAGTAACAGAAACTAGATGCCGACACCTCTATGACAAAGTTGGAGAGCAACTTTGACTACTTGGCCAACTCCATTCACTGAATGACTTTCCTAAAGAATGATCTCAGTGAAATGCCATCTCATCTCAGTGGAGTACCTCATTCCATTGATAATCTCATTCTTTAAGCGTTTCACCCAGTGACAAACTCACTCTCTGGAGATTTTATCTCAGGATGATCTAGCCCTGTGGTTGTCCAATAGTCTTACCCAGTTGAGCAACCTTACTTTAATAAACACTGATGGTCCATGCCACCTAGTGAAATCCTCACCCAATGGGCATCCTCACCCCCATGGCCAACCTCATCCAGTGAACTGCCTCATCTCAAGGTCAACTTCATTTAGTAGGGGCTTTCAATCATCTCACTGAATACAACAGCTTCACGGGGTAAGCAGCTTTGTTTAACAGATGGATAACTTCGCCCCTGATTTCGCCCCCCCCCCGCCCCGACAC
>NW_006159691.1:741066-742229 GCF_000334495.1 Tupaia belangeri chinensis
CCCCCCCCCCCCGCCCCCAGCTCAGAGAATATTTGTATCCCATTTCCGCCCTCTAGACTCAACCTTCTCCTGCTTCCTCTCTTAGGCCCCACCCCTTGCAGGGTAGAGCCCAGGCTGCCCACCTGCCTGCCCCCTGGGGCGGGGCCACTCACACATCTGTCCATTGCTGAGGTGAGCGGGCATTGTGTTGGCAACAATGACGTTGGTGCCCATGTGTTCCTGCATTAAGTGAGGATGCAGGGGGTGGTGGGCATGGGGCGCATCACTGGAGGACCCTGTAGGTAGAAAGGTAGTCGGTCAGAATGGAGAGTCTGGGATAAGGACCACAGGGCTTGAGGCACCATCTTTTCAGGTGTGGCCAATCGACCTGTCCATCCAACACTGACAGTACCTAGTGGGTATCTACTGGGTTAGCAAACTAGGGCTTACCATTCCTATCCATAGGCTTCATGAGGGTATTGAGAGGACTCGACAAACCAAGAGAACAAAGTGATTTCAAAGGACCAAGCAGCATGTCAGTAAGCTGAGAGATCACGTAAATATTGCAATGGGTGGTGTATTGATTGCACAGTAATATCATGGATTTAATCAATGGCTCACCATGTTCCTTGGTCTGCAAGTCCTTCAATCATTTGGTTCCAACTCATCTTTCAGCCTCATCCCCCACCTCCCTGCTTCAGCCAAGATGGCTACTTATAGCATATCAGTGTCTCCTGGGGTATTTTCCTATTTCTGCGCTTTTGCTCATGTTGCCACTTGTATTTTCTATCTTCAGAGATGCTTTCTCACCCTCTGTGTCTGTAAGTCCAAGTCTCAACTCAGATACTTCCACTTTCTGGAAGCCTTTCCTGAATCTCCCCATTCTCCTGAATCTCCGTCATTGGTATTCCCCCAGTAATTTATCTGTAATCCAACTTTTAGGAACAACCACTTCTGTGTAAGAGCATTATAATTATAGGTATGTTTTTCTTCTTTCTTTGAGGGCCCGGCAAAGTGTCTGGAATACAGTAACTGCTTCAAACAATATGTCAGGGGATGAAAATATCACACAGGGTGTGGTTCTGTAATAGGCCATGGTCATTAATAAAACAATGATGCTTTCTTTTTAAAAATTTGCCAGAGGGCATGCGTGTTCACCAGAGAGAGACAGAGAGGAGGAGAGG
>NW_006159691.1:742260-755605 GCF_000334495.1 Tupaia belangeri chinensis
ACACCCCCCCCCCCCCCCCCGCCGCCTCCAGAGGGGCGTGACCATGCTGCCATCTCTTCTCCATTTCTCCACCCTGTTGGGATTTTAAGCATGCACACAGGTGTTCCCACTGTAACTTTCAGGCCACCGGGGCCAGGATTCTAACTGTGTGGTTGGCCATGTGTGATCTGGCTCCCATAACCACTCGGTCACTGGGCTGGCCACAGATGATGGTGCAATAGTAAGGCTTATAAGAGGCTTTAAAATAGGTTTAATCCAATCATAACTAACAATTATTGAGCACCCATTGTATGCCAGACACTGCCTGACAGTGCTTTATATGTTTTATGTAATTAAAACATTTGACAGTGGTTCTCAAATGAAATGGATTTGGCCCCATCGAGGACATTGTTAGCTGTTACCACTGGAGAAGTGCCACTGGCATCTCATGAGTAGAGGCCAGGAGTGCATCTAAATGATCCACAGGAAAGCTCCTCCCCCCACACAACCAAGAATCATCCAGTCCCACACGCTGAAAGTGACAAGGTTGAGAAACCTTCCCCTCAGACACCTCATCACTGGTAACTAAGTCACCTCCAAAATCTTAAGTTCAAGCTTCCTCACTTTGATTTTGCCTCCTGTCCTTACAGCTCACCTAACCTAGTATCACAGCTGCAAAAATTCTTCACCCTTACTGACCCCCACTTTTACAATATCACCCAACTGTAGTTCTCTTTCAGTCCAACTGTCATTATAATCACTCATTGCCATCATCTGCCATTCCTTCATCGTATCCCCTTCGCGGTAAAGCGTTTTCAGAGTCGTCTACACTATCTACACTTCTCACTTTCTCTCACTTTCTCATTCACTCACTCTGAACACTCTGCAACCTGGTTTCCATTCTCGTGGTCCTGACACAGCCATCAACACAGTTGCTAAGAGCCTCCATGTTGCCAGGCAGATGGACACCTCCCTCCCCATTCCTTCCCTTTCTTCCTTCCCATGCCTCCTTCACCTTCCCCCCGTTTCTCGTCCCTTCCCTGATTCATGTTCTCTTCCTTCCCTCCCCTTTCTTTTTCTCGGTGGAACTGAACAGCATCCAATGTTCTGTCCTTAAAACAGTGTCTTTTACAACTCTGGAATTTGCCTGGTTTTCTCCTGTCCCTCTGGCGATCTCCCTACTTCCATGGCCTTCCATCATTGCACCCTTTTCCTCCTGACTCCTCAATGTTGGAGAGCACAGGGCTGCCTTTCCTCTTCTGTTCGAGAAACAGACTTATCCATGCAACCGCCTCCTTGATAACTCAGCCCAGATCTAAAAACCATCTCAGGCCTACCTGAAGTCCAAAGTGGACCTCTTGGGTCACCTTTCACCATCACCCCACACCCAGCCTCTAGGTTTTTTTTTTCTTTTTTTGTTCTTATTCAGCTCAGTAAATGACTCCACCATCATTTTTGCTACTTAAATCAAAATATAGACTTTGTTCTTGACTGTGGCTCTTCCTCTCACTCCTCATGTATGACCAATCAGCTAGTCTCTGTCTCTCTCTGTCTTTCTCATTCATTGGTGGTGTTGGGGAATAAACAAAAATAAACTTAAAAACAAAAAGAAAAAAAAATCCAAATTTCTGACCATACCTGCAAAACCATGCTTAGGATTTGTTTTCTACCTAAGCTCCACCTTCATCTCATATATCAAAATGCTGCCCTTCTTTCTCAAACCTCTCTTGCCACAAGGCCCTAAACCAGTTATTTCTGAGTAGAATGTTCTCTTCTTGATTTGAAAACCTTTTTCTTTCATCCATCAAGTCTTAAGGAGGCCCCCTTTTTCGTTAAACTCGGTCACGTTACCTGTGTATCTCAAAATCCGTCGTTACCATCTTTATAAAATACTTGGCCATTGTCTGCTTCCATGAGCCTTTACACACACATCTATGTTTGCGCACGCACACACACACACACACACACACACACACACACACACACACACACACACACACACACACACACACACACACACACACACACACACACACACACACACACACACACACACACACACACACACACACACACACACACACGCGCTCCTCCAGGAATGCAAAGATCGCATTCCTGAGTCTCCAGCACTTTCAAAAGTATCTGGCACCAGCGAGGCTCTCAGTGCCTGAACAAATGGCCCATTGCCCTTGCCCCAGCTCTCCTGATGGAGAAACTGAGGCATGGTCTTGTCTCCTGGAGAGCGCCGCCACCCTCTGCCTCCCTCCCCGGGCTGGCTGACCTCCCAGCAGCATCTCCTGCAGCAGGTTGTCGATCTTGGCCATGCCGAAGAGCTTGATGAACTGGATCTGCTCGATCATCTGCCAGGTGATGCTCTGCAGCGTGGGCAGCAGCAGCAGCAGCTCGCCAAAGCGGCCGCGCGAGTCGTACTGGCGGTCGTTGATGTAGTCCTCCAGGCTCACCTGCACCTGCGAGCGCAGCCGCTTGATCTTGCCCGGGTCGCTCAGCCCCTTGGCATCTGCAGTGGGAGGGGGCAGGCAGTGGGACCCAGATGGAGCATTTGAGGAGACAGGGTCCAGGTGTCTCCCCCCGCACATACAGGGCCCAGACAGGGGGTCCGGGGACCCAAGATCATGTAGGGAGCCTTTGGCAGGGCTGGAGCAAGAATTCAGGGCCCTCACCAACCAAGGCTCGCTAGCAGAAATTGTGGCTTCCTGGACTCGGGTGCAAAAAAAGTTCCTGTCTTGTTTTCTAATAAACCAAACTGGGCGAGTAGGGGATAGGGAATGAGGATGGGACCGCAAAAATAGGGGCACCAAGCAACCTTCTTATCTTACACACGGGGAAACTGAGGCACCAGGAAAGGAAAGGCCTTGCCTCAGGTCATAAGCCAGTTGTCGGCAGAGCCATGATATGAACTAGGGTTCCTGACACAGTGGGGCGTCTGTCCTCTAGTCTTAGCCACTTCTGCTGCAATAGAACAGTCTCCCCTCAGGGACTCAGCCTCTCCACCCTCCCCTCCTACGTCTGTTAGGACGCCCCTCACATCCCCGAATCCCTGTGGCTCCTCTGTCACTGTTGACCACGCAGGATGCAATTGTCTCTCCCACCAGACTAAGCCCTATGTGGGTAGACACGTGTCTGCTTGGCCATTTTGTCAGTTTATTTTCTTATCATAGCTTACTAAGTTATTTCTTCCATGAGTGAAAGAAGCAGAGAGAGCGAGAGCAAGAGTGAGAGAGAGAGAGAGACAGCACCCCCAATAGGTTCTGGATGTTGTAAACTCCTCCAGCTCAGCCAGCCTCAATCATGGCATATTCAGGGAGCTCTCTGAACAGGAACTCAGAACTTGCCCATGTGGGTCAGTCTGGCCAAGTGTTGTGTTTTACAGCTGTACATCATCTGGCTCCTTTTTTGTTTTGTTTTGTTTTTTTGAGAGGTTTTCGCTATAGGGTGCGTGCGCTCGCCAGACAGACAGAGAGAGACATAGAGACAGAAAGTGAGAAATCACCCCGCAGGGGGGATGGTCATGCCGCAATCCCTTCTCCTCCATTCTCCTCTTGGGATCTTGGGCATGCATGCACACACGCCCGGCATGAGTTTTAAGCCACCAGGTCCAGGACGCAAACCGTGGTCGACTACGTGGGAGTCCAGCGACATAGCTATTACGCTAACTGCTGGTTCCCCATCTGGCCCCTTTTATTTGTCATTTAAAAATAATACTTGGTACTATCGAATTTATTAAATAGCTATTTTGTATTATTTCTTTTTTTTTTGAGTGGTTTCTGCTAAAGGGCGCGTGCACTCACCAGAAAGACAGAGAGAGACAGAGAGACAGAAAGCAAGAAATCACCCCCCAGGGGGATGGCCATGCTGCAATCCCTTCTCCTCCATTCTCCTCTCGGGATCTTGGGCATGCATGCACATGTGGCCTGTGTGAGTTTAAGCCGCCAGGTCCAGGACTCGAACCGCGGTCAGCTACATTGGAGTCCAGGGACATAGCCATTACGCCAACTGCTGGTCCATTTCTTGAATGGATAACTGGAAGAGGGATGGGTAAATGATGGAAAGTTGAATGAAAGAAAATAATGAATAAATTCTACATTCTTAACCTTGGAGGGGACTCAAGAGATCATCCAATACTTAGATCTAAACCTTCATGGAGGTCCTGTATTTGCTTCCTCTTTTATGGACAAAGGAAATGGCAGAAAGAGAATTCAGCCGCATTTCCAACGGGCTTTCTTCCTGAGCCACGTTTGGGCACTGTCTCATTCAGTCAACAAACATTTACTGAGCACCTCCTACATGCTAGGCCCTGGCCTGGGTCCCCTGCCTCTCCAGTTGGTTGCTGACCGACAGCGTCTGTAACTCTGTCCATTTCCTAAGCCATTACGACCTGCCAAGCCCTGTACCGAGCACTGCAGGGCATGCAGCCTGGGCTAGGCTTTAGGGAAACTAGAACTAGAAACCTCACCCTCCAGGAAACGGGGAGTCGAGCAGATAGGTAAGCCCATGGGCTGGGAGATAGGGAGATAGTGACTTAGAGAACAGTCCAAAGTTCAGTTCTGAGTCTGCCATTTCCTGATTGGCTGACCTGGGGCGAGTTAATCAATCTCCCTGTGCCTCAGTTTCCTTATCTACAAGGTGAGACTATTAATTCCTACATCAAGGTACCATGTTCGTACGTAAGAGAATCCATATGATATGTTTAAGAAGTTGCCTTAGTGAGCATTCAACAAATTCCCCTCCATTACTATTATTATTATCATTTTAATTTGTGGGAGGGTGTTTGCCCTCACTGAACAGAGACAGAAAAAGAGAGTGAAGCAAAGTGAGAAAGCATCCTCCTCCCTTGGGGGTGGTGATGTAGCCATTCCTTCTGCTCCATTTCTCCTTTTGGGATTTTGAGTGCACGCACACACATGTGTCCAGGGTGTCTTCTCAAGCTGCTGGGTCCGGGACTTGAACCACACAACTGGTTGTGTGGGATGCAGCTACCTTAACCACCATATGATGGGCTAGTCCTCCGTTACTAGTTTTTAAAAATAGTTACCTATTTTAATTTTGTGTACTTCTATTATTATTACTTTCATTTGCTATAGGGCATGTGCAACACCAGAGAGAGAGACAGAGAAAGAGAGAGAGGGAAAGTGAGAAAGTAAGCCACCAAGTTCAGGACTCAAACTGTGCTCAGCCATGTGGGAGTCCAACACCTTAACCACCAAGCCATTACTATTATTATCAGAAGTGATCTCTATGTAGACAGGGCCCTAGTGCTAAGGACAGTGCCTGACACACAGTAGGTCAATTCTAACATGTAAGTGGGAGGGAGAAGGCAAGCAAGCCTCTGAGGCTGAGGCACCTGGATATTGTATGAGAGCAGGCTTTGTACAAGACAGGATTCTGCAAAACACAGGTGCAGAAGTCAGCAGACGGAACGGGGAGGAGAGTCAGGAGCCCGAGAAAAGGGCAGGTATGTGGTATCTTCATGCTGCTAAGAGAAGGATTAAGAGATGCTGCCTGCAGTCGATGGGACACAAAACAAAGCCATACAAGGCATGTAAGGAACTCACAAAGAAAGTCTACAGAGAGGCACAAATAGCAGCGAAGGTCTATTGAAAGGATGGAAGAGAAAAGATGGGAAATGTGAGAAGCAAGAATCCTCAGCCATCCTAGGAGGGAAAACACCATCCAAACTGGATGAATCAAAAACATAAGGCCTAGCGTTTTCTTTAGAACTGTCGAGAAACTGCCAGAAGAAACAGATACAAGACTCAGGCATTTGAGGAGACGTTTCAAAAAATGGAAGTATTAAAAACCATTATCTTTAAATATTCCCCGCCAAAAAAAAAAAAAAAATGAGACAAGCTTCCTTCAGGGTGTAGGCCTTGGGCTGGAAAAGCGGGGAGGGATAGAGGACCTATTTGCATTTTCAGTCCGTGGAGACATTATTTTGGTTCCATTTTACAAGGAAAGGAAGCACAGATGAAAGAAAAGAAGGAAGATGGGAGATAAGGAGAAAGAAGGAAAGAGGAAGGAAGGGGAAGAAAGGAAAGACAAACCCAGGCCTTCGGGATCAGTCTTGTCAAGTCCCATCACCCCCTTGGGCCTGGATTTGCCTCATCTGTTACATGGAGCTCCAGGCCGTGCTGACGATGAGGCTGTGAGCACGAGGAGGTAATCCACTGGGAGAGATCTGTCAGGGATGTGGCAGGAGGTGTGGTCAGTACCTGGGTCGAAGAAGATGATGGCCTTGAGGCACGCGTACTCATTGTCATCGATCTGCAGCTCCTGGAAGGGCAGCACCAGCTCATCCAGGATGCGCATGGACACCCGGCTCATCTCCGCCAGCTCCGGACAGTGCCGGGGGACGATGTAGTCATTGCCTGGAGGGCCAGGAGAGAGAGAGGATGGGGCAGTCGCCCTGGCTAGACCCCTCTCCTCCAGCTTTGGCTTTGCCGTTGGCATCTCAGCTGGTGCCCGTGGGAGGGGGACTGGCAGGGATCGTCACACTCATTTATAGAAGAGGGAAGGAGGCCCAGAGTAAGAGGATAAATTGCTTAAAGTCGTCCAGCTGGCCTGGGACCTTGGCTTTCCTAGGACTTCTTTCATATCACCCAAGTTCCATTTACCTACATCTCCCAGTACAAAAGACATTCCAGAGTCACTCCGGAGGCACCAAAGCACCAAAGTGCAATGGTCCAGATGCTGGGGCTGAGCTCCCCTGGACCTTCAGGACATGTTAGGAGTGAGGTCCTGCCAACAGTAGCTGGGTATGTTTGGATTAAGGTACTTAAGCCCTCTCAGCCATAAGATGGAGATCGGTAACACAAAGGGACTTCAAAAAGCTTAACAAAAAATAAAATTAAGGTATAATTTTATGCTGGTACAAAAAGATTTTGAGGTACACACATAGTGATTGTATACCATGCATCTTCCATGAAATGGAATCTTTTGAAGATTCCTCGAAGAGCTTTCTTCATAGGTTGCTGAATTCAAAGAGGTAACATTTGTGAGGTAATTAGCAGTGTCCCTGGCATGTAGCGTGGCTTTTAAGCGTTTAAGCATTTAAGATAGTAAATATAGTGGTCAGCAGTGGCATGGTGGTTAAGGTGCTGGATTCCCACATGGCTGACCATGATTTGAGTCCCAGACCTAGTGGCTTGCTTTCTTATTTTTTTTCTGTCTCTCTCTAGTGAGTGCACGTGCCCTATAGCAAATTAAAACAGAAATAATAAATGAAATTAAACAAATAATTTTTTTAAAAAGATAATAAATATGTCCTGAAGGTATAGGTGAGCAAGGCTGGAGTTTTGGGCTGTTCCTGGCTACCACTAGCTCCTATTCTAAAGGAAACAGCTCAGCAGAATGCCCGGGCAATTCCAGGGATAACCCTGGTCATGCTCTAAAATCAACACTGGCGAAAAGTTGCTCCTTGCATCTGAGTAGGGTGTCCAGTTGAGAATGGAGTCCTGGCAGTCTCCATTGCTAGCCTGAGGACAGGGCCACCCTTGACCTGTGTTCCTTACTTCTATGTGGTCCTGTGGATGTCTCCCCCATGTCCGGGTGTGCCATACTGCCTGTGCCCTCCAAGAAGCCCTGGCTGGGCAATGGCCTTCTCACCTAGAAGCAGCACGTCCTTGAATACCATGGATCGCTTGGTGGCTCCGAGCAGCAGGTGCTCACCGGCGTGGGCTCTGAGCAGGGCCACCTGGAAGGGAGAAGGTGTGGTGTCTGCCATCTGCACCGCTCACTAAGCAGTGGCCCTGAGCAGATAGCTCCATGTCCTCCTCTGCCTTTACCTGCCCCAGCTATAAAATGGGCATTATCAAACTGCTGCCTTCCTCCTGTAACTGATAAAGCTAGGGACGTGGGAAGGCTTCAGTGGCAGCCTGGAAGGGGAGAGAATGTACGCTCGGGGCCGGGTGAACTCTTCGCCTGCTCTGCCCTCGACCCGTGCCACCCTTGGGCAGGGTGCTGCTCCCCTCTGTAAGTGACATTCTGGGTTTTTATTTATTTATTTATTTATTTATTTATTTATTTATTTATTTATTTTTGTGGGGGTGGAGGTTTTTGCTATAGGGCGCGTGTGCTCACCAGAAAGACGAGAGACAGAGACAGACAGAAAACAAGAAATCACCCCCCAGGGGGGATGGCCACATCGCAATCCCTTCTCCTCCATTCTCCTCTCAGGATCTTGGGCACGTATGCATACGTGCCTGGCGTGAGTTTAAGTCACTGGGTCCGAGACTCCAACCGTGGTTGAGTCCAGCGATGTAGCCATTACGCCATCTGCTGGTCTCCATTCTGGGAATATTAGAGCACAGGCTCAAAGACTTTCACTGGATTCTCAATATGGTTTATAATCCTCAGAAGTTCAAAAACTGTGGGTCCCAAATCCCTACCCACAGATCAACTGTGGAGAACTAGAAAGAGTCCTTTCTAAGAGCACAGATTCTTGGGCTCTGCCCTCAGAAATTCTGATTCTGGGGAGAGGATGTGGGCCCCGGGGGTCTGCATCTAGCAGGTTGATTCAGATGTGCAGTTAGGTTTATGAAATCACTGGTCCATAAGGGGGTACCTGCCAGCTTGGCATTGCGAGAGTCTAGGAATCTAAGAGAGCCTTACGAGGACTTAGATGTGGATGTCGGTGTCAGGGCTGGCTATTCCCAAGGCAAAGGGAGAAGCCTTTGGAGACTGAAGGCTGAAGCAGCGGCCCAGCTGGCTCACAGGGTGACACTTCCTGCTCTTTCAGAGCCATCTACTGAGTGCTTACATAAGGACCAAAGAATGGGCTGCTAAAAGAAAAAAAGCAGCAGGCCGGTAGCCTCAAGGGTCTTATCTTCAAGGTAGGGTTAGGGAGTTTGGAGGTTTGGTAGCAAGCCAACTGAAGGTTTAAAAGCTTTTGTTCATTCATTCATTTGATTGTTCATTCTTTTAATTATCAAATGTTAAACGCCACCTAAGTGCCAGACTCTTTTTTTAGACAATGGGGACACAAAGCTAAAAAAGACAGACAAGTTCTCATAGGACTCACATTAAAGGCGGGGGTGGGGAGGGATGTGTGTGCAGAAAATAAACAGATAATAAAGTAGAAGTAAGTAAATAGCACAGAAGGTAATAGTGTTAAAAAGGAAGGAAGGGGGCCAGCAGATGGCACAGTGGTTATGTCGCTGGACTTGCACATGACTGACCACGGTTTGAGTCCCAGTCCCGGTGACTTGAAAATCATGCCGGGCACATGCGCATGCGTGCCCAAGATCTTGGGAAGTGAATGGAGAAGGGATTGCGGTTTGACCACGGGTAATATCTCACTTTCCCTCTCACTGTCTCTGTGTCTCTCTCTAGCAAGTACACATGCCCTAAGGCAAAAAACCTCTTCTAAAAAAAGGAAAAAAGAGAGGAAGGGAAGAAGAGAGAAAGGACAGAGGGAAAGAAACAGCGAAAATGAGAGCGGAAAGAAGGAAGGGAGGGAGGGAGGTGACGGCTGTGTGAAAAAGAGTGATGGGGCAAGAATGGCTGCAGTGGACAAGGCGGCGACATCGTTCTAAGGTCTGGAAGACACCCAGCACCGGTAAGATTCATCACTCCATTTGTGGGAGTGGATAAAGGACAGAATGGGTGAATGAATGGGTGGGTAGATGAACAGCCATCACCACTTCCTCTTTGAATCTAGTCCCTCCCAGAAGCCACCTGTCCTTGCCCCTCTGTCCCCTGTGGGCAGGATGGCCTGAAGGGGACAGAAAAAGAGGAAACACAGGAACCAGCTGTGGTGGCAAGTGTCCACGTTCCAGGACCAGGAGGAGCAGGGTGAAGTATGCTTGTTACCATGCCCTTCCTGCATGCCAGGCACTGTGCAGGGCTGTATTGGTCACCCTGGTGGCCCTCAGACTGCCAGGCAGAAGACCTGAATTTGAACCCCACCCATGGCCACTGGCTCTGTGACTTCAGGGCAATTGCATCAGGACCTCAATCCCCTTATCCCATCATGCCCAGCTTTCTAGGTCTCAAAGGATTGATGCCCCAAACAAACCAAGAAGCGCGCTAACTTGGGAGCTGGCTCTTGGGGCACCGTCAGCAGAACTGGGGTGTCCTGGGGTGGTCAAGGCTTCCCCAAGCTCTCCGAGGTCTGTCCCACCCCTGTGAGCAAGACAGCTCCTGACAGGCCATGAGTGGAGAGCTGGGAACCCTCCTGGTCCCAGGTTCAGCACAGGCGTGGGGTTGTACTGAGGGTGGGCAAGCAGGTGGGGGGTTAATGATTGTCCTTTGTTACTGGCCACCCATCACTGCTTTCTGAGAATGCTCTGAGCCCCTGCCAGGGGGGTTTGGGTGGGAAATCACAGTTAACAATTGCTCAGCTTGGGGGTATCTTGTTGCCCTGCTCAGCCCCTGGGAAGGAACAGGAGGGATTAAACATTAATGCAGACTCTCCAGCAGAGGGGACCAGGTCCAGAGCACAAGTTGCTGGGGAGAAGTCAGGGGCAGCTTGGACACGATCCCTATGCTGTCCACACTCCCGAAGGAGGGCAGAATCCATGAGAGAGGGCCTCTGGTCCAGCCGCATGTATGAGGCTGAGGACCAGCCAACCAGAGCTCTGAGACCCAGCTTCCCAACATGTAGCATTCACAGGTGTCCCAGGAGGGCCCAGAGGCCGAGGGGTTTGGGAAGCCCTGACTGCAGAGTTAGACAGTTGCCTAAACGGCGGGGCTCCTCAGGAGCTTTAATCAACCAACGTACGCGCTCAGTCTCTTCAGCAAAACGTGGGAGGAAATTCCCTGAGGCAGGGAAGGGGACAGCCCAACTCCCTTTTCCCAGACCGGGAAGATGCTGCAGAGGTCAGGCAGGAGCCCTGGGCAGGAGCTGTCCTGTGCGGCATCTCAGAAACTCATCTGTCCTCAGACACACTCCACCTTCCTTCAGCCCACTTTTCCCCACTGGGACATTTGCAGTTTCCCGAAGAATGTGCTCTAGTAAATGAAATGCTGGCCCAGTTGTCCTGGCTGGGTGAAAGGAAGATGCTTGATACTCAGGGAGACCGGCCGTGTCCAGTCACTGGGCAAGGGCTCCATCGTGTGATCCTCTGCTTTTCGAATAGTAATGTCCTAATCCTCGCAACAGCACACCGGACGGGGGATTATCACTCCCACGTTACAGGTAAGAAAACTTAGGCTCAGAGAGAGGCAGTAACTTGTCCAAGATGACCCGGGGAACCCATGTTAGAGCCTCCTTAAGCCAAAAATCTCCCTGGGTCCCTGTCAACAGCCCATCAGGAGGGCTGCTGGGTGCAGTGGCTAGAAGCCTGGACTTTGGAGCTTCCCTGCTTTGTTCTAATCCCAGCTGTGCTGGATTCTAGCTGTGTGACCTTGAGCAAGTCACTCAACTTCTCTGTGCCCCAGTTTCCTCCCCTAAAAGATGGGAATAATAACAGTATCTGCCTCCTGCGTGGTGCCAGCTTGGAGGGGTTCAGGGAGTTTGTATTTGTGAAGTGATTTAAGCAGTTCTGAGCACACATGGGCACGATGTGTGCTTTGTGGAATGAAATCGAACCAGTCCAAGGCTACATCCCAGGGAGGCCCACTGTCCACGGTCACCCACTGTCCACGGCCACAGCCGCCCTCACCTGGTCGTCCAGGGGCAGCTCACAGAAAGCTGGGATGTACTTGGCCCACTCGACCAACACCAGCAGCTGCTCCTTCATGGACTCGCACACGTCCGCGATGCTGGCGATCTTCTTCGCGCGGATGTCGCCATTGATCCCCGAGACGGGGGAGGTGATCTGCAGGAGACAAAAGAAAATGCTGGGGGTGGCTGGGCCCTCTGCACGGAGCCTCTCCCTCAAAGCTTTCCCCATCGAGATTGGGGCGGGCTGGGGGAGAGAGGGGCTGGACTGCGGGACTCTTCCTTCCGGCTCTGAAGGACGCAGCTACGAGGGTCAAGAGCTCCCTCTGACCTCACCTGCTACCTGCCCTCCACCTCCTCCTCCTCCACCACCAGTTCCTGCGAGCACCAAGGAACCCCTCAGCCCCAAGGAGCAGGGCAAAAACTGTCACCCTGGGCCAGCAGGCGGTTAAGGTGGCCGGATCCCACATGGCCAACAGCACGGTCCAAGCCCCGGAGACAGTGGCTTAAAAAACACAGTGGGTTCATGTGTGTGCGTGCCCAAAATCCAGAGAGGAAAATGGAGGAGAAGGAATGACAGCGTGGCCATCCCATCCCCATGGGGGTGATTTCTCACTTTCCCTCTTGTCTCCCTCTGGCAAGTGCATGTGCCTTATAGCAAACTAAAACAAAACAAAACAAAACAAAATATATTGCCCTCATCTGATAGAGGAAGCAGCTACAGCCCAGAGAGGTGCTATCATTTGCCCAGGGTCACACAGCAAAGGGCTGAGGGTGGCTGAGCTCCGGCTCGCCACCTCTGTCCACTGGCCTACTACTCTATTCTCTCGGTGCACAGCTGCACGCAGGCCCCCAGTGAGAGCCGGACTCTGCTTGGCCTGTGGAGTGTGAGCTGCAGGATGGATAAGAAAGAGCCCCAGAGGGTTCGAGTTCCGTCCTGGCTACTAAATTGGCCATGTGACGCTGGATAGTCCCCATCTGTGATGTCTGAGGCCCCTTCTATCTGCTGCTCCGGAGTCTGGATGCTGACACTGACATGGGGGAGGGGTCTCCGGGTGGGTGGGAGGGTCACCCCGGTACCTGCTGGGACAGGACTTCTGCCTGCAGGAGCGCGTTGATGGAGGGCAGGCTGCTGTCCTCGTAGCTTGACCTTCGAGTGCTGATCCGGTCCCGCTCGTTTTGGACGGCTGTGAGGAGGCAGGGAGAGGTGAGGAGGGCGTAAGGTGGGCTAGGAGGTGAGGGTGACTGCTAAGGAATGGGTGGAGTGCAAGAGGAGAGAGTTTGATGAGAACAAGATACTTCAGGGCTGTCCCAGAGTGGAAACTCAGCGTGGGGTATAGGTGGCATGAAGTGTCTTGAGGGCAGGGCTTGGATCTGCATGTGGTATGTGGGGAGATGGATTCTAACTCAGTTTGTGGGAGAACCTTTCAACAACCAGAGCTGCTTCCACGGAACAGGGAGGCTGCAGGAGTGATCTGCCCATCGCCAGGGGTGTGTAAGACAGGGATGACCTGGCAGAAGGCTTAGCTGGGTCTTGAGCATTGCGGAGTCCGTCTGATTAGACTAGAATTTGAAGCTCTGTTTTAGAAAAGGGTTCCTTTCTTTCCAAGTGAAAGTGGGTAAAATGGACAAAAGGATTTGCTCCAGGCAACGCAGAGATGGCCATGGGCTTCCCGAGTACCCAGGCAGAAGCCCTGGACGAGGGGGGCCAGTGCCCCGCCCCACCCTGACAGTCTCACCCTTCAG
>NW_006159691.1:755923-787500 GCF_000334495.1 Tupaia belangeri chinensis
AGCAGGAGCCATGTGCCCTGCCCTGACCTCTCTGTTCACTTCCTGCCCACTCCCATCCAGGTCAGTCCTGGCCTAAGATATAAGGTGGACCTTCCGCTGCCCTGGTCCCATGGGTTGGAGTCCGAGGCTTCGCTGTGGAAGGAGGCTCTCCTGATGTGGGAAGGAGGGAGGACGAGGCTCCTGCCCAAGGCCTGCCCCTCGCTTCCTGTGTGCCAGTGGAGCTTGCGCTCTCTCTCCAGCCTCGTCCCCATCTATATGCTCTGCCTGGCACTCTTTCTTCTAGTGTCTCAGGTCGGAAGCCTAGGAGTCTGCACCTCTGTATCTCACATCCCACATTCGTTTATACCTGCACGCACCCGTCTGTCCCTGAATTCACAGGCCCTGCCTGCCTGGGGCCTGGCCTCTCCCATCATAGTCCTCTCAGAAGACAGAGGGACCCCCTCCCCAACACGCCTGGGACATGTCCCTCGCTGCTGTTTAAAATCCACATTTCCCTGACTCCCAACTCCTCATGGGGGGGTCCTTCCTCTCCAATTGTACCTTATAGCAAACAAAACAAAACAGAACAAAACAAAACAAAACAAAATGTTACTGTCAGGCTCTATATCCATCCCCATCGAGCCTGGCTCCTGGTTCCACACATCCGCCCACTCGCCCTCTGGGCCTTTGCCACCCCTGTTCCCGCTGCCTGGCATTCCCTTTCCCTGGCTTAGTTGCTCCTTCACCTCACCCGGGTGTCCGTGCAGGCGTGACCACCTCAGCCACCTGCCAGGCGTGCATTCTGATGCTGCGGTCCCTCCAGCTGCTTGGCCCAACTGTGCCGTAGTTTAATTTAAGCTCTTACTATAGAATGATTGGTCCATTTCTGCACTGTCTGTTACTCAGCAGGAAGGGAAAGGAGCTCCAGAAAGCCAGAGCTTCATGCCTGTTCACCGCGGTAGCCCTGGCAACTAGAACAGAGCCCAGCACACAGTAGGTGCTCAGTAAATGCCTGCTGAGTGAGCCAAAGAAGACGCCGGATGAGACAAGTGCTAATTCTTATAGGCTCTTGAATTCTCCATGGGGCACTACGTCCTGGCTGTTCATTGGTCTCTCTCTGTCACGCATTGTTAAAATGCGAGGAGGAAAGTCAGATAGTCTAAACCCAGCCTGGGAGTTGGCAGGTATGATATACAGAGACTCACAGCAAGGAATCTCCCCCCCCCCAGAACTTCTCCACCCTGGACAGAGCCAGCTCCGCTCACCACTCCCCAGCCCGGCTCACCACTCCCCAGCCCTGCGGTGCCACTGGGCCCTCCCACTTGCCGACACCCTCCCCAGGCAGGGGCAGCGGGTCTGCCAGCAGTCCACACCCGTCAGGGCGCTGAGTGGAGTGGGAGGCGGGCAGAATGAAAGGGCTGCTGTCAGCAGCTGCGGATAGGGCTCCTCAAGGTTAGGCTGGCGTTATCAGTGCCCGGCGCGAGCTCAGTCACGGAATGCTGGTTTCCAAATGTTTGCTCAGTATTAGCAGGGCCGGGGACCTAATGTAACTTCTAGTGAATATTAACCACCTGGGCAGAGCAGAGCCATGAGACATCTTCCCAGAGAACTCCTGAGGGGGCCCATGGGGGCTGGGTTGGAGTTTTCGAGGAAGGTCCCATCAGATGGCCCTTAGCCCATCACCAGTCCGCACCTCCTGCAGGCCCTGGTGAGTTTCCTGGCTGAGGTCAGGAGCCCGATATTGGTCCTGGGCCTGAGAGCTGAGGCCGGACAGTCCCTGCTCTCCCTACCCGGTTGTAAGACTCTGCCTACTGTTGTCCACTGAACCCCAAGTTTCCCTAGAGTCTCTGATCCTCTAAAGGTGCCCTCCTTTGGACCACTGGGGAATATCCTCTGGCCGAGGCATACAGGCCCGTGAGGAGTCCTTCCCTGCAGCTAAGAGGAAGTTTCAGGAATCTGGACCAGAAAGTACCTCCCAAACTCATCACTGCAAATTTCAATCCAGAGAGCTCGGTGTCTGCCCAGCTGGAGGGAGCCTGGGCTCTACTCCTGACTCCCGCCCCGACTCATTGCATCACCTCTCTGAGCACAGTTCTTCATCTGTAGAGTGGGGAGAGAGTAGATTTGATGGCCTCATATAGATTCTCTATAAGTCTTATATTTCCAACTCATGTCTTCCAGTCCCCAAGAAACCACTTTTGGGTTTCAGTCCCCAAACCCTCCTAAGGTCACCAAGGGGTGAAAAAAAAAAAAAAAAAAAAAAAGGAAACTAGCTCCAGCTCTTCTGATCAGGGAAGCTTCCACTGAGACTTTTCCTGGCTTTGGGAATTCCCATCAGGCAGAGGAGGGGTGCTGGGGACTAGAAGACTTAGGAGGTACTAGAAATACCTTTACTTACTGGGTTTAATAACAGCAGCAGTTAAACATTCCTACACTCACCCATTCACATGTGTCATGATCTTCCAGTTAACCCAGGCATGCAAATAAGCACCAGCATTCACTAGCCCACACTCGCCTGCTAGCAGCCACCTTTCCAATTCTCCTGGAGAATGTTAATTTCCCCGGGGCAAAGAAGCCAGCAGCTATTTTCAAGGCTGAGCTTAAGGTAGACTGTCCTGGGGCTCATTCCTCTTCTAAAAGTTGGGATAAGGGACCTATTGCTCCATGTCAGCTCAGTGATGGACCAGGGGACAAACACCCATGTCCTGATGGTGGTGTGCACTTGTATAGGTAGGTCAATGAGTTATGTTTAGCTGGACCCAGAGCCAGAAGGACTCACTATCCAACTCTTGATTTTATAGATGGGAAACCAGAGCCCTGATAGGTGGAAACTGGTAAAGTTCCACAGGTGACAATGATTCTGAAGGTTTAACAAGAGACCTGAGTGGGACCAGCAGATGGTGTAATGGCTATGTCACTGGACTCCCATGTAGTCGATCACGATTCGAGTCCCAGGACTGGTGGCTTAAACTCATGCTGGGCACGTGTGCATGCATACCCAAGATCCCGAGAGGAGAATGGAGGAGAAGGGATTGTGGCATGGCCATCCCCCCCCCCCCGGGTGGTGATTTCTCGCTTTCTGTCTCTCTATCTCTCTCTGTCTGTCTGGAGAGCACATGCATCCTATAGCAAAAACAAAACAAAAAAACCACAAGAGACCCGAGTAAAGGCAGGACTAGGCCACGCATATCCTAGGTAGGTAACCTTATGCTCAGGTGGGCTGCCAACCCCTCTCCCACCTGCTTGTTACAAGGCTGAAATTTCAACATGAGAGAGTCGTTCGCTCGAATACAATGCCCTCTGCACAGTACCTCTGGATGATCAGTGTCTGACGTCTCAGGCTCTTGGGATGCTAGAGCACTGAGTAGTGGCACCACAGATCACCAAGCCCCGTGGCTTCTGTTCTAGGCCTTCTTCATGTTTCTAACTGTCCGTGCATGTATCCTGATCCTGTTCTAACACATCTCATCCTGTGAAATGGTTCTCAGCTTGGAGGAGACAGAGGCTCGACCCAATTGCAAACTGGGTGTGGAGAGGGGCATTGGCAATTTGGAAAAGCCCTGCTTCTGCCTGCAAAACCACTGCAGTCTGCTGGCTAGAATCATGTGCTTGGAGCAGAGGGACCCTGGAGACCACCCACTCCTTTAGCAGGATCAGCAAGCCTAGATTTCCCAACGGTGCTCCTGAGGTCAAAGCAAGACTCTGTAGAGATGAGATATGGAAGATATTTCCAAGGAAGGGGCAGAATAGACAGGGGCTCAGAGGCAGAGCCGCCAAAGCCTACTTCCTTTTTTTCTCAGTCAACCCCAGGGCAGGCTGGGTCCCAGGTTCCTGCTTCTGGACAGACTGTGCGTGCACACGCACGCACGTGCCCATCCAGGACCAGACCGAGGGTTTGGCTGGTATGGCAAAACTGCAGGCTAGATTTGAAAACCTGGGGCTTGCCCAGAGCTGGGAAAGGTGATTTAGGGGAAAAGGAAATAAAGAGATTTGAAAATAAATGCAGGTTACTTTGAAAAGTGGTTCAAAAGGCCAGTCACCAGGACCAGCAGTTAGTGTAATGGCTATGTCGCTGGACTCCCATGTAGTCAACTGTGGTTCAAGTCCTGGACCCAGTGGCTTAAAACTCATGCTGGGCACGTGTGTGTGCATGCCCAAGATCCTGAGAGGAGAATGGAGGAGAAGGGATTGTGGCATGGTCATCCCCCCGGGGGTGATTTATTGCTTTCTGTCTCTCTGTCTCTCTATGGCGAGTGCACGTGACCTATAGCAGAAACCTCTCAAAAAAAAAAAAGAAAGAAAGAAAGAAAGAAAGAAATGGTAAAAGGCCAGTCACTGAGGCACACAGTAACACTCTGCAATGCTGAGGCCACATGGGAAGGTTCGAGGGAGCAAGCTGCGGTCCCCTGTACACACTGGGCAAGCTTGTATGCGTCATGATCCAGGCTGGCTGAGGCTGCAGGTGGGTCTCAGCGTGGGAGCCTGGTAGGGGGGCTGTCTTTCTCTGCATATCTTATGGAAGAAGTTAATAAACAAAATACCCTGCAAAAAGGTGAGAGGTGTTGAAGAAGAAGGAGTAGGAAAAAAGGAAGAGGATGAATGAGGACCGTAAGAAGATTTTTCCTTCTTGAACTTGGGCCAAAAAAACAGTTTTAAATGTTCTTGGGGGGTCTGATGGGCACACAGGCAGGCAGCATTGAAGTGTGTTCCAAACATCATGAAGCTCTGGGTTCAAACCTCAGCTCGTCCGATGACCAGCTGTGAGGTCTCAGGCAGGTTGTTTAACCACTCTGGGTCTCTCTAGGCTCCATGGAAGGGGAGGACAGTCATAGTTCCAGCCCTTAGCATTGTCATGAGAATGAAACAAGCTTCAAACCCGGAAAAAGCCTAGCCCAGTGACTGCTGCCTGCAGGTAGCATGGGGCCTGGCGAGACCTCAATGAAAGTTGTGCTCTGGTCTTCCCATCCTCCTCCACCCAAGACAGGCTGGTGCCTTGCTCTCATTTTCCAGAATGGGAAAACTCTGGAGCCACCTGATAGCCAAGAATGATAACCGGAGAACTGGGCACTTGCCCCTAGCTTAGGAAACTGGGGAATAGAGCACACCCCGCTGTCCCCACTTGTGAAGTCCAAGTGGTAGATACTGAGATGTTTGCAAGGTCATGTGCTCTGCTTTTCTGGATGTTTGTCTTGTTAAGTAAGACCCCCAACGGTGGCCACCTTGAGGTGGTGTGGCAGCAAGGGTGGTGGTTGCTGGGAGCCCGAGCAGTTGAGAGTGGGAGCTTATCTCTCTGAAGCTTTCTCAAGACCAAGCCCAGCCGCTCCCTATGGTCAGATTTCCAGGCCCTCCCTCCTCTCAGCCATTAGCCAGTCACGCTGGGGCCTGTCACAGAGTCATAAAGTATGGCTCCAGTTGTAAACGACTGTCGGGAGCCATGGGTACAGGTGGGGCAGTCAGGGGCAGGGGGAGGGCTGGGGCTCACCTTCCTTCTTCATGCCAGCCCGGAAGCACTTCTTGAGCCTGCAGTAGCGGCACTGGTTCCTCTTGTCTTTGTCCACCACGCACTGCCGGCTAAATCTGGGGAGGGCTTTGGATGGTTGGATAGAGAAGAGACCACCTTCTCCCTCTTAAGATGGACTAGAACTCTGGCCATCTGGTTGACCCCGGCCTCCTTGCTCTGCCCCATCCCAGAGCCCTCATGCTAATTGACCAAGAGCTAGAGAGGTTCTATGGATGGTCTAAGAGTCTGACCCCATCCTGCTAAACATGGGGAAACTGAGGCTCAGAGAAGGCAACATGTGGTTCTGGGTCACTCAGGTGGCTGGGAGTAGTGCTGCCTTGGGACCCTTTGGTCTCTTGAGTGCCAGAGCACTGCTATTTCCACCACGTCCCATAGTAACCCGAGTCCATAGCAGGCTTCTGGTCCACATCAGTCTCTTGTGGGTATGGGTGTGGGTGGAGAGGTGGAGGGGTGGGGAGTGTCTGAAGTAGAAGCGGTGCTGCACAGTGGTCATGGCTGGGCCCTGCGCGTCAGCCCTGGCTCTGCTATTGTTCAAACTGGGTGACCTTGGGCGAATGCCTAGCGCTCAAAGCCACAGCTTCCTCAACTATAACGTGGGAACGGTAATGGCACCTATCCCGGGTTGGGAGGCAGAGGAGACAGAGGTAGTGCAGATGGGGCACGGCATGGCATGGTGTGTTCATATGCCGAGAGCTTACAATCGGCAGCTTCTAAGCTTTTATTATTGCTGTTATCCAGAACGGGAGATACTTTTGAAAGCAGGATAGCCAAGACTCTGAGAAGCCACTGGGGTAGATGGAAAGGCCTGGGACCACTCCCTTATTTGTCTCAGAAAAAGCACCAGGTTTGAGGATGGGCTTATTCTCTGAGGCTTCAGAAGAAGCCGAACCTAGGTCTCCTGAATTTTCATTTGCTAAATGAGAAAAACACAGCCAGCTCCTGTGGAAGGTTAAATGCTTGTGAGGACTCAACACAGGGCCTGGCACATGCTGTGCACTCAGGGAAGGGCAGCCAAGAGCTTTACAGCCAGTAAATGGGGTTCCTGGAACAGACGATCCCCCCTGAGCCCACAGGACCTAACAACCAGAAAAGCCTTGAAGGGCAAGTGCCTCTGGGGGAAGACGGACCCTCAAGGCATGAGCTGCAGGGAGTCCATTTCCCTGCTGGAGAAGGGGGGCCCTATGCGGGGTCCTCACCTGCAGGAGTACATGTGGTTCTTCCTCACACTCCTCCGGAAGAAGCCCTTGCAGCCGTCACAGCTCGAGGCGCCGTAATGTTTGCCCGTGGCCCGGTCCCCGCAGATGGCGCACAGGGCACTGACACCCAGGCTGTTGGGCACGTTGAGGTTGGTGCCTTCTGATGGGGACGTGTCTACACCAGAGAGATGGGAGTAAGGACTCAGGGAGAGCGGGAAGGCAGAAATCAGTATGAGCCCCATGGGGACCCTTCCAGGACTTCAGACTCAGCCAGACCTGGGGGCTGTTCCTGCTCTATCAGCCCTTCCCTGGGTGACCGTGGGTCTGTCACTTGGCCAAAACCCCAGTTTTGCATCTACAAATCAGAGATGGTTGTGACACTGGCTTTTCAGAGGCATTCAAGGTGGAGGCTGCTAGTCCCGCTTTGAAAGGAAAGAATGAAAACCTGGCCACCTCCTGGGCACATCCACCCATACAGACTCCCAGTAGGGAAGAGGGGCTGCGGAAGAGACACATCCCCCAGCTTCTCCCCGGAACCTGATCCTGTCTTCTCCCTTCTCACTGAGTGACCAGGCTGGGAGAGAACGCTGGAGCCCTCGTTGAGGGTCATGGCAGGATCTGGCACCTCCTGCCCCAGAGACAAGACCTACTGCCTCTGTATAAATGGGAGGAGGAGTATCCCCCCATCAAAAAAAAAGAAAAAGGATTTAGTTGTTGAAATTAAAAAAAAAAAAAAAAAGGAAAACAACCAGACTTATCAATTGCTTCCTATTATAAATCTTCCTCTAATGATAGACCCTTTGGAGAAGGTAATAAATGCTATGGACCATCTCTCCCACAAAAATGCATACATGTGCAAAACCATGGAGCGTCACACACACGTTTTCATAGAAAGCTATGTTGATTCCGAATTACGAAGAGCAGAGGCCCACAGTGCTGTGGGTTCGCGCACAAAGCACAAACTCTGCCCAGGTCGAGATCGAGCCACCTAGTTGCATGACGTTGCTGGCGACTTTACTTCCTCGCACCTTCGTTGGCTCTTTGTGAAATGCGGGGCAGCTTGATACCCTGGGCGGGCTGTGCGGACTCAGGGAATGAACGGACGTGAGGTGCTCGGCACATAAGCACCACGTCAGTGTTGGTGACCACGTGGCGGTCGGGGAGAACTCAAGCAGAGGACGTCCAACCCCACGCACACACACCCGCCACAACTCCCTCCTTCCACGGCCTGACCGAATGTCTCCCGAGACTCCAGCGTGTGCCCAGGACTGCGCTCCCCTCCACTTGGTGAATTATTCCTGGAAACGGGGATAATCGTTAAGCCGCATTGCTGCCCTTTTTCCCCAACCCCCAGGGAGAGCTGACCCTGCACCACTCAGCCATTCATGCGGAGGCTGGGACGAAGCTCCCACCTCCTGGTGGAGCGAGGTGGGTGCTGTCAGGTATGCCATCGCCCCCTGAGGGCAGCCCATCTCCTCTTCTCCAGGTGAGGACACTGAGGCCCAGCGAGGACAAGGGTCTCGCCCAGGGCCAACCCACTGCTTGGCATGGGAGGTCCAGCCGTGATGCCAGTGCTGCCCATGAGAGGGTGCCTGCTGGGGCCACTAGCAAGCAAGGACCCCCCGCTGCACTGCTTCTGCATCGGGGCCGGGAGCTGAGTGGGGCACTCGATCCTCGGAGCCCTCGAGCCACCAGCCCACGATGTATGCAACCATTTGAAGGACCACCTCACACTAATCCCAACTCGCAGCCCACCCCGGACGCCAGCAGGGAGTGTGGACCCTTCTTACAGGTGCTTTGAGACAACCCACGTGGGGGCTGGGAGCAGCCTCCAGGGCTGAGCACTCAGGCGTCTTATCTTAGTTATCCTCTGGTTAGCTCTGGGAGGTGGTATCATTTACTCCCATTTTATAGGTAAGGAAACTGAGGCTCAGAGAGGAAACGGTGCTGCTGCATTCACACAGGTCAGAAGGCTCACTGGGAATTGGGGACTGGGGTCCAGGGCCTTTGGGCTCCAGATGTAGAGGCTGTGCTGTCCTGGGGACCCCAGACAGGGGCTGACCTCTGTCCTGGGTATACAAGATTCCTGAGCTCTGAAAGGAGCCAGCCCCGGGAGCGGCACAGAGCCAGGCAGTGGCAGGAGTGTGACAGCACGTACTGTCCCTGGGGGGTGTCACATGACAACTGCTGAGTGCACCAGCATCTTGGCCACTTGCAGCACGTTTCCTGCCGAGGACCTCACGTGGCATCCTGACACTCCTACACGCGGCAACCAGTAGGCCCTGAGTGACGAAGCACATCTCACAGAAGACACAGAGGACAGGAAAGGGGAAGTGACAGGCCCCAGATTGCTTGGCGACATGGTGGCAGGGGGCGGGCGAGCCCCTGGTGAGACTGGCCATCGCACCGCCTGCTGCTGCCTCCTCTTTTTGGCTGAGCAGGCCCCAAGCTTTTCCGACATCAGCAGGGGCTACAGCCTGACAGCTGGACAGGAGGCGGGTGCCAGGCTGACCTCTGCCAGCTGCCACCTCTCCTTTGAGGCCTGCCTGGTACCCGTTAGAACCATGCCCTCTGGAGGATGTCTGGGTTCTGGCCTCCTCCTTTGCCCCACTTCCTGGTGGAGGAGAACCATCCCCCGCCTGCAGAGGTGGTCTCAGTGAGGGCAGACGTTCGGACCTGGGTAGAGATGCGTGGGCAACAAAACGTGCCTGAAGCAAACGGACGTTTGTCTCATGTGGTGAATGGCAACCTCAAAGCCCTGCAGCCGGGTCTGCGCAGGCACGCAACACGGACAGTGTGAACCCCCAGAACAGTGGATGCGCACAGGCACACAGCGGGTGCGAACATGGGAGACAGACTCCGTGCAGGACAGACGTGCAGGAAACACAGGGCGAACAAGCCTCCGCATCCACAAACACACGCGGTCAGTGACCCATGTACCAGCACAAGTGCACAAACACCCGCAGACACGTGTACACTCACGCTCTGTGGCGTGCAGACAGCAGCAAAACAAACACGGGCACCCCGTAGGGACACAAACACACACAGAGCCACTCAATGAACAAACAGAAATGGGGATTGACACAGAACACGCGCACACAGACATGCGACGAGCTGTGGAAACGTGTTCCTAAAGGCAGGCGTTTGCCGAAATGGTCCACCCTCCCACCTGTACGTGTATGCACACACATGAATAGGCACCTGCCGAGCTGCCCTCTTAGCAAAGTTAGCAGAGCTTTCCTGAGGACACCATTTTCTCTAGCATCCAATTGCCCTAGGAAAGTCCTGAAGACACCTGAAATACAATTAGATCCCCAGCTGCTGCCTTTGGGGACAGCTAACCACTTTCCATCTCTCTAGACCTACACTCAAGAGCTTCTAGAAGGGGCGGCGTTGGGCTGAATTACTGGAGCTGGATGCCAAGAGGGAGTGATCATCGTGTCCCTGCTACTAGTGACAAGCCGAGCAGGAAGAGTTTTGAGGTAACCAGGACTGGAAGGACCCGGGAGGAATGCCTGGGATCTATTTTTACTGAAAAGTTGCCCTTGCAGGCCTCCCTGCACCTAGAATGGCTCTGGTCACTGAGTGACCGGTAGGACCTACCTACCACTTTCCGTCATTCTCCTCTCATCCCAAAGTCGGGTGCCAAAGATCCACTCCCATATCTGGGCACACCTGCCCCCACCTACCATTGCCCATGGTCAACACCTGCACATTCTCAAATTCCAGGGTGGTGTAGGCCGGGTCCAGCGCTGCACTGTAGTCAGCCATGTCCATGTCGACGAGGGTTTTGGAGAGGCGCATTCTCCCCTGCCTCCACACCACGGCCTGCCCTGCCTGGGATGCCCGCCGGTAGGCTCCGGGCTGAGCCCCAGCCTCCGCCTTCCCCCCTCCCACGGCCTCCTCCCAGGCACCCTTTCTGCCTTCCTTCCTTTCAAAGCGTCCTCTGGGAGGATCTGCCTGGAGTCTGGGCCTAGCCTCTGCAAAGGGGTGGAGGCTCCCGGGGAGGGGTGGGGGTTAATGGTTAATCAGGCCCCCTGCTGGTGGATGGGCTGGGCGGGGCTGCAGGGATTTGGCTGTTGCTTTCTGGCTGGCATCCTGGGCGCTAATTACAACTGTTGGGGCCCTCATTGACCAATATTCAGTTAGCAATTCTGCAGGCAAGTGTTGTAGCTCACCGGCACTCAGATGCCTCCTGACCCTTCCACCCGCCTCAAGCCATGGCCAAGCCCAGCCAGGCATTCTAGCCGATCTGCTCAGATACTGACAGCCTCCCTCCAACACCCTAATTCAATAAATGCCCCAATCATTCACTTCTACCCTCAACGCTCTTGCAGAGCTAGAGCCGCCTCGTGGCCCAGGAATTAGAAACTGAAATCCCAGGCCCCAGTCACCAGTCTTTCGAATCCTTCTTCTGGGATCCCCTCCTAGATCCCTTCCAGCTTCCCACTTACCCTGGGAGTAGAACGGACTGCAGGTTTGAGAGGGCCGACTCACCTCTCATTCCTCTCACCTGCTCTCTGAGACCTCATGATGGCCACCGCACCCCCCACAGCTCCTGGCTGCTCTGGCTTGAAGAAACTCCATCTCTGAATTCCCGGTCTCATCCATGCGCTCCACCCCACCCCCTCCCAGAGCAAGTGGAGACAAGGTTTGCAGCCCTACAGGCCTGGGTTTACATTCAGGCGCCTACTACCTACTAATCGTGACTTTGGGTAAATGATTCTCCCCTCTGAGCCTCAGTTTCCTTCTCTGTAAAATGTGCAATCAACCACAGAGGGTGAGTTGAGTAAGAAAGGGGATGGCATCAGCCCAACAATAAGAGGTGGCTGCAGCATGCTCCCTTCCTCCCCCTCTCCTCTTTTTCTGTCCCCCTTTCCATCTCCCTGTCCCTCTCCTTCAGCGTGGGCTGTGTGGGTGCACTGCCTGTGCATGCGCACGCAGCTGCACTGGGCCAGGCCCCCGCTTGCTTCAATGCTCTCTCGTGACTGTCATGAAATTCTTGATTGTTGAACGACGGGTGCTGCACTTCTGTTTGTGATGGGGCCTTGAAAATGACGCAGCTGGCCTTCCCTGTTTCTCACACACGGTCACTTTGTTCTCACACACCCCCAGTCCTCACGATGCAGACACTTTTGAGGGCTCCTGACCTGGCTGGGGAGGTAAAGTCACCATGGAGAAGGTAGAGTGTGGGCCTGAGACTAGAGGCCTGGCTGGCCTCCTCTGTAGGCTGGCGTGGTTGGTGGGACTGGGTAACACTCATGGGCAAGAGCAGGCCAGTAAGGCCCAGCATGGTGGCACAGGTGGCGGGGTGCCCCTGCGTGACGCTGGAGCCACAGGAAGACGCTGGGTTTGGTTCCTGGGCTGACGCAAACATGCCAGGTGTGCCTGCAGGGGCAGCTATGACCCTGGGTGACTAGAGGGCTGGGAAGGATGGTGGTGTGATGGGATCCTTTGGTGTCCCTGTCTCTTTCTCTCAATAAATATATGTGTGTATATGTACATATATATATTTGCCAAAGGGCATGTGCACTTGCTGGAGAGAGACAGAGAAAGACAGTGAGAGGGAAAGTGAGAAATCACTCCCTAGGGAAGATGGCCATACCACAATCCCTTCTCTCCTCTCCTCCTGGGAATCTGGGCACTCATGCACACACACTTAGCATGATTTTCAAGCTGCCAGGTCCAGGATAAGAACTGCGGTCAGCCTTGTGAGAGTCCAGCACCTTAACCACCATGCCACTTGCTGGACTCAATAAATCAATAACTATTTTTAAAAAGGAGTGGGCCAGTGAAGGAGAGGATCAGTTAGTGGGTGAGTGGAAGGGTGAATGAATGAGGTGGTGATTTAGGACTACGTGAACTGGACGCAGGGTGAATTAATGTGTGAGGGCAGAGACTGGGTCAGTTAACGAGTGGGCGAATTAGTGAGTGCGGTAATGGAAGTAAAGCTGTGAAAGGCGGGTACATCATGAGTGGGCAGATCGAGAAGAGGGTAAGTGTGCTGAGGGACGTGAGGAGCACCCCAACCTACCCATCCAACGCAAAGTCTTGCTCTGCCACTTAGCTTCGGTTGCCCCCTGCATCCCAGCCCTGAAGCTGAGGTAATAGGGATGGGGTTGGGGTGCAGGGTGTTATTTCCTGGGGCGGTGGGAGGGGGAATCAACTGTTCTGGAGGAGAAGAAAGACTGGATTTGTGTCAGGAGACCTGGGTGGGTTCAGGGGCCAACTCTGTCACTATCCCATAGCTTTGTACAAATCACATCTCTTCCCAGGGCCTCAATTTCCCCATCTGTAAAGTGGGGAGACAATCTTGGCTCAGTTGTTTGTGGGTCAGAACAAGATGGTGAGGGAAGGAAGAAGAGAGTCTTCCAACTTAGACTTTGAGGTTCAGTAAGGTCCGGAAGGAGAGTTCAAGCACAGGTGAGGTCCTCAGGGGCCCCTCCCTACAGCTGAGCGGGGTGGAAAGGGAAGACCTGACACGGGACGAACACAGGAGAGGAGTGAAGAGCAGCTCTGGGAGGGGCCTCCGAGGGTCCCAGGTCCCTGCTATCTGTTCAGCGTCTATGACAGGTCACACACAGCTGGTCCCCACACAATCCCACAATTGGCATATATGCCAATTCCAAGAGAAACATGTCCACATTTCTAAAAGTGGGATGTAATCATTGGCAGGTCAGAGTTTAGCTGGTAACAAAAATAACAACGCATCTCTCTATAGAGGAAGTATTGTAAGTAAGGTGTACGATTAATTAGGGCCAGCCTTGTGTGCCTCACATCACCCACGACATGCCAGAAGTACGAGAAGGACAGCCTGCACACAATGAACGACTAAGCATCTAACCCATGACATACGTGACTTACAACACACATGACTGCCTCAGAGGCATAGCCCAGAGTCCTGTCCCACCTCCTTCCCACTCACCATGAGTAAATCTGTCCACTGGCCAACTCGAAGTTGCCCTATCTGGTATGTCCACGACTGACCCTATCCTCAGCCAGCTCTAAACAATGCCCTCCTTACAAATCCCTCATCGAAATGACACACCAACTAGAAGCTCTACTGGCTCAGTGACTTGAGGCAAGTTATTATTTCAAAGCTTTTGTTTCTCCTTCTATAAAATGGGCCCAACTTGTAGTTTGTTGTAAAGCTGAAATGAGATCTTACTGTAAGGTTCCTAGCCCTTCTGCCACCAGCTTCCATTGAGGGGCTTAAGCCACAGATCTTGAAATCCGACAGATCGGCATCAAAACCCAGGCACTGCCCATTAACCAATCTCTGTGACCTCAGCCTTAGTTTCCGCATTTGAAAAATGAGGTCGGTGACTTCTTTGCGGGATGGTGTGGGCAGCCAGCGACTGAGGGTAGGTGTACAGCACAGCAGTAGCGATTATTGTTGTTGGTCCTTGGCTCTGTGACTCACTGGCCACAGAAATGGTTGGAATCAGGACCCCTGCTCGGGAGAACTCTTGATACAACATGAGCAGCTCTGAGCTAGCTCTGGCCTCCAGGCCATCAACTTAGCAGCTGTCATTTATTATTTTTGAAGTTTTTTATTTATTAAATTAATGATAACATGAGACAGAGAGAGAGAGAGAGAAGCACCCTCTACTGGGTCTTGTTATGCTGTGATCGCCTTTCACTGGCCCTCTAGTTTGGGCACACGTTCGCATTCAGAGCGCGTTCAGAGTGTTCCCAAGCCAACTCAGGAATATGAACCCAGAGTCGACCATGTGACTATCAGCATCACAGTTCAGTTTGCTACCGATTGTGCCACCAGGCTAAGCCGGCATCTGTTCTTAATCTCTGCCCCTCCTTCTTGGGTTGCCAGGTCCCCAGTCAAGAAGTGGCAGCTCTTATGGGACACCGGAGGACCTCTGATTTCACCTAGTGGCCCAGTTCCTTCATGGTTAGCTGGAGAAATGGAGATTTTGAGAAGGGAAAGGGGAATTGGCCTGGCGCCTGTCAGGAGGGGCTGCCCCAGACCAGCTCGAAGCTGGGTTCATGGCTTGGCTGTGGACAGTGGATAAAGGAGATGCTACTGGGCTCATGCCATTGTCCCCCTAAGTCCTAATAACGGCTCACGTATATAGAGAAATTTCTGCTAAACCCAGTGTTAAGGACCCTCTACTTATCTCATTTATTCTACTCATGGGGTAGGGACCATTGTCATCCCTACTTCCTAGAAGACAAAACTGAAGCTCCGAGAGGTGAAGTGACTGACAGCCACACAGATCATACCCGGAGACTGACTCCAAAGCTTAAGAGTTCACCCCTCCTTGTGCTGCCTCCTTCCTGGGATCCCCCAAAGATCTTCAGAGTTCCTGAGCCCCCAAGCTGTAGTTTCACCGTCTCAGTCCTCTGGGTCTATCGTCCCTCCCCCGCCCACCGCCCGGGAGGTGCAGGAAAAAGCAGGACTTATCAAGACAAAGAACAAAAGTCGTGGGGAAAAGAAGCCAAGAGCCATCTCCACTCTGGGGTAGGGCCTTCAGTTTTGCCCCTTTGAAATTTCAAATTCCAGTTTGTGGACAAAGTCCTAACTATCTCACAATATAGGTCCCCAACCACTGACCAAACTCCAGTTCAGGCAGCCACCTAGCTCAAGGCTGGCCTGGCCTTGCTGCTTGCTGTGGCAGCTCTCAGGACCAGGTAGGGGTCTTGAGTCCAAGACCAAGGAGGGGGTCTGCTTGGCCCTCCCTACAGCCTTCCTCCCCCCAGCCCCGGACCTCTGTCTTCCATCTGAGAGGGCACCCCTCTTCCTGGAGCTGGGATCTGAAGCCTGCTGGTACTGACCGTGGACACCAGGTAGGCTCCTGCCCTGCCTGGGCATCTTCTCCTCTGTGAGCTCCTGAAACCCTGCTCCCTCCACCCTCTGCAGAACGCCCTCGGTACAGGCCACATGGTTCAATCACATCATGACTGCAGAGAACTTCAAGACTGGACAGGGTGTCTGGGCTCAGTCACCCTGGTGGACAGAGATCCTGAGGCCCTCCGGGGAGAGGCCGCTGGCTGCAAGCTGAACGGTACACTTGGTGCCTGCACTGGGGACCCCTTGCTGAGCCCCAGAAGTGGAAGGGACTTGCTCAAGGCCACTGAGCAGTGGGGCGTGAGCTTTGTCCTAGCCCCAAGGAGCCCTTGGCTTCACGGCATCCTTCATGGGCTCTTCAGCCCATTGGTGGTGGTGCGTTTGGTCATTCAATGACTGATGGCCACCACATTGCCATGGAAGTAATTCCAAGAGGAAGATGAGGGACTCGGGCTGAAGGCCAGTGCGTTTGGAAGGGAACACATTCATGTGGTTAACTGATAACTGAGCCCCATCCTCAGCCTCTGCGGGCCTCCTTCCTCCCCCCCATCTCCTCAGCACGATTAAGACGAACTTACCTGCCTGCTAATCATTGCTGAGCCTGTTGATTTTGCCTTAAAAAATTAACTGGGCATGAGTTTGCGGTTTGCCTCACCCCTAACCCTGAAAAGGCCCGGATGGGCAGGAGGTCCCTGGGATTATGCAAGAGGCCGCTGGCCTCCCCACGCACATCCAGTGGCCTCCTCTGCCGCTCTCCAAAGGGTAGGTTTTGCTCAAGAGTCAACAGTTTGCTTGTTCCCCAAGCTCTGGGTCCTGAGCAAATTTGCTCTGTTGCCACAGAGAGATAAAGGCAGCTGGGAGAGCTTTTCCAAACAGGGATGGCAAGTGGCCGCTTTGAGCTGGGGACTCCAGAACCCCGCAGTGCCTGAGCGAGCAGGGAGAAGCTTGAGGACGATATGGGCTGAGGCTTTTTCGACCAGGCGCCGAGGTTCCCAAGGGCTGAGGGGGTGTAGCCCCAGGCCCTACTCCCACCCGAGGCTCCCTCTTAGATGTGCTCTTCCCTAACATTCCCCTGAAGAGTTGGAAGGTCCTGGTTCAGCCTCGTCCTCGTTGTACAGCGTGGGAGATGGAGGCCACAGCGGGGAAGGAACTTGTCCAAGGACAGAAGGTCACCCGGGTGCCCCGCATCTCCAGTGACGATGGGCCAACATGTGTAGTGGATGTCAGTGACCGTGATGGTTCAGAAAATGCCCTCCTCTGTGCCTGCACTCCCTCCTGGGGCTGCAGAGAGGGGATAACCTGTGAGGAAGCGCAGAGGGGCCTGAGGGCACCAGGAGGTCCAAGTCGGGGATTCAAGTGGCCTCCTGTCCTAGGTGTCCTCTAAGGCGTGTGCCAGCAGCCCTAAATTAGGAAACAGAGACTCCACATTATAACCCGTCTCAGCCACACCCTCTCTCTGGAGGCATCAGGCCACAGAGATGGACGCAAAGCCCTGCTCTGACTGTCTCTCCGAGCCTCAGTTTCCACACCCGTGAATCTGATCCCTAGAGTTGTCCTGAGGAGGAAGCAGAGAGAAACACGTGCAGCGGGCATCGCGGCCAGGGCGTATGCAGGTGACCTAGGAGCTTAGCACGCGTTCGTCCGTTAGTCCTTGTAGCACTCTGTGAGGTAGGCCGAGCTTTTATCGCCATTTTGTGGACCAGAGGCACAGAGAGGTTAAGCCATGCGCCCACGCTCACACAGCTAAGAAATAAGAGGTAGGATTCAAACCCAGTCAGGCTCCAGAATCCATGCTTCTAACCGAGGCTGCCCTGCCTTTCCAGGGCCGCCATATAGTAAGGAAAGCTGGCCAGAGGAAGGGCACGGAAGCTGCGGTCAGAGAGCCGGGCATTGTGGGAGAGGCTGACCATGAGGCTCAGGAGATGGGCAGAGAGTTGGGTCTGGAGAATAATCAGGAAGGAGGCCAGGAGGATTTGGGTCTGTGTGGGCCGGGCCTCCCTGCCAGGTGGCTTGGACACGCGGGCTGAGGGTGTTGGTGTCCTGTTTCTGTTCACCCCTCGTGTTTATGTTCCCAACGACCTGCAGGGCTGACCTTAGGAGTGAGATAGGGCCTGCCCAGCCTCATGGGGCCTGAAGGATGATGGGGAGCCCTGCAGGGTAAGGACCACACCCTAGGAGCCACCGTCGGTCGCTCTGCATACACCACGGTTCTGTGAGGCTCTGGGGACTTGCACAGAGGTCAGTGAGGTGAAGTGTTTGGGAGCCCCAGCCTCAGACTTGGTGGCTGAGTTTAGTTGTACAGGTGAGCCCTGTGCAGAGACTGTCCAGCCGAGGAGGGGGGCAGTGCTAGAAATCCAACCCTTGGGAACCAGCAGTTAGCATAATGGCTATGTCTCTGGACTCCCACATAGTCGACCGCGGTTCGCGTCCTGGACCCGGTGGCTTAAAACTCACGCCGGGCGCATGTGCATGCGTGCCCAAGATCCCGAAAGGAGAATGGAGGAGAAGGGATTGTGGCTTAACCATCCCCTCTGGGGGGTGATTTCTCTCTTTCTGTCTCTATGACTCTCTTTGTCTGTCTGGCGAGTACACGTGCCCTATAGCAAAAACCTCTCCAAAAAAAAAAAGAAAAGAAAAAAAAAAAAAAAGAAATCCAACCCTTGTCCTCTCACCAACTCAAGTGCCAAGGAGATTTGCCTACCCGGAGGTGGGGGGTGCCTTTTTCTTCTTTGCACAAAGGCTCCATGTGAGCCACTAGGAACCCCGTCCATCTCTGACCCCAGCCACCATGTGACCTTGGGCAAGGTCATTTCCTCCCCTAGACTTGCTTTCCCATTTGAGAAGTTTTATGTAGCGAGAGGCAGAGTCAACCCCGAGAGTCAAGAAGAATCATCTGGGACCTTTAAAAACTACAGACGCCCAAGTCCTATCGCAGACTAATGAGCCCAAGCCTCACGATAGCATGAGCAAATCTTGGGAAAAGGGGGCAGGCTAGACAGTGGCTGCTGCTGCTGTGCGGACAAGATCGAGACCCACTGTAGGAGAGCTTGAAACTGGAGCTAGAAAGGCCTCCCTGCGCCTTACATTCTACAAGTTACTGCAGCCTTCTAGCTAAAAACCTCGCCGAGGCTCAGTTTGTCCATCTGTCAAACGGGCAGGGTGACTCAGGCGTGCTTGGCACTGAGTCCACCGTGTAAGCAGCTCCTGATTCTTGGTACCAATGACTACTGTTTTTGCTGCCGGTAACATGACACTGGCTTAAAATCAAGTGCTCGTCCATGGGTCTCAATCTTGGCTGCTCACCTGCGTATTACGGAGAGGAATGTGATCAATATTTTGCTTGGTTTATCAATTTCCACATTGATTTTTGAATGGGTACTACATTCGGATGGTTCAAATTACAAAATGGTGCACGTTGGGTTGGCCCCCTAGCCTGGTGGTTAAGGGAACCCGATCCTTGAACTACATGACTGACTGAGGTCCAAATCTCGGCCCTGGTGATTTGGAAACCATGCCAGGTGCACATGCCCAAGCCCCTGACTGGGTGGAGAAACGGATGAGGGATTGTGTTGTGACCAGCCCCGCTGGGGAGTGCTCTCTCCCTCTTTGTGTTTCCGTCTTTCTCCGGCAAACACACGTGCCTTCTCGCAAGCAAATAAAAATCAAAACAGCACAAATCGAGAGGTCTGGCTTCCACCTGTCTCCTTCCACCTGAACTCCCCCACCCACCACTGACTTCTTTTTTTCTTTTGTTTTGAGAGAGAGGTTTCTTTTGCTATATGGCACATGTGCTCACCAGAAAGAGAGAGACAGAGAGACAGAAAGCGAGAAATCACCCCCCAGGGGGGATGGCCACGCCGCAATCCCTTCTCCTCCATTCTCCTCTCAAGATCTTGGACACACATACACACGTGCCCCGCGTGAGTTTAAGTCACCGGGTCCGGGACTTGAACCACAGTTGACTACATGGGAGTTCAGCAACGTAGCCATTCGCTAACTGCTGGTCCCGCCACCGACTTCTTTACTCCTCTCAGTCTCTGTATTCCAAGGTTCCTTTACTCAAACCAAGTACCTGTACGTTCACACGTTCCCCCACCTCTCACACCTGCTGTGCTCATTTAACATCAGAGCCTGGAAGTTTATCCATAGCATTGGAGAGTGAGCCTTAAGGAAGGGTCTATATCCTCCCTCGCAGGTGGGGAAACTGAGGCTCAGAGAGGGAACACACTTTTCTCAGGGAGCCAAGTCAATGACGTCTGAGGTATTGCCACCTGGCTCCAGAGCCTGTGTTTTCCCCCTGGACTGAGGTGGCCTTACGGGAAGCACAGCCCAGCAAACTTTGGAGCCGGGCCTAAATCTCTTCCGTGCAGGCCTGGCCTTTCTAGGGCAAGGGGTGGGGTGAAGTGAGGTGGGCTGTCAGGGTCCCCACTGTGTCTGTGCCCCTATGTCCAGACAAGCTGATGTACGAAACAAAAGATGTCTGACGTCACCCCGATTGGGACCCAGTGGGAAGGCTGTCCCCTGGATGGGACTGTCAGGGCCTGGTGGCCATGCCTCCCAGCACTGTGGAGCCTGCCTGGAAGCCTCTGCAGTGTGGATAGTGGGGTCGGTCAGAAGGAGGAGAGAGGTGAGGAGGGGAGGGAAGCATCGCTGAAGGGACAGGCCCCAAGGAGCAGGAGACGGAGGAGGTCAAGGAGGAGGTCGAGGCAGAAGGGGCGATGGGACAGGAGCCAAGTGCTTGCTCAGCCTGGATCTTGGCCTGCTTCAGTTTGCTGACTCATCGAATTTGGGCAAGTCCCTTTTCCTCTCGGGGCCTCAGTTTCCCCAACTGCAAAATGAAAGAGAGTAGATCGCTGGTCTTTCGGCAGCCTTGGGGTACCCTAAAGGGCTTGGTGGGGCTCCCCGCACCATGCAGGAGATCGAGTCCTGGTTGCCAGAACACCATTTGCTAGCCGTGCCCGGGCTTTCCTGGATTGGGGGCCGGGGTCCTCGTCCTGCACCCTGCTCCAAACCTGAGACCCTTCCCTCGGGTCTGTGTCTCTCTCCCGCCACCCCATCCTGCAGTCCAGGCAGATGTGCAGCGAGGTCCCTACCTGGTGGGGCCCGGGGGCAGCCCTGGCCCCAGTCCGACATCCTCCTCCTGCAGCAGAGTGGGCAACGTCTTCATCCTGGCGGGCGCTCCTGCTGCCAGCCTGGCACCCAAGTCCCTGCCAGGGCTGCCGGGCAGGGCTAATCCCTTAATTCTGGTCACAATGAGATTTCAGTGACGGTGGGAGGCGGTTTCCACGGAAACTGCGGACCTGCCCAGGACCCACGAAGGACTTAGCCACAGGGCTCAGCCAGGGGCTTCTAGAGACAGAGGCCTGGTCTCCTGCGTCCTCCCCAGCCTCCTCGTCTCCCTCGCAACAGATCGTACTCCTTGCACTGCCTTGGGGTTCTCCTGCTAAAAAGACAGAGCCATGGTCCCAGGGAGAGACTTGTGTCCCCCTGAGCCTCAGTTTCCTTGTCTTCCAGTTAGGGCTATCATGCTTAGCCTGGAGGCTTTTCTAGAAGAGTGTAGGGTTCGGACAGAATCTGCTAGACCTGGATGAAACCTGGCTTTTTCCTCACAGGCTGCAAGCTTAGGCCAGGCACCTCCCTTCTCTGAGCCTCAGTTTCCTCAACTATGTAACGGGCACAGCAGTGCCAAACTGGCATCACTCTTGAACCTGACTGGTGGGTGGTGACACTCAGCCCATGGAGTCTCCTTCACCTTTCCCTCTCCCCGAGCGCCCCTTCCACACGGCACAGCTGCCCAGCCACTTTCAGCTTCCAGAACCTGTCTTGTCTCTAGCAGACAGCTGCCATATTTCTCTCTTCTCTTTCAAGTGCTATCGTAGTCCTTTTCCTCCAGGAAGTCCTCCTGGTTTGGACAGGGTTGAGGGTTCTTCCTCTGCTCTCCCTCAGCCCCAAAGCTGTACATAATTTAATCAGATGGTGGTCACAGTTTACAGTGTCCCACCCACCACTGTGTTCCCAGAACCCAGCAGGCACTTGACAGAAATGGGCAGGTGGATAGCTCAGTGACTCGCCCATCCGAGACTTCAGCACTCGCCCATCTGAGCCTTCAGCACTCGCTCAGTGCCTCCCACCTGCCTGGTGTGGGTGCCAGAGCTGAGGCAGTGAAAAGGATGGACAAGACCCTGGCCTCACATGGCTGCCGGTTAAATTTGGGTTTGAGAGGTGGGACGCAGTGCAGGCGAGACAGTGTTCGGGAGGCTGACCCACATGGGCAGGTTCCAGGTGCCTGTCCAGAGACCTCCTGAGTACCCTGACCCTGGGGGAACTGAGGCTGGGTCTCAGTTCAAGACCCTGCTCTCTCTCTCTCTTCCTCTATTTCATTCATGGGGGAAAGGAAAGGAAGAAAAGAAAGAAAGAAAGAAAGAAAGAAAGAAAGAAAGAAAGAAAGAAAGAAAGAAAGAAAGAAAGAAAGAAAGAAAGAAAGAAAGAAAGAAAGAGAGAGAGAGAGAGAGAGAAAGAAAGAAAGAAGGAAGGAAGGAAGGAAGGAAGGAAGGAAAGAAAGAAAGAAAGAAGAAAGAAAGAAAGAAAGAAAGAAAGAAAGAAAGAAAGAAAGAAAGAAAGAAAGAAAGAAAGAAAGAGGGAAGGAAGGAAGGAAGAAAGAAGGAGGGAAGGAAGGAAGAAAGAAAGAGAAAGAAAGAAAGGGAAGAAGATAGAAAGGAAAGGAAGAAAAAGGAAGAAAGGAAGAAAGAAAAGAAAGAAAGAAGAAACTTTTAAAACATTGAATGTTTTTGAAATAAGTCTATCCCAAAATAATGCAAGAGACATGCTTACACTTCACCAACGCAAATGTAGCCAAGCGTTCTGTGTTGTATATGACAACCCTCTTCCACTCCCCACAAAGGAGCTTACATTTTGGTGGAAACAGACAGGAAGCGAGTAACTAATGAAGAGCTTCAAATAGTGCTTAAATGCAGTGAAGACAATGAAACAGCACAATGTGGGGATGGCAGGGGGTCTTTGGCTGGGGTGATGTCCTGACCTGCAGGGACAGTTCCAGGCTAGAATGAGAAGTGACTTTGGAAGAGTTCCTTGAGGCTCTGCAAGGGCCTGGTGGAGCCTGTTCACCTTGAGGGGATGTGTCCGATGTGGGCAGAGGGCCCAGCTGAGGGAGGGGGGCGCTGAGCCTCTCTTGATGGACTCCACATTTTGCAACTTGGATCTGGGCCTTCACAAACTTTCGCGAACCCGCAGCTCCACCCCTTGGGTCAGCCAATGTCTTCAGCGGGGCTGGGAGCCAGAGGAAGGGGCCAAAGGAGCTGTGCAGAGAAGCGTAGCCACCTGGGCTGGGGCTGTGAGCCTTGACACACTTGCCCACCTCACCCGTGTCCTGTGGTTGCCTCGGGACGCTGGGCACAACAACACCAGCGCTGCACTGAGCCAGAGGAAGCCCTGAAAGAGACGGCCCAGAAGGCCTGCAGAGCCAAGCTTTGCGCTTCTCGGGCTCCTTCTAGTGGCCAATGCAGGAACAGCCTCTTAGAAAAGCACACGCAAGGGCTGAGACCACGCTATGATCCCACCCATCACAGGCCCAGATGAACTATCTCCAAACCCTGCAGAAGCCCACTCGGCATGATCACCAATCACAGCTTTCTGGGTTGAGTTACCCAGGCAAATCTCCCGCCAATCACACATGACCACATGGCCACTGCACCAACCAGAATGTGAGATAATTATTATTAATTTTTTTTTTTAGACTCTTGCTGTAGGGTGCATGGGCTCGCTGGAGAGACAGAGAGAGAGACATAAAGTGAGAACCCCCCCCCCAGTGGGGTTGGCCACGCTGCAATCCTTTCTCTTCTATTCTCCTCTCAGGGCTTTGAGTATACATGCACACATGCTGGGTGTGTGAGTTTTAAGTCGCCGGGTCAGGACTCGAACAGAGGTTGGCCATGTGGGAGTCCAGAGCCTTAACCACTATGCTATCTTCTGACCCCCAGAATGAAAGATTTTAAAATGAATTTCCAAGGCCAATAAGTGCTGCCATTCCATCATCTATGAAACTTTTGTCCCCAACCTTTGGTCCCAGTGTGCAGGTGCCTCTGAGGAAGGCCCCAGGTGTCAGCTCTGTGTGGAAGCCACATTTGCATCCAGGGGCATTTATAATAATGTGGCTATCATTAAACACTCCCCCATTACAGAACTGATGTGTGGGTAAGGGAGAGCGGAAGAAGTACGACGTTTGGAGTCAGACACACCTGAGCTGGAGTCCATAGACTCACTTTTTTTTTTTTTAAGAGAGATTTTTGCTACAGGGTGTGTGCATTTGATGGAGAGACAGAGAGGAATGAGAGATAGAAAGCAAGAAATCACCTCCTGAGGCAATGGCCATGCCACAATCCTTCTCCTCTATTCTCCTCTTGGGATTTTGGGCACACGTGCACACATACCCGGTATGCGTTTTAACCTGCCAGGTCTGGAACTCGAACTGCAGTTGACTATGTGGGCTACAGTGACATAACCATTATGCCATCTGCTGGTCCCCAGGCTAACTTCTTGAAGCAAGAGGATTCACTTCTCCCATGGCCGTTAAAGGAGAACAGTGTCCACGTACCATACTCCACCAGCTTACTCCATTCCAGGTCTTCAAGCCAAAATCCTAGGAGTCACCACTTTCGTGTCCTTTCTCCTATCCCTCCGTACCCATCAGAAAATCTAGTTTTTGTTTTGTTAGAAAGATTTTTGCTACAGGGTGTGTGCTTGCTGGAGAGACAAAAAGAGACAGAGAGACAGAAAGTGAGTAATCACCCCCCCACCCCCGAGGGAACCCCCCCCCCCCCCATCCCCGAGGGGGGATGGCCACCTGCAATCCCTTCTCCTCCATTCTCTTCTCAGAATCTTGGGCATGTCCGCACATGCATCTGGCGTGAGGTTTCAGCCACCAGGTCTGGGACTCAAACCATTGTCAGCCATGTGGGAGTCCAGCGACATAACCATTATGCCATAGGCTGGTCTTGAAAATCTCATTCTTCCCGCTTCCAACAGTATCTAGGATTTTCAGTATCTTTCCATCTCTCCCACTGCCAGCCTTTCCCGCATCACCCTGGTCTCTGGAAGTCTGCAAAAGTCTCTTCATCCCTCTTCTTCTTCCACCTGGCTTCCATACTACCAGGGGCCAGGGGTCAGAGGTGATGTGCTGTAAATAGTCCCTCCCCTCCTTAAACTTGTACAACTTCCCACGCTTCTACCATAGCACTCCCACCAAGGACCACGAGGCTGCGCTGACCTTGTTTCCAGGTCTCCAGTCTCCGACGTCATTTCACTGCCGTGGCCCCCACCCCTAGTGGCTGCAGCCCCAAAGGCCGGGTGGCTGCAGCCACAATGGCCGTTTGTTCCAGTTTTTGTTTTTGTTTTTGTTTTTGTTTTTTTTTCCTGTTTCAGCACACCCTTTCCCCTCTGCCTAGGTGGCAGGCAAAAAGAAAAAAAAAAAAGAGTCCATCAGATCCTGACTCCCTGCCTCCTCCAAATTGTCACCTTCCCTAGGGGAACTTTCATTTGTACTTAGAGTCTCTCTACCCTCACTGTCTATTCTGTCTCTAAACCTGCTATTTCTTGTTAGCACACCCCCATCTGAAATTGCACAAGTGTGTTTAGTTGTATGTTTTCTAGTTCTGTTTCTTCAACCCCCATGAAGGAGATGACCCCCGTCTACTGTATTCCCAGCGTCTATCCCACATCTCAAACAGTTGAAAATTAAATGAATAATAGGTGCTTAATAGATATTTGTTGAAAAGGTTTTTGGGAGAAACGGAGAGTAATGTATGTGAAGAGCTTCGTACCTAGCAGGTATTCAATGAAAAGGATTCTAGGCTTAGAGTGGAAATTCTGGAAAGTAAAATAAAAAGAGGAGATTAAAAATCACACGTGCTTTGGGCCTACCAGTAGTTTAGATGGGAAGAGAAGGGATTGCAGTGTGGTCATCCCCCTTTGGGGGAGGGGGTGTGGGTGCTTTCTCAGGTTTCTTCTCTCTGTCTCTCTTCCTCTTTCTATCTCTGATGAGTGCATGCATCCTCTAGCAAATTAAAAAAAAAAATCACATATGCTTCAACATTTAGAAGGATTTGAACTCTTCATTGTTAACCAGCATTTCTCCACTCAGACACACCCGCCATCGGGTGGGTACTGCTCTGTAGTGGGAGCTGTCCTGTGCGTTCCAGGCTGCTCAGTAGCACCTCTGGCCTCTACTCACTGGGTGCCAGTAGTACCTCCCTCCTTCCTCAATGTGGGCCAAACAAAAACACCTCTAGACATTTACAGACATCCCTTGGGGGTCAAAGATTGACCCTGGATTGAGAACCACTGTGCTAGATCTCTAGACTTACAAGAAATTTTATCACAATTTGTCTCAAATTTCAGTGTCTATAAGAATCACTTGGGCCATTATTAAGCACTCAGGTGCCTGAGGTCCTATTCCCTGGCTCTAGGATTAACGGGGCCCAGATATCAGGTTCTTTGAAAGCTTTATCTATTATTTTCTCAGAGGTTGGGGGGCTAACAAGGTCCCCATGCCCTGTCTCAGCCAGTTCAGACCACAGGCATTGTGGGGTGTACTCAGAGATCTCAGACCCAAACCAGAACCTTGCGCCTGTGGGTCCACTTGCATCACCACTGCAGCACCACCTGGCCCCAGCAGATGTTTCATGAATTTCCTGGTGCTTCTGATGCAGGGAGCCCCAGGCCTCATTTTGAAATAAATAAAATTTAAGCTAAATGACGAGTTGTTAGGGAGGATGGTGAGAGAATTACACCAATGGGTCACAGGTGGAATCAAAGCAGCATCTCTCAGGTGCAAAAGTCTTAAATAAAAGATTTCAAAAGGGCCAGATGGTGGTGCAGCAGTAATGTGAAGCTTTTCAGTGCCAGACACACATAGAAAAGTCCTAGGCTCGTGTCCTGCGGTCTCCCTCTACACACCAGGTACATGCATGTGTGCTCAGGTTGGCTGAGGCTGGGGTGGATCATGGCACTAAGACCCTCTTGGGGGCTCTCACTCTGTGTGTCTGAAGAAATAAATAGATAAACTTAAAACAAATTTACACTGGGAAAACTGGATGTCAACATGCAAAGAATAAAATTGGACTCCTTCCTTATACTATAAGCAAAAATTAACTAAAAACAAGTTAGACTAAAATTATACAACTATTAGGGGAAAAACTTTGTGACATCGAATTCAGCAATACTTTCTCAGATATGCACGACAAACAAAAAATTGATAAATTGGACTATGTCAAAATTTAAAACTTTTGGGACTAGCAGTTAGCGTAATGGCTATGTCGCTGAACTCCCATGTAGTCGACCGTGGTTCAAGTCCCGGATTGGGTGACTTAAACTTACACCAGGCACATGTGCATGCGTGCCCAAGATCCCAAGAGGAGAATGGAGGAGCAGAGATTGCGGCATGGCCATTCCCCCAGGGGGTGATTTCTCGCTTTCTGTCTCTCTCTGTCTTTCTGGCGAGCGCGTGCACCCTATGCACCTCTCCCCCCCCCAATTTTTTTTTAAACTTCTGTGTATCAAAGGACACTATCAATAGGGTGAAAAGGCAACTGATGGAATGAGAGAAAATATTTGCTACTCACATATTTGAGAAGGAGTTAATATCCAGAATATATTTAAACACACACACACAACTACAACTCAAGAACAACAGAAATCTATTTAAAAATAAGCAAAGGGGGACTGGTTGTGCACTGCTCAAGAGAAGCTGGATTCCCATGGTGACTGCAGTTTGAATCTTCAGCCCATATGGCCAGAAACGTGCCGAGCAAGTGCCCAACATCTGAGGGGCTGGAGGCTGGAGGAAGGGGATCATGGTATGACCAGACTCTGTGAAGGGAGTTTATCTCTTTGTCTCTTTCCTACACTCACAAGTGCATGTATACTCTCTATTATGAATAAAGAAGACAGAAAAAAGAAGGAAGGAAGGAAGGAAGGAAGGAAGGAAGGAAGGAAGGAAGGAAGGAAACCAATGCAATAGAAAAATGGGAAAAGGATATAAGCAAGCGTAGTCACAGCAGAGGAAATTCAGATGACAAAAAGTCTCTACTCTCTAGTAATAAAGGAAATGCAAGTTGAAAAGTGAAGTACCGGGACCAGTAGATGGTATAATGGTTATGTTCCTGGACTCCCACGTAGTCAACTGTGGTTTGAGTCCTAGGCCTGATGGCTTAAAACTCATGCCAGGCACGTGTGTGTGTGTGTGTGTGTGTGCGCCAGAGATCTCAAGAGGAGAAGAAATTGTGGCATGGCCATTCCCCCCTCTGGGGAGGGGGTGTGATTTCTCACTTTCCATCTCTCTGGAGAGCGCACATCCTATAGCAAAAATCTCTCTCTCAGAACAATGAAATATCACTGTACATTCATCATCTTACAAAATCAGGTGCTGGTGATGGTGTGGAGTAGCCAGAACTCCTCGACAGTACTGACTGAGGTGGAAATTGGTAGGGAAGAGAGCAATTTACCAATCTCTCGTAAAACTGAAGATGCCCAAGCCTAAGAGCCACTCCTATGTGTTACTCTAGAAAATCTTACTCAGAGACGTGAGAATGTTCTTTGCTATGTCCTTTAAGATGGTAACAAACTGGAAACACCATTGTAAACACAAAAACAAAAACAGAAACAAACAAAAAAACACAAAAAACAGAATAAGGCCAGGTCCCTGTTACAGTGTTAATGTGCTTCTCAAAAGAAACTGGATCCTACATGGCCATCCCGACTCACATCCCAGCCTGATCAGCCTGCAACACACTGGGCACACAGGTTAAGAGCCCAGGATCCAATCTGGCTGCAGAACTAGTGGAAGGAGATTGCAGGATGACCAGATCCTGTGGAGGGCACTCACCTCTCTCCCGTCCTCACTCGCTCTTCCTCATGTGCACACCCTTGCACATGAGTAAAAAGCAACAACAACAACAACAATGAGGGCATTTGGGATATTAACATACAGCATTTGAAATGAGTGACCTGATACTACTTGTGTATTTGCATGGGGCGAGCCAAAAAGCTATGATGTGGAAGTTGCCGAAAGATACATACAACACACCGTTTAAATATGTTTTCCTGACCTCCAGAATAAGACATATTGTTTATGTAGCCATGTGCAGTGAGAGTATTAAACAGTCTGGTAACAATGAACCCTAAATGTTGATGGCGGTCACCTCAGAGAAGAGTGGCAAGGTGATGGGATCTGGGAGGGGATAAGGGGCTCAGCTCTCAGTGTCATGTTCGTTTCTCATTAAAACAAACAAAAACCAGGGGCTGGTCCTGTGGCTCAGAGGTTCAGTGCTATGCACTAGGAGCCAGATCTCACATGGCCAACCATCAAATTCTCGGCCAAATATCTTGAAAACCACGCTAGGCATGCGTGCATGCCCCAAGTCCTGATGGGATGGAGAAATGGAGAAGGAATTGCAGTGTGACCACCCTTCCACCAGGGGGTGCTTTCTCCCTTCTTCTCTCTGTGTGTCTCTCTAGTGAACACATGACCCCTCTAGAAGTTGAATCATAGTGTTTACACATGTAAATCATAACATTACATATCATTTACCTATGCAAATCGTACCATTTACAATATCTAGAACATTCTTTTTATTATTTTATTTATCTATCTGTGTTTTGTGTTATGTGGTGTTTTAGACAGGGTCTTGCTGCATCACCATCCCCCTGCCTCAACCTCCTGAGTAGCTGGGATTACAGGTGCACCACCAGGTCCAGCTTTTGTGGTGGGCTGGGAATAGAACCCAGATTTTTCACATGGCCTCAGCCTGAAGATCAGCAATATTCAGTGTGCATTCTGCAGCGGGGTCATAGAAAACTATTAAAAAAAAAAAAAAAAAAAGGGAGGGACCAGGAGTTAGTTGACTAGACTCCCTCATAGTTGACCATGGTTCGAGTCCCAGATCTGGTGGCTTAGAACTCATGCTGGGTGTGTGTGCTTGCATTCTCCCAAGAGGAGAACGGAGGAGAAGGGATTGCCACGTGGCCATCCCCCTCAGGGCAATTTCTTACTTTCTTTCTGCCTCTCTGACTTTCTCTGTCCCTCTGGTGAGTGCTAGTGCCCTATAGCAAAAACAAACAAAACAAAAACACAACAACCAGGAGACTAGCAGTTGAGGTTGCAGTTAAGGTGCTGAACTCCCACATGGCCAACCATGGTTCGAGTCCTAGACCTGGTGGCTTCTTTCTCGCTTTCTCTCTCCTCTCTCTTTCTGTCTCTCTCTCTTTCTCTGGTAAACAAAATAATAATAACAATAAGAAAGAAAGAAGTCTTTTGAAAAACGCAATCAGGAATATATCTAAGATACAGCATTTTTCTGTGTGGGGCAGGGAGAACTCTAACAGCTGTTAATGTTTTCGAAGGGGCTTGGAGACAAACCCACTTGGGGCTGTATACTACCAACAGCTCTTAAAGTGCCCAAGACATTGTTACATGTTTATAGCTCTGGCAAGTTCTCTGATAATGAAATTTGTGCAACTTTCTTTAATTTACCATTTCCCAAGCATCTAACAATAGAGTCCTCTTATCTGAGTGGCCCTGCTTTGGGAAGGCTGACCCAGAGTTCTTGAGGGTCCCTTCCAGCTCTCACAGTCTGCCATTCTAGTTTCAGCTCTGCCACTGACCTGTGGCATGCCTTTGGTTGGCCAGATCCCCCTTCCTCTTGGGAAGTCAATTTACAAAGCTATTGAGAGAGTGTGTGAAGTTCAGACTACGAGATCTCTTACTGTTTCCAGCTCTAGGACCCCGTGTTGGAGCTGAGCATTCGGATGAGATTTCCATTTAACCTGATTCCTCCTCCCTCAACTTACTTTTTATTACTTAACTAGAGCAGGCTTGTGGTAGAAGAATACAACGTTTCAAAGAAACAAAATAAAAAAGAATCAAATTTGCTCCCCCAAACCATGTTGGGCTCTTTTTTCAGAGAGGACGATGACGAGCACTTTGGGAGCCTTCGTGTGCAGGCCTGGTGTAGGGGAGCTCTTTCATGTCACACCAGCATGCGAGCCAGGCCCATCTCCTACCCTCATTTACAGATGAGGAGACTGAGGCTGCAGAGGCAAAGGTGCGTGTTCAAGGTCCTACAGCTGGCGGGGCTCTAAGCCAGCCCTACCGACCGCAGGCCCAGTTCTCAGTCACCACCACACATGGCCTGTCCTTCTAAGGGGATTGTCGTCACTGCCACGGTTTCTTTCCCTCCTCGCTTCCTAAACCTTCGGAGGCCTCTCAGCTTCAAAAACAAAGTCAGTGGCTTCTTCAGCTTATCTCCAGAGAAAGCAAGACTTGCCCCGGAGAGGGGGGAAAAATAAGCTTCTCCCCACACCACCTCCTCCTCTCCAATCCCTGGATCTGGGTAAATCCACAGGCTGGAGACAGAAGAATGGGTGTGTAATGAAGTTTCAAATTGACTATTGTTTTATGTGAATGTTTGATAAAGAAAACACAATGGCTGCAAGATGTGGGCAGGGATCGAGATTTCCCACATGGAAAATTCTAGAAGATATGCCTGCAGTTCTGGAGCCTGGATCTCCTTGACTGACAGGTGGGCAGGCAACAAGGGAGAGAATAGCAGAGATAACTGAGGGGAGGGGAGAAGATCCAGCCGGGGCACAGGCCCAAGACACTCGGCTAGGACTGCTCTCTTACAGAATGGAAAATGGAGGCAGAATAAGCAGCAGATCTGGTCACTGCTCCAGAGTCCAAGGGACTAAATATAGCATATAGCGCCATCAACAGAAATACAATGTGAGGCACAAATGTCTTTTTTTCCTTTTCTTTTGGAGAGGTTTTTGCTATAGGGCACGTGCGCTTGCCAGACAGACAGAGAGAGACAGAGAGACAGAAAGCGAGAAATCACCCCCCAGGGGGGATGGCCACGCCGCAATCCCTTCTCCTTCATTCTCCTCTTGGGATCTTGGGCATGCACACACACGCACCCGGTGTGAGTTTTAAGCCACCGGGTCCGGGACGTGAACCGTGGTCAACTACGTGGGAGTCCAGCGACATAGCCATTACGCTAACTGC
>NW_006159691.1:787519-809050 GCF_000334495.1 Tupaia belangeri chinensis
AGACATAGCCATTACCCTAACTGCTGGTCCCATTTTTTTTTTTTTTTTTTTTTTTTTAGAGAGAGAGAATATTTTTTGCTATAGTGCATATGCACTTGCCAGAGACAGAGAGACAGAAAGTGAAAAATCACCCCCCAGGGGAGTGGTCATCCCCAAATCCCTTCTCCTCCACTCTCCTCTCGGGATTTTGGGCACGCACACACATGCACCCAGTGTGAGTTTCAAGCCTCCAGGTCTGGGATTCAAACTGTGGTTGGCCATGTGGGAGTCCAGAGATGTAACCATTATGCCATCTGCTGGTCCCCACAGATATCAGTGTAATGGTTCTATTGGGTTGTCTGAACAGTTATGACACATTTTTGCATAGAAAAAATATGTCATGACTTTTCCAGCCACCCAATTGTAGTCATATTTTAAAAATAGTAAATCAGAGCTGCTTCCCGCATGGCTGTTACTGTACTGGTGGGGAGTTTACGAGGTGCCATGCTCGTGCTGACACGTTAGGGTGATCCATGGGGGTGTTTACGATGCCAGATTTAGAGAGGGGATAACTGAGACTCAGAGAGGTGCAATAAACTGTTCGAGATCACACTGCAGGGCTTGACCCAGGGACTATGTTTGGCTACAAGATTCTAGATGTTTCCCCTTGCTACCCTCCCTTCTCCCTCATCAGAGATCGAGAAGCCTGATGGTTTTCACCTGGGGATACTCCGAAGGACGAAGGGCTCCAGGGTAGAGACTCAGCACCTCCCACATGCCTAACCCAGGCTCCTCCATGGCGTCGTCCCTGGGATTGCCTTCTGGGTAAGATTTTGTTTGAAGAAAGACTGCCACTGAGGTATGTGTGTGTGTGTGTTTTCTACATGTTTTTGCATAGAACAAGACAGAAAAATATGTCATGACTTTTCCAAGAACCCAATATATACTTTTTCAAATTTGGAAACCGCTGATCTGCCTGCCCCGCTCTGCCCCAGCCCTTCTATTTTTAGGTGAGGAAATTTAATGCTGGGAATAGCAAGGGCCTGAGCAGACCCCTCTGTAAACCAGGGCTAGAGCTGGGACCAGAACCCAGTCTCCTTGCTCCTAGCACTGAGCCTATAGGCAGCTGCGTCCCATCCGGGAAGCTGTCTAAGGTTGGCCGAGGCCCCTCTCCAGCTCTGCCCAGGGAAGGGCCGGATCCCTGGGTCTCCCTACCTCCTCCGCCCTTCCTCACACCTATTTGGATAACTTATTGACCTGTTCCTTCACGAGCGCTCCCTGAGGTGTGGCCGCCTCCACTGCTTGTCCCAGAGAATCCTGGGCCTGGGCAGTGTGTCGGCCCCGGCTTGGCCAGCCCCATGGCAGACAGTCATCAAACAGTGGCTGTCTGGGCAGAGGAAGGCCTGTTTACCCAGGGCAGGGCCCAGGCAGAGGCTGTGGCTTCCTCCCCACACCACTGGCCTGTCCAGCTGCTCAGCACACTGACTCAGCCGTCCCCATCTGCATTTGCTCATTCCATAAATATTTATGGAGCACCTACTGTGTGCCAAGAACTGTCCTGCTTGCTGGGCACACGATAGGGAACAAGACATTGGATCGCCTACACAAATGAGGTTTATACTGTAGTGGGGGAGACGGGTGGAAACGGATCATGGAGGGCATGCTCTCAGCTGTGGGGGTAAAGAGGTTGATAGCGAGGGGTGGAGGTGGGGCAGCCTGAGATTTGGGGGGGTCAAGGATGGCCACTCTGAGTGAAGTGCTCTGGGAAGAAATCAACTATGGGAAGACTTGGGGAAACCGTGTTCCTGGCAGAGGCAGCAGCAGGTACGAAGGCCCTGAGGCAGGGATGTGCTCGTGTGATTGAAGGATAGTGAAAGGCCAGCATGGCTCACGTGGAGGAAGCAAAGGGAGAAAAGCAGGAAAGATGATTGGGCGAGAGCCTACGGGGCCTTTATGGTCAAAGAGGAGAGCTCAGGGTTCATTTGAGGGAGATGCAAACTCACTGCAGGGCTTCCAGCCGGGATCTGAAACGCGGCTGTCGCTGAACCTCTCTCCAGCCTTGCTTTCTCCCTCGGTGACTTTCTGTCCTGACTCTTGTTTTCAGCTACACTTGAAGATGTTTAAAATGCCATTCAATTCTTCCCTTTTCCGTTTTAATTTTTGTTTTAGTGGCCAGAAGGTACATGTGCTCAGAGAGAGAAAGCACCCCCATGGGGCGTGGTCATGCTGCAATCATTTCTCTTCCGTTCCCCCCTGGATCAGGATTTTGGGCACTCACGCACACACACTCAGTGTGTTTTTCAGGCCACGAGGCTAGGGCTTGAACTGTGGTTGGCCACGTGGGAGCCAAATCACAATCCACAGGGCCAGACCACTGCACTGGGGGGGGGGGCAGCCCTTTTTTCTTTCTTCTTTCTTCCTTTATTAAAATCAAAGCTCTAACTGTACATCATTGAAAAAGTCAAATACTACAAGGCTTACCATAGCGGTTGTTACCCATCCACTCCTTCCTGAACCTGGTTCCCACCACCCGGAACCGACCACACGCATTTAAGCTGGGTATCCCCACTCCCCACCCCCAGTGTTTTCCTCTATATTTCTAAATATCATGGTTACACTGCTGCCTCCTGACATTTCTGTTTTCAATATAGCCTGTTACCCTGCTGGTAGGAAAGATCCGGAATAACTATATTCCAGTTTAGAGATACTTCTACATGCCTCGTTCAGGTGCATAACCACAGGCAGATGGTTACTGTCTTCTCAGCTAACACTCTCTGGATGCCCCAAGGCCTTTCCGTGGGCTGTCTCGATGGATCCCCCTCCGTCAGATCTTAGTCACGCAGTTTGCAGAAGACTCTTGGAACCATCTCTTTAATCTGCAGAGTTTTTGCACGGGGCGAGTAGAACTGGCGTGATTGACTCCATTTTCAAAGGAGCGTGTGGAGCCCTGCTTGATGATGAGAACGCCATCACCATGGGGTTCGGTGGGGAAAATAAAATCCATCTTCCAGCTAGGGAGGAAGGAGGGAGTTGGGATTGCTTTCACAGCGTGAAAGAAGGGATAACCTTCTCTCCTCACCTTTGGGGCTTGTTTGTTATCTCAGCTAATGTTGCTCTTATTAATATAATGCCGAGGTTGGAATCACAGCACTAATTCTCAAGGGCTGTGTGTTTTTTAAGGAAGCTGTTCAACCTCCCTGAGCCTTTGTTATAAGAAATGGGCCTGATGACAGTACCTATCTTAGTAGGCCATGGTGAGGGTTAAATGTGGCCAACTGTGCAATTTGAGTCCCGGACCCTGAGGTTTGAAAATCATGCTGGGCACTTGTGAGCTCAAAATCCTGAGAGGAGAACAGAGAACGGATTGTAGCATGGCCATCCCGGCTGGGGAGTGGGGGGGATGATTTCTCACTTTCACTCTCTCTGGCAAGAGAAAGCATATGTCTGATAGCAGATTTAAAAATAAATAAATAAAAATAAAGAGCTAATTTCTTACAAGTGTCTAGACCAGTAGCCCACAGTATGTCCTAGTCCACAGTAAGCACTATAGACATGATCAAATGACAGAGAGGCAGGAAGCAAATAAGCCTATACCCAGATCTGGGCCTTCCAGTGCCAAGGTCCGTGCTGGTTCCTGGCCCTAGACATTTATATTCCTCTTCACAGTCCTGCCAAGTGTGCCTGCGGTTTGTACTCTACTTACCTGGAACTGTTCACTTGATATTGTTCTTTTGAAGACATACTTTAAAGGTAGTTTATATTAATATTTTAATATGCTAGTTATACATTTTTCTAACACTTCATAAATAAACTCATTGGAGGTATACCTTTTTTTAAAAATTGCTGCAGGGCACGTGTACTCATCACAGAGAGACAGAGAGACAAGAGGGAGAAAGCACCTCCCCATGGGGTGTGGTCATGCTGCAACCCCTCCTCCTGAATTTCTCCATTCTGCTGGGATTTGGGGCACACTTGCACATGCACGTGATGCATTTTTCAAGCTACTGGAGCTGGGGTTCAAACTGTGGTCAGCCACACTTTGGGATTCAGCTTCCTTAACCACTAGACTATGGGGCCAGTCGAACTCAGGGTGATTTCCAAGTGTTTGTCCATTAACTACCTAAAAATGGCCCCTGTACCCTGGAGGTGCACCTAATAAAAGGTGTGCTGTTTTTAAGTTTATAAAGGATCTTTGGGAACATTCTGTTCAGTGGCTGTTAAACCTTTGACTGTAACCCTCAGGAAGAAACACATCTTGCCTCGTATACTTTGTGTACACAGTGGCAGTAAAGGGTGGTAGTCGGGACACAGATCCTGGGCCCTCCGCCACCTCTGAATGCCTGTGCCACTTGGGCTGGGTGATTTATCCATTCTGTGCCTGCGTGTCCTCATCTGTGCAACGGGGATAACAACAATAGCATTCGCCTGGCAGGATCATTGTAAGGATGAAGAGTTAATATTGCTATCTCTGCAGCTATGTACATGTCTTACTGTTGATCTAAAAACTGGCACATTCACGTTTGTTCTATTTGGCGCGTTATACATATTTGTGTGGGCATCTGTGTGTGTGTGTGTACATGACCCTATGGCAGAGATCATCCATCCGCTGTATACTGACAAATTCATGCTCTTCTTTCCATATTTAGGGCTATTCCTGGAAAACAGCTGCCCAGCCAGCGACTGCATTGCCCTAGACTCCTTTGCATCTGGCCAGGGCCATGTGACCAATTCTCACCAATGAGATGTGAGTAGAAGTGGTAAGTGTCCCTTTTGGCCAGGGCCACTTCTGTGGTCCCCAGCTGACTATGCTGCAGAGGTGAACAAACTTCTAACCTACGTTTTGGGTGTGTTTGTTGCCTCCATTAGAACTGTCCAAATGAACACAGCCATGTAAGTTGTGTGACCTGCCTCGGGGTCAAGACTGCAGTTTGAAACACTGATCTCGTCGTTTTCCATTTTTGAACCATGGAGTTCTTTCCTTATGTGTTTCATTCTCAAAAGTCAGAATGGGGCTAGGTGGTGGCGCAGTGATAAAATGCCTCGCTGTGCCAGGCTGACTCTCACGGGAAGGTTCTAGGTTCACACCTGGAGTACTCCCTGAGGGTGCCTGGCTTGCCCTTGCTCATGATCCAGGCTGGCTCAGGCCAGGAGTGGGCTGTGGTGCCAAGACCCTGTGGGAGGAATTCTCTCTCTCTCTCTCAGAAGAAACAAACTTAGGGGGGAAAAAGGCAAAATGAAGCATCTTTGATTAGACTAGCGGCTACAGAGTAGAGGCCAACTAAGAGCCTGATCCATTTGAAACGCCCTCCTATCGCCCTCAAGGTGAACTGAGACATCTCTCCCGACTCCTAGGGTCCCAGCGAATGAGTCTATGACAACTGCTGAGCCAGGTCGTTGTCCTGCCTTCACTTCTCAGCAGCAGAGTTGAAGGGCAGCAGAAGGACTTGACGGAGGTCACAAACAGCTGCCCAGAGCCCAAGGCATTGCTCAGGCCTCTGGTCAGTGCTGGACTGTCCCCTCATGTCTATGCTTCCCATTTGCTCCTCCTCTGAGCAGGAGCCAACAGACCCACACTCATGAACCAACCCTGCCCTGCCACCTGCCAAGAACAGACCCCAGGGTATCATGGGGCTTCTAAAGACTCAGAACTAAGCTTTTTTCCTGACTATCCAGCCAGACAGTTGCATCCTGGAACCAGGAGCATAGCTGTTCTTCATTCCTGTTTGATCCACACAGCTAGAAAGATATCTAGCACATAGTGGGTATGCAGTTCCTTGCACGTAGTAGGTATGCACTCTGCCAGTATACTCACAATAATTCAAATTTGCATAGCATTTTCTATGTGCCAGACACTCAGCATCTTCTGGATATCAATCCTATTTAATTTTCCCAACAACCCTATGAAATAGATGCTATTTTTTTAAAGAAATATTTATTATTTAACATTATTTAGCCATTTATTTGTTTATTTCAGTTTGACCAGAGAGGGACAGAGCAAGAGAGACAGAGAGAGAAAGTGAGAAAGCAAGATGCCAGGTCTGGGACCCGAACCACAGTTGGCCATGTGGGACTTCAGCGCCCCCAACCCCACGCCACCTGCCAGCCTTAGAAGCTATTATTGCATTCTCGTTTGAAAGATGAAGAGATTGAGGCATGGGAAATTAAGTAACTTACTCAAGGTCACACAGCTAGTAGGTGGCAATTTGAATCAGGCAGCCGGATCCCAGAGTCTCAGCTGCTAAACAGTATGTTACATGGCCCCTTGGAAGCTGCTGTGAGAGGAAACAGGCAAAGCTGAGAGAAGGGAGATTTGGTGTCCAACTAGATTTTGTCCCCATGAAATGGCCAGAAAAATCCCATGAAACTTTCACTGAAGCACGGGCTTAATCCAGTCAGTGTCAAATCAGCACAGCAGGCAGCCGGACTCAGGGGCTTTGTACCTGTTGCTCCCCTGGCTGGGAGGGACCCTCCTCTTCCTCTCTCCCCTGGCTGTCTCCTGCTAACTCTGCAAGTTTTGGCTCAGTTATCAGTCTATTCCTCCGCTCAGGACCTCTCCCCTGCCCCTGAGTCCCTCTGTGTTCCCACAGTGCCACATCTATGTCCTGGCACCCTGTCTTCGGTTGTGCTGGCTCATCGGCTGTCTCACCAGACTGGGCACTGTCCAAGATTTGAAGCCACATTGTATTCTATGTCCCCATTTTCTTACTTTTCCCATGTAGTAACAGAAACATTCCTTAGGAGAACGTCTTAAATGCCAGAAGCCCCCAGTGGACTTTTGTTCAAGAAATGAACGTGTAGTTCAGTTCCATGGCACAGTGGTAATGCCCTGCTCAAGAGAAGCCAGGCTCCACACAACAGCGTGGTTCAAATACCTGGCCCAGTCAGGCTGAAACATGCCAGGCATGTATGTGAGTGCCCGAGATCTGATGGGCTGGAGGACTGGAAGAAGGGGACTGCAACATGACCAGACCCATGGAGGGTGCTCCTCTCTCTCTCTCCTTCTCTCTATATCTTTATCTCTCTCTCTCTTTCTATCTATCTATACCCCATTCTCTATCATGAATAAAGAACTGAAGAAGTGAATGACAAATTAGTGAATGTAGGAGGCTTCTAGGTAGACTCAGGGAGCACTGTAGATATTTATTTCTTCTCTTTATTAAACAGGACAAAGTAAGAAAATGGTTTCCATACTCCAGACAATCTGAATCCCTAAAACCACGTTAGGAAACCCCTCCATTTACAGATTATTACTACTCACCCCCAGAAATTCTGATTCACCAGACCTGAGTGGAACCCCCAGACATGTTTAAGAGTTTCCTATGTGTGACAAGTTTGTGACCCACTGTACCATAGAGGCTGAAGGCTGGACTGAGGTGGGATGGGAAGATGATGTGGAGAGGGATGGTTGGGAGGGGTGGAGAGAGACTGTACTTTGGGATTGAAGGGTGGACACAGCCACAGTCTCATAGTTGGCCAGCCTGGGGACCTGCCTGACTTTGAGCCATTAACCCTTCATGGGACAAGGCATATTATAGTTTACAGTATCTTTTCTCCTCCATGAGGTCATGGAATCCTTACAACAACCAAGGTTCATTTGATGGATGAAGGAATTGAGGAATGGGCTGGATGGTGGCACAGCAGTAAGACACAGCATTGGCTGACCCATGTAGGAGGGCTCTGGGTTTATAGAGGAGACCTCTCTGAGTGCACTGGACACACATGCCCAAGATGCAGGGCTGGCTGAAGCTGGGGTAAATCACAGTGTTTGCTGGGTGTGCTGTCTTTCTGTCTCTGTCTCCATGCCGACATCCCCATCTCTCTTGCTCATGGAAGAAATGAATAAATAAACTTAAGATAAAAAATAAAGGAAGAACAAGTAGCTGAAGCAAACGGATCACTGTCACACAACTTGAAGTAGGAGGGCTGCTTGATCAGACCACCTCTGCCAATAGCCTCCTACCAGACCTGGGGCTGATGCTAATGTTCAAAAGAATGAGGTCGACATACATAGGACAAATCAGGAACACTGGGCAATTGGACACAGATTCACTGCCCTGATGGAGGATTATTGACCAGTAGCCAAATCATCCCATTTCCTCACTTGTCCTGTTCTGAGCACTCAAAGCCATCTGAGCCCAGCCAATCTTTTCTATCCATTATCCATCCACCTTCCCACTCACCCATGACATCATTCATCCACCCATCCTTCCCAGAACCATCTACCCACCTATCCAGCAGGTTATTCATCTGCTTATCATATGTATCTAAATATCTCTCCATCTAGCCCATCCATCTGTCTACCCTCCAGTTCATCATCCTTCACACATATTCATCCACCTGTAACCTCTCATCATTAATCCATCCATCCATCTATCCATCATCTTCTTAGTTACTCATGTACCAATTTGTCCCACCCATTCATCTCTCTATCTATTTCATCCATCCATGGATACATTCATCTATCTATCCAACCATCCTTCCACCTATCCATAACACCCATCCATGAATTCATCTGCTCATCTACTCACCCAGAGATCCATTCATTCACTTATCTACCTTCCCATTCATTCATTCATTCATTCCATTTACCCACATCAAAGTCTACAATGGGCAGTGGGGAAGCTTGGAACATAACAAAAAGACTGAGATGAATACAGATCTTGCTCTCCAAGAGATCTGAGGTACTAAGGGAAATGACAACTTGCCAAATGGCCAAAATAAATAAGCAAGGGAAACTTGTTAAAAGGAAAAAAGCAAAGTCAGGAGTCAGATTAGTACACAGGTATCACACCATAGCATCTTACTCTTTTTTTTTTAAAAGAGATTTTTACAATAGGATGTACATACTCACCAGAGAGACACACACAGAGAGAGACAGAAAGCAAGAAATCACACACACACACCCAGAGAAGATGGCCATGCCACAATCCCTTCTCCTCTGTTCTCCTCTTGGGACTTTGGACACTTATGTACACACATTTGGCGTGAGTTTCAAGCCACCGGCTCCAGGACTTGAACCATGGTTGACTATGTGGGGGTCCAGTGACGTAACCATTATGCCATCTGCTGGATCCAGCATCTGGTTCTTACAGTTGCTCAGGCAAATCCCAAATTTGTCTTGGAGGTAGATTCTGGTATCTAGAACAGACACTAAAACACAAGTGTCACAATATCCTCAGCTGTGGTAGACACTGCCAACAGCTATTCCTGCTTTCTCACAATACGCTGGTGTTATATGTGTCCTTGGGTACATTTGTCTATCTGAAAACATTATTGGTTGACACAATAGATGAGGAGAGACATTACTGGCATTGAATGAGTAGAAGCCAGGAATGCTTTTAACATCCCACAATGCATAGGCTAGACTCTCCACAACAGAGAACATGCATACCCTCCTTTTCTCTGTCTTTTTCTGGTGAGTACACACACCTTCTAGCACATTAAGAAACAAAAACAAAAACACTCAAAAAACTGTCCTACTTAGGTTTGAAAATATGAAACAACAGCCAGGGTCTTCTGAGTGTTGGCTCTGCATTTGGCACTGTTCTAAGCACTCGGGTGTTAATTCATCTTACCTCACAGCAATTGTGCCTCCCGTGGACTGGCACTGAGGCTTTGCTGCCTACCACGTCCCTCACCCACCAACTCTCCCCTGCTAGTACTCTTCGGGGATGCGTATTGTCATCTCCATCACAGACCTCCAGCAGAGGGATCCCCAGCCACACACAAAGCACTGGTTTCTTTTATCAGAAAGCAAAATTTTCCCAGAGCCTCCTAGCAGGCCTCCTCCCATTTATCTTACTGATGAAACATCTGAGGCTCCTAGGGGTAGTGACTCACATGGTCACAGATTGACCATGTATGTATCTCCACGGTGCTAACTCAGATTTATTTTATTTACGAAGTGGGCCCTTTGGGGCCACCAGGTGGCATGGTGGTTAAGATGCTGGATTCCAGATGACTGACTCCACAGTTCAAGTCCCAGACCCAGCAAGTTGAGAATCACACCAGGTGCGTGTGTGTGCGTGTCCAAAATTCTGAGAATGGAGGAGAAGGGATTGTGACATGGCCATCCTCTCTGGGGGTTGATGTCTCACTTTGCCTCTCTCTATTTTTCTCTGGCGAGCACACATGCCCTATGATGATCTCTGCACAAGGGCTGGGGTCGGGGGACTTGAGAACTCCTACACAGTGGACAGACCTGGAGATAAGAGGCAGTTGCCCGGTCATGTTACTATGAGGTCATTGGGAAAAATACATCATGATTTCCCCGACCACCTAATATTATATTATCTTTTAAAAGGGACCTAAGGGGGACCAGCAGTTAGTGTAATGGCTATGTCGCTGGGACTCCCATGTAGTCGACTGCGGTTCAAGTCCCAGACCTAGTGGCTTAAATTCACACTGAGCGTGTGTGCGTGTGTGCTCAAGATCCTGAGAGGAGAATGGAGGAGAGGGAATTGCAGTGTGGCCAATCCCCCTGGGGGGTGATTTCTCACTTTCTGTGTCTCTCTGTCTCTCTCTGTCTTCCTGGTGAGTGCATGCACCCTATAGCAAAAACATCTCCATAAATAAATAAATAAATGGGACCCGAGGGCCTTCTGATCCCCCCTGCCCTAGGCTAACAAGGTGGGCTGTCCTTTCCCAGAAGCTGACTCAGGCCTCTTAGGGAGACAACAGATCTTCCAGCAGCCACAGTTTAACTAAGTCATACAATCGTGTCTTTACACCAAGTCTTAACAATTGTGGGTCAAGGTATGTCTAGATCTTCAGCTATGCTCTCCTCTAACACTCCCACCCCGCCCCTGCCCTCTGCGAGATAGGTCCTGTTGTTATCTCGACTCTGCAGATGAGGAAATAGGTTCGGAGAGGGGTGGTGTCCAGCCGAGGGTCACAGAGCTGCTCTGGGATGGCTCTCCAGGTTGTTTGGTTCTTCAGCCTCTGCGATTTCCACCACGGCACAGTCTCCTGCTTCAAGCCGAGAAGATCTCCAGACTAGAATCAGGAGACAGTCACCCGCCGGCTGTCTGTCCTCAGCTCACGATGACACAGTGAGATTTAGTGAGTCCTCGCTGTGCACGTGCAAGGGTTTCCATCCTTGCTCCCCTTTAGCCACCCAGACCACCCTAAGATGCGTCATGATTCGGTCTCCACTTTAGAGAGAGAAAGCAACGGAGACCCAAAACATTAAATAATTTGACCAAAGTTGCGAGACGAGAATCAAGATCTACCGGAGCCCAGTGGACAAGCAGGGTGGATGTGTGTGATTTAAATGGATTTGTAAAATGTACCTCATTTTAAAAACACCCTAAATGTGCCCCCTTCCCCCCGAAAATAAAACAACAAATACTCTCTTGCATCTCCCTCCTTGGAAACAGAACTGTCGCCAGTTGTTTTGTGTCCTTCCACGAATTTCCCATGCAAATCCGAACGCGCTTGTACATCTACACATTCATTTCCGCTTTGTTATCAGGACGCCACGCAGAGCTGCAGCACGCTGCCTTCATGCACGTACCTCTGGGGTTTTTCCCTCTCCACACTCAGATCTGCATTTCCCTTTCGGCAGCGGGATGGCATTCCATCACAAACACGCATCCTGCTCCACTCTCCTGCGTTCCTCCTAATGAGGACATCTGAGTTCCTTCCAATTTGGGGTCACCCCAGGTGGTAGAGCTCTTCTTCATAAGGAGGTAACACGCACGCTGCCTTGCACCTGTTTCATGCGCCCTCATATTCCAGCGCCCACCTCTGCGTGGGACTTCGTACCTTTTCCCCTTGGTGGATTACCCAGAGGTGGAGGCGTGGAGGGCCCTGGCCAACTGTCCCCCAGGATACACCAGCTCAGGGCTCATCCCCAGCTAGACCATGCACTAAGTAGGTGGTGGAAGCCCAGTGAGGCTCCATGTGAGCCTCAGTTTACCCTACAGCAAAGTGGGATAACACTTTTGGGTCCCCAACCTCTCAGAATTTTGGAGTGACCCTGGGATGCATGCCCAGGGAAGCCTCGTGGCCTGCACAGTGAGCCAGGATCCTGCCCCAGGCTCCGTAGCCCCTGCCAGCACTTTCCACACCACACACGCCATGCCCCTGTTGAGAACTTTGCAAGGCAAGTTACAGGCCTCCACTGGGCTTCCTGCCATTCTAGAGGAGCCCTTGGAGGGTCTTGGGCCCATCAGAAACACATGGGGTGTTTGTTCCATGGCCTCCCGGGGCCCGCCCTGTCCAGCAACGCCAACCCCAGCTGCTGGCCACACTCACCGTAAGGATTCTCCCCTGGAGCCCCGAGGGGCGCATTCACACTGACCATGGCCGAGCCCACCCAGCTGGAGCCCTGGGAGCATGGAGGAGCTGGACCCACACACAGCAGCAGCCAGGCCACCAGGCGCCAGTCCACCAGGAAGGCAGTGAGTGAGACCAGCTGCCACTGCCTGGTTATCTTATTGATTCTTCTAATCACCCAAGGTGGGTGGATACGTTAAAGAGTAACCAGTCACTTAGGGAACCTGCCGCTGGGGATTGTCACTGTCGCCATAGCAACAGCAACCTGGCCAGACCTGAGGTCCACTTGGGCCCCGGTCCTGCACTCTGGGGTTAGAGATACCTGAATCCAGATGCAAGGGATGGCAGACCCCAAAATTGAGGGAAGGGTGAGTGGGAGGCGTTGGGGAGGTGAAAGTCCAACACAGGTTGAGTTTTATGGTCCCAAATTATGGGTGTGGCATGGTGCAGGAAGGAGTAGGGGAGTTGAGGGAGAGGAGCGGAGAAAAGGGGGTGGAGAATCGTGTTTAACAAGTGCCGACTGGATGCTGGGCATTGTACACCACATGGCCAGGTTTACATGACACCTCAAGATGCAGATATTGAGGCCCAGGGAGAAGTTGCTGCCTGGAGTCTCCCATCTGGTACACCGAGCAGCTAGAACCACAGCCCCTGCCTCCCTTTCATCTGACATGTTTGCTGAGCACCTGCTATGTGCCAGACCCTGGTAGATGCCAGTGATATAGAAATGAGCAAAATTGACATTATTTCTACTGCCCGTCTTTTTTTTTAGAATCGTTTATTCATTTATTTAATTCCATTTGTTATCATTAGTTTTTAATTTGGAGAGAGAGAGAGAGAAGGAAAGCGAGAAAGCAAGCGCCAGGTTTGGGACTCGAACCACAGTCTGCCATGTGGGAATCCAGCGTCTTTAACCACCACATCACCTGCCAGCCCCAGTGCCAGTCTTTTTAAACCATGTGATGGCATCTTCCCTTTTGCTTGTGTTCTAAACTCATTTTATCGATAAGAAACATTTGTATGTTAAAATGAAAATCGTACAAGCAGTTTTTAATACAAAATAAGCCTCCTTCACGTTTTAGTGCCCACATCTTGCTCCATTGAACTTCTAAACAAATGCTTGTAAATATTTCTAGAAATTACACACACACACACACACACACACACACACACACGTACACTGCATGTAAGTACATGGGAAGATATTAAACACGATCTTCTACAACTTGCCTCTCTCCCATAGTATCTAAAGGATAGCTCCTTCTCAGCATACCCACTCGTTCGTTCGACAAGCGAGGTAATATTCTACTGTACGGATGTGCTTTAAGTCATTTCACATTTCCCCCTGCTGGGTATCTAGGTTGTTTGCAGGCTCTGCCATTATAAAGAGGGAATACATTTGTCCATGTGTCTCTACTCACAGTAGGATATCAGTAGGACAAATTTCTAGAAGCAACATTCTATCAGAATTGAAATATGCTACAATGTCTCTTTAATTAAAAACAAAACAACTTGGAATCAGCAGGTGGCATAGCAATTACGTGGTTGGACTCCCACATGGCGGACTGAGATTCCAGTCCCGGGCCTGTTGGTTTAAAAGTTGTGCCAGGCATGTATGCGTGCGTGCCCGAGACCCCAGGAAGAGAGTGGAGGAGAAGGGATTGCAGTGTGGCCGGCCTCCCTGGGGGGTGATTTCTCACTTTCCCTCTTACCGTGTCTGTCATTCTCTCTCTCCTGTGAGTGCATGAGCCTTAAGGCAAAAACCTCTTAAAAAAAAAAAAAAAGAAAGAAAGAAAAAGAAAAAAAAAACCTCCCTCAACGGCTTCCTCCCATCTCAGCTCCTATATCATCTCTTTCTACCTGCTGAGCTTCTTTAAAGAGCTGTCTACATTCACTACTTCTATTTTCCTGTCTCCTTCCAGCATGGCCCCCTTCGATCTGGCTTCTGCCCCCCACCCCCACCCCACTTGGTCTTCATTGTCTGCATGCCGTTCTAGTCCGTTCTGTAGCTAATAACAGGAAACCTGAAACTGGGCGACTTGTAAGAATAGGAGTTTATTCAGCCCACGGTTCAGAGGTCCAATGTCCTGGGGCCTTGTCTGGGGATGGGCTTTTTGCTGGTGGGGAATAGGGCAGAGGGCCAAGTGAGCATGTTGGTGTCTGTGTGTCTGTCATATTCTCTCTCTCCACCAGTGTCCCGCCTGATGACCTTAATCCTAATTTCCTCCCATAGACCCCACCTTTCAACACCACAGTCAGTTTTCACCCTCTCAATCCCATCACCGCCAAATATGAGCACGTGCATTTGGGGAACCTATTTAAACCACAGCAGTCCACAGCAGTGCCTAAACCTTCGGTGGACACTCTACCAGACAGTCAGCAGCTCTTGCCACTTGATCCCCCCACCTTTTTGTTTAATGCCAGAGGGTACATGCACTCGCGAGAGACAGAGAGATAACCCCTGAGGGGCACGGTTACACTGCAGTCCCTCCTCCATTTCTCCATCCTCCATCCTCCATCTGGGGCACACACACATGCGCCAATGTGTTTTTCTAGCTACCAGAGCGGGGACTTGAACCGTGGTCAACCACAGGAAGTCTGATTGCCTGTGCACAGGGCTTAACCACTGCTCTACAGGACAGCTCACCCTCTTCATGAAAGGACTTCTTCCCTTCATGTTTATACTGCTAGTCTTCTGGTTCTCTTCCTATCTGACTGTTCACTTCTTCTCTGTGCCTGGCCATTTCGCGCTTTTCTACCTCTTCTGAAATACTAGCGTTCCCTGGGGGCTTAGTTCTAGATTTACTTCCTTTTCTCCACTGTATGGTCTCTCTTCCCATAATCCCACTTGTTACCATGGCTTCCGTGGCCACCCATTGACTCCCAGCGTGACTCCCAATTGTGTCTCCAACTTACATTTCTCCTCTGGAGTCCCGGTTCACACATCTACTGCCCTCCCCCCCCTGCTATCGCCACTGTGTGTCACAGACAGCTTAAATATGATATGTCCCTCATCACACTCGTGCTCTTTGCCTGAATCCTTCTTGGGCCAGCAGTTAAAGTGGCTGGATCCAACGTGGCCAATTGCAAAGTTCAAGTTCTAGACTCGGCAGCTTGAGAAACATGCTGGGCACATAGGCGACGTGCCCAAAATCCTGAAAGGAGAGAGAGAGGAAGGAGAAGGCACTGCAGTGTGACCATCCCCTATGGGGGGACACTTTCTTCCTTTCTCTCTCTCTCTCTCTCTCCTGTAAGTGCAGGTGTCCTCTGGCAAAAGAAAACAAAACAAAAAACTCCTTGTCCTTTTTAAAAATTTATTTTAAATTTGTTATAGGGCACAGGTGCTCGTAAGAGAGAGACAGAGAGGGAAAAAAAAAAGGAAAGCACCCAGTGCGGAGGATGGTCACATCACAATCCCTTCTCTTCCATTTCTCTTTTTGGGCTTTTGGGCACAGAGTTGGCCGTGTGAGATCAGCCCCCGTAACCACCAGGCCACTGATGGACCCCAAACTGCTTCTCTTCTCCTATTCCCCCATCTTGATAAAATGGCAGCCCCATCTCCTTTATACCCACTCCCAACCATTCCAAAGCCCTCTTAATTCTACTTTCTAAACATCCAAAAATGTCCCCACTTCTCTTCCCAGTGTCACTGTCGTCCTGGGTCACCCTGTCCTCACACCTCATCTGCAAAACTGAAATAGTCTTTTGTATCGACGCATCCATGCCGGCCCCCATCAAATCCATTCCCCATGAATGCAGTCTGAATTATCCTTCCAAGTAAAAGTCTGGCCATTGCCCTTCTGGCCTTGGAACCTGCATCTGCCTCCTCGTCCCCCACTGGGACCAGTCAAGATTGTTCATGGTTTGGGACCTGCCTCCCTCTCCAGGGCCATCTCCTTCCTGTTCCCTCTGCAGGAGGTCTCCTCTCACTCCCTGGCATCGCCATGTGCTCTTTGCCAACTCTTCACCCACACTGCCACCACTTCCTCAGTCCAACCAGCTTCTCTTCTTCACAAAACACCCCTCTACTATTGGTAATGGAGGAAGCTCTGGGTATGTGGGAACGAGGGGTAGATAGGAAATCCTTGTATTTTCCATTTACTTTTACTGTGAACTTAAAACCGTCTAAAAAACAAAGTCTATTTAAAAAGAAATCCTAAGCTAGTCCCATGACCTGGTAGTTAAAGGAACTGGATCTCACATGGCCAATTGCATGGTTTGAACCCCAGCACTGGAGGCTTGAGAAACACTTCAGGAGGGTGTGTGCCCAAAGTTCTGATGGGAAAGAGAAATGCAGGAAAAAAGACTGTGGTGTGACCATGCCCCATGTCAGGTTCTCTCTCCTCCTCCTCCTCCTCCTCCTCCTCCTCCTCCTCCTCCTCTTCCTCCTCCTTCCCTGTTCTGTGGGGAGCACACATGCTTTTTGGTAATAAAATAAAGTTAAAAGGAAATCTCTGTGCAGGAAGACTCACCCATACTCACCCTACTTTAGACAGTGTGCTTGTAAACCCCTGTTCTCCTCTCAGGAAACGTCCGTTTCCATTGTAACGAAGTATTTGTGTTCATCTCCTGTTTATTGCCTGACTGCCCCACTAGAATCATAAACTCCAGGAATATGGGCCATTATAGGCCTCAGGAGTCAGCAAACTTTTCTGTAAAAGGTTAGTATATCCTTAGGGCCTTGTGAGCCAGAAGGTCTCTGTTGCAACTCCTCTCTACCATGGAGGTTTGAAAGCAGCTGTAGATGATACATAAGGGACCGAGCGTGGTTGGATTTTAGTAAAACTTTATTTACAAGAGCAGGCGCTGGGATCAGCAGATGGTGTCATGGTTACGTCGCTGGACTCTCACGTAGTTGACCGCGATTTAAGTCCTGGATGCAGCAACTTAAAACTCACATGCTGTACAGCAAAAATCTCTTCATTAAAAAACAAAAACTAAAAAACAGGCTCTGGTGACAACTTTGCTATAGGGTGTATGTACTTGCCAGAGAGACAGAAAGTGAGAAATCACCCCCCGCCTTGGGGGAATAGCCATGCTGCAATCAATCCCCTCTTCCATTCTCCTCTTGGGATCTTAGGTATGCACACACACATGCCTGGTGTGAGTTTTAAGCCGCCTGGTTTGGTACTCAAACCAGACCACTCAGTCACGTGGGAGTCCAGCGCCTTAACCATTATGCCACCTGCTGGCCCTAAAGTTCATTCTTTCTTTTAAAAAATGTTTTTAAGAGTTTTTTGTTTTTGTTTTTGTTTTTTTGCTATAGGACGCGTGCACTTGCCAGACAGACAGAGACAGAGAGACAGAAAGCGAGAAATCACCGCCCAGGAGGGATGGCCATGCCGCAATCCATTCTCCTCCATTCTCCTCTCGGGATCTTGGGCACGCACGCACATGCGCCCAGCGTGAGTTTAAGCCACTGGGTCTGGGACTCGAACCGCGGTCAACTACATGGGAGTCCAGCGACATAGCCATTACACTAACTGCTGGTCCTTCTTTTTAAATTTTTTTACATTCAATCACTGCATATCATTATAGCATACCAAATGAATTTTTCCATCATCAATACACTGTACATTGGTTCAGTTAAAGATATTACTATACACATTGTTCATTTTTTTTTTAAAGACATAATAACCTCAAAGATGTTAATATTTTAAAATTTTATATGGGGGCTATTCAAAACTTTAAGGTCAATGTGGATTATTTTTTAAATGATGCATGAATTTCAATTTTGTGCACAAAATATAAGCTCGTTTTAGTTAAAAAAAAAAAAAAAACACTGAAACAAAGCAAAAACAGACACTGGACTGGATTTGACTGTAAGCCATAGCAAACCCACCCTGATCTACACTAACGACCACTGTGCTAGAGCTAAAATCTTCCCCAGGCCTCACCGTGCACCAGGCCCTGCTCTAAGAGCTTTCCCTGGATTCATGCATTTAACACTTAGAACAAGCTCATGAGGCAGGTACTATTAGTGTTCCAATTTCTAGGGAAGGCTCAGGCACTGAGAGGCAAAGTCACTTTCCCAAGCACACACAGCCACTAAGGCAGTTGGTACCTAGGCAGTCTGGCTCTAAAGTCAATACTTGTAACCCTCTTAACTGTTGTGTGAATGAGTTCAGGAGTGATCCCATGAGACTGGGACGTGAAGGTCTTCCAAGTATAAACCATACAGAGGTTCGAAGGTTACTGTTACACAGAACAAGCAACAAACTCTTGTAGCAGAAGTTCCTCTGCAATTAACAGCTGAACCAGTAATTACAAGCAATACAATACAATACCAAGTGATACAATACTGTCCCCTTCACCCCAAGTCCTCAGCCCTCCAGACCTGCAGAGCCTGAGATGTGGCCATTAAAAACCAGCCCAACCTACTCATCTCTCCTTTGGCGTGGACTCTTCTCGAAAGGAGCCTAGACAGCCATCTGCAGTTCCCACCTTACAATGGCACTATTTGTTTAATTGTCCAGTCCTCAAGTTTCTCCCTTCTTAGCCGAGACTGGAGAGTGAGGAGGTTAAGAGATTGAGCTTTTGCATCATACAGAGCAAATTCAAACGCAGCTTTTTGAGCCTCAGTTTTACATCTGTCAAATAGGGATAGGAACGATGTTGATTCAATGTGATCGAGAGTGTGGGCTGCTGGGACCAGCAGGTGGCATGGTGGTTAAGGAGCTGGACTTCTGCACAGTAGATAACAGTTCACGTCCTGGACCTAACGGCCTGAAAAGTCACGTGGGGCACATGTGCATGCGTGCCCAGAATCCTGAGAGAAGAATAGAGGAGAAGGGATTGTGGCATGGCCATCCCCTCTGGATGTGTGTGTGTGATTTCTCAGTTTTCCTCTCACTTTCCCTCTGTCTTTCTCTGTCTCTCTCCAGCAAGTGCACACACTCTATGACAAAAACAAACAAACAAAAATACACCAACCACCAAGCCACTAAGCCGTTCCTAAGTGCCAGTGACTGTCCCTCTTATTGCCCTGGTACTCAGGACCCAGGAGGGCAGTGTGGGTGCTTGAATCAGCTCAGGGTCTACGGTGAGATGAAGCTGAATTCAAATCTCATGTACGCTTTGTCCTAGCCTGTGACCTTACGATGCCACTAATCCAAACTGACACAGTTACCACAGCCACCCCATGCACTATACGAACATCAGTAACTTTTTGAAAAACTCTAATATTTGAGGCCAGCAGGTGACATAGTGGTTACGGCACTGGACTCCCACATGGGCAACCACAGTTCAAATCCTGGACCTGGCGGCTTAAAAATCACACTGGGCATGTGTGTGTGCATGCCCAAAATACTAGAGTATGGTAATCCCCTCCGGGGAGTGATTTCTCACTTTTCCTCTCACTGTGTCTCTTTCTGTTTCTCTCTGGTGAGCACATGTGCCCTATGGCAAAAAATAACTTAAAAAACAAACAAACAAACAAAAAACCTCTTACATTTACTATCACCACTGTTTCAAAGTGGTCATCTTAAAAGACATTTTAATACCTCTCCATGTCCCCCAGAAAAATAGGAAAGGTATAATCCAGTAATAATAAACTCACAGCGGCATTTGGAAACTTACCTCACCCACAGCCTCAGTCCCTGCCTCTGTAAAATGGAGCGATAGCGTATAAACCCGCACATGCACACTGATGCAGCCTTCGCACGGCAGGACTCCAGGGGCCGTTGGTCCCTCCCTGTTCTTCCCATGGAGCAGATTTTCCTCTCACCCCACCCAGATCCCCCCTTGTCTTTGACCTTCCTGGGAGCTGAGAGAAGGACCAGGAAAGAACACCACTGCATTGGATCTTGAAGGGCTTTATTGGGAGTCCGGGGGGAGGTGACAGTACAGGTCAGGGGCCAGGTGGGATGACAGAGTCCCTGTGTCCAGGACGGTGCAGAACTCCGCCAATGGCACCTGTTTTCCATGGCCGCCTTTGAATGGTGCTGTCTGCAGCCTGGCTGGGAGTAGTCTGGAGGGCAAGGTCTGAGGGAGGAGATTTATGGTTGCCCAGACAAAAGGACGTTTGTGTGTCTGAGCTGGTGGGATGGGGTGGGGACAGGGGGAGTGGTTTATGGGGACGAGAATAAGATCGTCCAGGAGAAAACGAGAGAACCAGAGACGCCGCCAACTGGGAGACTCAGAAAAATACACAGGGAGAGAGCAGACCAGAAGACAAAAGAGAAAACTGCAGAGACAGCAGTGAAGAGAGAGAGAGAGAGAGAGCACACCCTGAGCCATCTTGGGTTTTCCCTTCTCAGTTCTGGGAACTTAGTGTCAGGGAGAGTGAAGGGTTGTCAGAACCCGCGCTCCCACCTCAGCCTTCCAAGACAAGCCATGCAGCTCCGAGTCCGTGACATCCCTTCTCTGAGCCTCAGTGTGCTCATCTGTAAAAGGGGACCAGGACTGGGACCAGCAGATGGCATAATGGCTATATCACTGGACTCCCACGTAGTCAACCGTGGTTCCAGTCCTGGACCCAGCGGGTTAAAACTCATAGTGGGTTCCCGTGTGTGGGTGTCCAAAATCCCGAGAGGAGGCTGGAGGAGAAGGGACTGAGGTGTGGCCATACCTCCTTGGGGGTGTTTTCTTGCTTTCTGTCTCTCTGTCTCTCCAGCAAGCACATGTACCCTGTAGCAAAAATATCTCTCTCTCTCAAAAAAGAGGTGGTGCCAGGACCTACCTTCGATGGTCCCACTAACATGAAATGGGAGGAGGGGGGGTGAGATGTCCATGAGCTAATTTTAGTGTTCTTATTTTATTTTAATTTGCCCTAGGGCACATGTGCTCACCAAAGAGAGACACTGAGAGGGAAAGCCAAAAGTCACCCCCAGAGGGGAAGGTCACACCACAGTCCTTTCCCTCCATTCTCCTCTTGAGATTTTCGGCACACACGCACATGTGCCTGTGTTTTTCAAGCTGCTGGGTCTGGAACTCAAACTGTGCAGGTGACCATGTGGGATCCCGCCACCATGACCACCATGCCACCGGACGGCCCTAATGTCAGATTTTTAAAAAACCTGGGTCTGGGGGACCAGTAGGTGGCATATTGGTTATGATGCTGGACTCTCATGTGGTTCAAGTCTCATGGGAACTTGAAACTCAGGTTGGGCCCGTGTGCCTGCATGTCCAAAATCCTGGGAGGAGAACAGAGGAGTAGGGATTGCGGTGTGGCCATTCCCCCGGGGGTGATTTCTTGCTTTCTGTCTCTCTGTATCTTTCTGTCTCTCAACAGAAAAAAACCCACTAAATAAACAAACAAAAGCCGTGGGTCTG
>NW_006159691.1:809071-818479 GCF_000334495.1 Tupaia belangeri chinensis
AGCCACACAGGGCCTCCCAGGTTGCCCAGTGAGTACAGGCAGGCTCAAGATTAGGTGTTCAAAGTCTTTCCAAGGCTGCACCAAGTCTTTCAGATTTAAAACCTAAGCTGTCAGGGCTGCCCCCTCCAGCTCTGGCCCTGAGAATAGTGCTAATTAAAGGTGCAGTGACTCCCACATGGCCGACCACGGTTCGAGTCCTGGACCTGGTGGCTTGCCTTCTTACTTTCTCTCTCTTTCTGGTCAAATTAAAATAAATGAATGAGTAAATGAAATTGAATAAAATAATTCTTAAAAAGAAAAAGGGTGCAGTAAGAGGAAGATGGAGTTGAGGAAAGAAGGAAGGTATGCAGGTCGTTTTCTTCTGACATATTCTGGATGCTTAGGAGCCTCTAGAAGGACAATTGAGATCCATGCTGTGAGCCCACCTCAGGTCCTTTAGGGGGAAAAAATCCATCCACCCAGTCTTCGGAGGGACCTCGGCTGGAGGGCACCAGAGCCCCGGCAGAGTTCAGAACCACAGGAGCGCGTTGGACTTGCGCCCTGAGAAGCACATGTTGCTGTTGCAGCTGCCTTGGTAGCTGGGGGGGCAGGCGGAGCATGGCCTCCCCACCTTGTACGGTGCCTCGCCGATCCAGTTGCCCCTGGAAGAGAAAAGGTCCCAAAGGGTCGGGGACAGGAAGCGTTAGGTAAGCAGCCCTCACATGGACTTTGCTTTTCAGCACTGACACTGCCTGGCCTTGTTAACCGCGGCTGGGTCCTCTGTAAGCTACGTCTGCAAAACCAAGAGAAGACGGCCCTCCCACGTGGGGATGCAGGGAGAGCACCGATGTCCTAGCACCTGCCTGCAAAATAAACAACTCCCCTGTGGGGGCTGATTTCTTCCCCCCCCCCCCACCCCCCTGGAGTAGGCAGATCTGAGTTCTGGCACTTGCCAGCTGGTGACAGGTAACCATCTCATCAGTGAAAATAAGAAATGACCAAGGAGAAAACCTGCCGGGGGCTGTGCGTATACGGTAATTAGGGAATTGAACCTCAGGACTGCCCATCAGCCTCATGGGGTCACTGCTGTGGGCTCCTTTCCACTTCCTCCCAGTCCATCCTAACCTGCTCCTGAATTCCTCCTCTCCGGAGACCACTGCATCTTGAGAGGAGGGGGCATAGGGAGCTATTTCTTAATAGGAGAGGAACAAGGTTCCTCTCCGGGGTGATGAGAAAGTTTTAAAATAGATAATGACTGTAATTAATACCACTTAGCACATTAAACATGGCTAAGATGGCAAATTATATATATATTTACCACAGTTTTTTTTTTTTTCAGTTTTTCAAGTCCTCACTGGAGAGAGACAGAGACAGAGAGGTGGGGAATGAGAAGTCACCCCTTGGAGGGGTGGCCACAGCACGGTCCCTTCTCTTTCAGTTTCCTCTTGAGATTTTGGGCACTCATACTCATACTCGGCATGATTCCAAGCCGCTGTCTCTGGGACTCGAACTGCTCAGTTAGCCATACAGGATCCAGTACCTTAACCTCTATACCACCTGCTAGGCCATTTTTCATAATTAAAAAAAAATGTAATATACCAAAAATCATTGGTTGGTCTGGTATGTGAATTATATCTCAAATAAGGTTAAATAAAAACAAACAAACAAACAAACAAACAAAAACACTACTTTCATCACATCACTGCCCAGCTTCAGAGCCTTCATGGGCTTCCCCTTGCCTGTGCAGGAGTTGGCAAGCTTTTCTGTAAGGGGCTAAATGGTCAATATTAATATTTTAGGCCTTTCAGGCCAGCTACCTCCATCGTATACGGCAACTGTATACAATGTGTAAAGGAATGCTATGGCTGTGTTTCAATAAAACTTTATTCACAAAAACAGACAGCAGGCTAACTTGACCACAGACAGAGAATCATGCCAACAGCCTTCGGTCAGGTGGTCCAGACTGCCCTGGAAGCACGTGGGTCTCATTGGCCACCTCGTTTTCCCTCACTCTCTTCATCCCGTCCATGGGTTTCTCGTGCTTTCCCCCTTGCTCCTCTCAAAGCGTAAAACCCTTCCTCCAGCCCTTGCTCACGGCTGCCTCATGCTCTCACCACGGGTCTGTCATAATAGCTATCCTTGCAAGTCCCAGTGCCTTGTTTCCTCGCGCCTTAAACGAACACTCCTTTGTGGGCAGAAATGGGGTCTTTTCCCTTCCAAAGCGACGGTTGAAAAGTCAGCCAAAGGGTCCAGAAAGGTACACACTTCTCATTTCCTAACAGGATTTACTCATCCATCCATTCATTTGTTTACTCAGTGAGCACGTCCTGAGCATCTACTGGGCATCAGGATTAGTGCCAGAGGGTGTGTGCACTCACTAGCAAGAGAGAGACAGAGAAACAGAGAGAGAGAGAGAGAGAGCACATATCCTCCCCCATCCCCACCCATGCGTTTGGTCGTACTGCAATCTCTTCGTCTGCACATCTTCTCCCCATCAGGATTTTGGGGAAGCATGCCTTTCAAGCCACCAGGGCTGGGGTTTGAACTGCAGTCAGCCCTGTGGGATCCAGCTCTCTGTGCATAGTTCTTAACCACTGCACTACAGGGCCAGCCCCAAGCCTCTATAGCTTGATCCATAAAAGGAAACAGTATTTCCTAGACTGTCTCTCTTTTCCTTCCTTCTCTCTTTCGTCTCTTCAATGAGATACCAAGGTGAAAGTATTTTGCAAATGATCAAGGGCTATATGAGAGTAAAATGGTTTATTATTTTGTAATTTTGGAATTCTAAATGTTCCGTTCACTTAGAATGTGTTCTTTTGGAATGTGTGTGAGAATATGCAATGTTGAGTTTCAAACTCAGGTGCAAGATCTCTGATGTGTGTAAGCTTGCATGTTGTACATTGGATGGGGAATTCCATTCCCACTCTCGGGCTCCCAAGGGACTGCGTGAGGAGGGTCCTAACCGAGCTGGCTGGAGAGGCTGGGAAGGAGCTAGGCGCGCTGTTTCTTCCTCCCTCCTTTCTTTTGTAATCTGTCTGCCTGCAGAAAGCTTGCATTCTTGGCTGCCTAGAGGGGCTAATGTTGTGCTTGTAAGAAGAGGCCTGTGGTTGTCCTCTGCAGCTGGTCCTGGGTATCTGGGTCTAATTTAATACTGAGACATTTGCCAGTCTCGGTTGGCAGACGGGCCGCTCTGAGCCACCCTCTCCATTGTTGGCTTCTTCAGTGACGCTGTTTTTCTACCTGCCTGGTTTGCTCTTAATTGCTTCTGAAACTTGGATAAAGGAAAAGGATTATCAATGGGCTCTTCCCAAACTGCCAAAATTGTTCGTATGATATCGAGGGTGGGTAGGCTGTAGAAAGGAGGGGTGTCGTGTGTGTCTCTCTCTTCTTCAAATTGCTCAGGGTCCCCCCTCCTACCACAGAGGGCCCCCGTGCCGGTGCTGGTACCTACTTAATGGCATAGTTGCAGACCAGGTAGACAGCCTGACGCCACGTGCTGCCCCAGACGTCGATGCTGCCACAGGTGTGGATGGCACAGCCCAGCCGGCTGGAGGACGCCCACACCATCTGGGGAAGGCAGAGACAGGGAGCACGTGAGAAGCACTCCAGCTCTTCATGACTGGCCAGCTGGAAGGAACACAGTTTACAGTGTCGTCCTGTGCACAAACATGCACATGTGTGCACGCGCACGCACACAGCTGGAACGTAAATCTATGAAGTGGCCTCGCCAGGTGGCACGGTCAGTAGTAGACTGAACTGCGGTGCTAACAGCCATCGCCGACTGCGAGCTCAGCTCCCCCATCAGCCTGAAAACACAGCGGGCACACACGTGGGTGCCCATGATCTTGAGGAACTGGAGGGTGGGGGAGAAGGGATCACATGTGTCATGGTCCTGTTGAGGGTGCTGGCTCCCTCTTTCTCTCTCTCTTAAGTGTGTACATACCCCCCATCATGAATAAAAATAAGCTTAAAGTTGGATGAACCAATACTTAGACTTACCCTGTCTGATACATGCTAGCTAATATTTTCCATGCTGCTCTATTCCTTTTCTCGCTCTCTCTTTTCCTGCTGTCCTTCTCCTTCTATTTCCCTCTTACTCTCCCCCTCTCTTTCTTTCTCTCTAGTGTTCCACCCCATCCTTTTTTCTTCTTAGGTGCCAGGATTCGTTCTCCTGTCGGGCCTCAGAGGCGTACCTGGGTATAGTGGGAGCAGACAGGGCCACTACAGCGCCAGGGGCAGTGTGGGTTACAGTCCCTTGGGGCAGGAAACAAGTAATGCCGCTTCTCCTCAGACCAGGACTTCACGAGATCTAGCACCGAGCGGTACCTGGGGAGGCAGAAAACAGGGGAGACACTGAATGGGAGCATAGAATAGTCCCTCTGCCACCAACTTCTTCAGTGACCTTGGGGAGTCGCTTGTGTCCCTTCCCTGTTTCCTTGTCTATCAAACGTGACAGAGAACGGTAGCCTCACCTGCCTCACAGGCGTGTTCTGAGCAGCATTTGAGATGGCCCATGCAAAGTATTTACCTGGCCCTGGCACACAGTGGGTGCTCGACAAAGCATACTCACTGTCAGGCAAAGGGCCGGGAGGAGGTAGGCATCTCTGACAGGGGAGCTTTAGTTGTTGTTTTACATTTTGCTACAGGGCACATACATGCATTTACCAGAGAGAGGCGGAAAGAGAGAGAGAGAAAGTGAGAAAGCCTCCCCAGCAGGGATGGCTGCATCACGTTCCCTTCTCCTTTCCTTTTTTTTTTTTTCTTGGGGTTTTGGACACACACACAAACTGGTGTGTTTTTCTAGCTTTCAGGTCTGGGACTTGAACCACAGTCGGCCATGTGGGATCCAGCTGCCTTGACCTCCGTACCGCCAGCTGGCCCGTAGCTTGTGCTTTTAGGGAGGAGACAGCTCACTGGCCATCTCCGAGACCTCTGGGATGTGAGATGGGGAGAAGGCTGACACTCACCAGGTGAGTCGGCCTGAGATTCTGCTGTCTGCAAGGCCCCCTGGTGGAACCTGGAGCTTTTCTATCATACATGTGGGGCAGAGGTCCATGAACCCAAGAGGGCTCACGGGGCTGGGGGTGGGGGGCGGCTGGGGGACATCGTGATTCACAGCAGCAGTGTCCTTCACTGTGAGACTCCCAGCCGATGGCCAAGGGGCAAGGGGCACTCTGGCAGGAAGAGGTTAACATTAGGGAGAAGGGAAAGATCGGATCTCCCAGTGTCTGCTCTGGCATCTCTGAGGGACCGTGCATGGCTCCCACGTACAGGGCTGGCCCAGGCTAGTGGGGACATGAAGTGCAGACCAGCGAGTGCCTCCCTGAGCTCAGTGGGGAGCCCTGGCTGGGTTTATGGCAGAACAGCAGGGTGGGGAAGAGAGCTGTTTTTCAAGTGTTCTTATTTGGCATAATAAAAACGTGACAATCTGTGGCAGTCTCAAAAACACCTTTTCGAAATTTGATTGGCTTCAGACATACACAAATCCGCAAAGAACTGAGTCCGGCCAACACTGTCACTTACAGACAGGGACACAGAGATCCAGAAAGGAAAACAACTTCCCAAGACCACACAAGGTGAGAACTCAGGCCCCCAGATCCGATGAGTCAGAATGGTGGTCAGGAGTCAGGCCAGAAGGGTGGCTTTGCAGTCCCAGACTCCAGCAGGCGCTCTCGGGCCTGACGCACCTTCACCAGCCTTGTACCCCAACCTGTCCCCCACGATGGCCATCCTTAGCCTACCTTACGACCCTCAAATCACTCTCACTCTCCCGAATGACCCGCACACGCGTCTGTTTGCCCAGTTGCTGCCTGTCCTACTAGAACGCAGGCCCCTGGGGGCGGGGAGCGTGTCGGCCTGGCTCTCCACCGTCGGTCAGCGCAGAGCCAGCGCCTGGTACAGCGTGCGTGTTTGTTGAATAACTAGTGAAGGAAAGGCAGAGAGTCACTCACCGGCCGGAATGAATGGAGAGGTTCTGGCCCACATATCTCATCAGCTGTGAGGGCCCGTGGGCCCAGATGCACTGGCTGGCCCAGGCCTCTGCGGACCTGGCCAGCTGCTCATCCCACACCTGGGGAAAGAAGGGCCGTGACATTCCTAGGGGTATCGCCACCACCACGAGTGTCTGGGCGTGCGTCTCTCCCTGGTGCCATTCCCTCCTGGGGCTTGGTGACCCTAGCTCACACCCACTTGGCACATAAGAAAACTAAGGCTCAGAGAAGACCCATGATGCCAGGGCCAACCGTGAGTCCAAGATCTCAAGGTCCACACAGGGTCTCTGACTCTGAGGGCCGCTCTCTCTTCTCCCATCACTGTACTCAGGGCTCTCCGCTCTGAGTGGGGACCCAGGGTGCTTGTCCAGGAGTTCTCCTCAGCCCCTAGAAGTGCTGGAGCTCAGGGTCATGGCAGATTAGCTCATTTAAATATTGTATTGATTGTATTATGCTTTTGAAAGTTTCTTTCTTTCTTTGTTTCTTCCCCGAGCACAAGAATAGAGAGAGACAAAGAGACAGCACCCGGACAGGGTCTTGATGCCACAATCCACCCCCAGGCCCAGCCAGCCCCAGCTCCCGGGCACACATATGCCTGGTGCACTCAGGGAGGCCTCTGGACATGAACCTGGAGCCTTCCCATATGGGTCAGCCTCGCAGGGCACCGCATTCTACTCCTGCACCTCATCCAGCTCCCTGTTACCCAACGTCCTGAATATGCTTATTTTAATAAATGTATGAAGCATTTTTAAATTAAAAAACCTTTTTTTGGATAGTGAAAATGTGCACAATTTTAATACATAATATATCCGAAGGAGGAAAAGTAGAAAGTCTCTTGTCTCTCTGTACCCCTGGGCCCCAGTACCCTGTATCCTGTGCCCAGAAGCGATCACTACTGTGTCTTGGATCCTTTTCCAGAAATGTCCTATACCTGTACAAGAAGATATATAGAGATGCATTTTTCATACATAAGGAGGGATGGCCACACCGCAATCCCTTCTCCTCCATTCTCCTCTCGGGATCTTGGGCACACACGCACACGTGCCCGGTGTGAGTTTAAGCCACTGAGTCCAGGACTTGAACTGGGGTCGACTACATGGGAGTCCAGCAACATAGCCATTATGCCATCTACTGGTCCCAACATTTTTCATATTCTAGACAATGGCAGCGTGCAGACATCCTAATCTGTACCTCTCTCTTTTCACTTAACAGGCTGATTCTACCTCACTGCATGAAGAATACCCTCCTCAGCCTGTATAACAGCTTCGTGATTTTTCAGTGTATGAATTCCCTATGTTTTAAACCAGAAAACAGACCACTAAAAAGTAAATAAATAAAAGGAAAAAGCCAGGGACCAGAGATGCCCTAATGGTTATGTCTCTGGACTCCCGTAGAGTCGACTATGGTTCGAGTCCGAACTGGGGACTTAAAACTCAAACTGGGTCGTTTAAAACTCACACCGGGCATGTGTGCATGAGTGCTCAGAATCCTGAAGGAGAATAGAGGAGAAGGGATTGCAACATGGCCATCCCCCTACGGGTGGTGCTTTTTCCCTTTCTGTCTCTCTGTCTTTCTAGCAAACATGTGTGCCTTATAGCAAAAATCTCTCTTAAAAAAAAAGTGAAAGGCCAGTTCTCTGGCAGCTCTGCCTCCCTGGGATTCGCCGAGATATTATTTCTCTGAGATGCTTCTAGGCACTAAGGACCCACAGACGACCAAGGATGTGGCCTGTTAGTCGATCAGTGTGGCAGTATGGGCCTGGTGGGTATGAGAGTGTGAAGCCAGACTCCGCGTTTCCAAGGGCTGTGTGAGAATAGGCTTCTGGAATGTGGGATGTTTGGTGGAAGATCTGCTCTGTGGGTGGAAGTCAGCGAGCGAGGAAGACATGAATACTGAGAGAGGGCGAGGGCTGGCCCTGCTGTCCAGTGGTTAGGAGAACCAGACCCCGCGTGGCCAACCGTGCATTTCGATTTCTGGATCTGGCGGCTTGAAAAACACACTGGGCTGTGTGTGCGTGCATGCTCCCAATCCCGGCAGGGTGGAGAAGTGAAGACGTGATTACAACTTGACCATGTCCCATTGAGAGGTGCTCTCTCTCTCCTCTCTCTCTCTCTCTCTCTCTCTCTCTCTCTCTCTCGTGAGTGCACATGCCCTCTGGCAATTTTAAAAACAAAACAAAACAAAGGACGAATTCGGGCCAGCCAGACATGGGGGTTCCAAAAGAGCAGTCCAAACATCTCCCCAGAGCTGTCTGCCTCGTAATCTTTTAGGGAGGGTGAAGGAATGTTTCCCTCCAGCTCCAGGGACAACAGGGGACAGCAGGCCAGACATCCCACCCACACTGGCTGGTCCTCCCCGGGGTCACCACAACCTTAGCAGCAGAAAGACCTGGGCTGGAATCTTGGCGAGACCACCTTGGCCAATCGGTTCTCCTAGCCTCAGTTTTTTATCTGGAAGCTAGACTGAACAATACCTGCCTTGAAGGAAGAGCACACCTGGGGCCATGGGCAGTGCCCGGAGCACAAAGGCGCCCCATAAATAGTCCTCGCTGGAAAGTCCAGGCAATCTCCTTCGTCTCCTCAAATGTGAAAGGGGTGGGTTAATTCCTGCCCTTTCCGCAGGTCCCAGACACCACTGGCAAATGGTTACCTCTTCAAAGCCAGTCCCTGCAGGCCAAGGATGAGCAGATGGCATTTGCTGAAAGGGGCCCTGAGCAGGGCCCGGACACTTACCATGTACTCCATGTTGGCAGCAGGTGGGTGCACGTTGGCCCGGATGTGGTTGTGATAATCCAGTAAGGCACTCATGTCCCTGGCAGAGATGTGGCGCTTCCGGTGGTACCGGGGCACCCCCAGGCCACTCAGAGGACGCACGGCTGTGCCCTCAGCCCGGGCCCGAGCCAGGGTGGCATTGGGCATCAGGAGAGCATTCACCGTCTGGCCCGTCCAGAAGAGCAGGCCTGCCAGGCCCACAGTGCCAGGCAGCAGGGGCATAGCTGGCTAGAGGGGTCACACGTCTGCCTCCCACAGTCAGGGCTGGCTGCCTGGAAGGGGCGGGCATGAGAACACGAGCCCTGAGTGTTCTCCTCCCAACCACTGCCAACCCGAGGATGCTCCCTGGGATCTTGGCAAAGACTTCCTGACCTAGCTATGGTCCAGATGTCCAGCACCCCTTCCTTCCCCACCCAGCAGGCTAAGTGGGTTGGGCAATGGGAAGAAGTGGCCAGACAGTGGCTGGTCCTGACCAGGCCCCAGGGTGAGATGGTGCCACCACTTCAAAGCCAGGTCTCTGCAGCCCCGGCCTCCTCTTCACCAGTCCCATTCTAGCAGGCGGGGCCGCTGCCTCCGAGGCAGGGTCATCCTCCCTGAGGCACACTGCAGAGCCGTCTAGTCCCTGACTCGCTGCAACTTCAAGATTGGGAGTGAGACACAGAGAGAAC
>NW_006159691.1:818510-820854 GCF_000334495.1 Tupaia belangeri chinensis
GGGGGGGGGAAGGAAAAACGAGAAACAGAAAAAGAAATGAAAGACCCAAAAGCCCACAGTAAAAGAAGATACGGAGAAAAGGAATGAAAAAGAAAGAGAGATGGGGAGAGAGAGAGGAAGAGAGAGAAAGACAGAAAGGGAGTTGAAACAGCACAGAGGAGAGTGAAACTGAGTCAAAGTGGAAGAAAAGTGAGGCAGAGAGGGGTGAGGCCAGGCAGCAGGCTCTCGGGGTGCGTACCCAGGACAGGCAGCCCAGGCGGGTGGCGGAGGCAACAAGAAGGTGGAGGACCTCTGCAGATGCCCTGGCCCTCCTGGCAGTGCAGCGACTTTAATGGTCCCCTGGGAGGTGATGGCACTGACGTCCCAGCCCCACAGCCCCCTCCCCTTCCAGCCAGGCCAGACTTGGACGGGAGGCTCCGCCTGCTGCCTGCGGACTCACGGGCTCCTCTCTCCCGCCCTCTCGCCTCTGCTGTCTGTATCCACCTGGAGCCTGCAGGGCTGGGGCTGAGCTGCTAGTCAGGGAAGGGAAGTGTCAATGGGGCAGGGATTACGGGAGGAGGATTCCATCCTCCCAGGAGACGCCAGGTCTAGAAGTTTTCAGAACCCAACATAGTAAGACCCCTTGCATCTGGAGATTTTTCTAACTTTTCTCTACAAAACCCTCCAGCCTCAGAGCGGTGAAAATGGCCCATCTGCGGAGCACCGTCTATGCGAGGTCCAGGACTGAGAGTGTCCCATGCACAAGCTCAGCTGCGCCTCTGAAGGGGAGGTTCAGCCCCAAAGAACAGGTAAGAAGCAAGCCCTAGGTCAAGCCAACCTGTCTGCTGTAAAGCCAGAATTCGAATCCCCGTCTGACTCTAGGGCCCTGTTAATATGTACAAAGGATGCCATTTTGGTAATGAATCCAAACATAGACAAATAAGACAAAGAGCCTGGGAGGATATTCTTTATGATGCCACTCAAACATAGCCCTGGGGTGCACACTCAATTAAGCCCGTGGATCTGGGTTCGAGTCCCCAATACTTCTCTCTCTAACTGGCTGTCCTTGGGCAGACGCCTCATCTGTAGAGTGGGAGAAATAACGATGCCCACTTCATAGCACTGTTGTGAGAGTTAAACGAGATGCTATTTGTGGAGTGCTAGGACACATAGCCTGGCACATAGCGTGTGCCCTGCGTGTGTGTACACGTGTACTTGCACAAGTGGGCGTGTGCTTGTGTATTATGAGTGCACAGCCCACTTACATGTGTGTGTTTGTGCTTCACGTATGTGTGTGTCCAGGTGCGCGTGAGTGTGCAGATGCCCGACATGTGTGATGTGTGGGTAAGCCCCACTGGTCTCTGAGTTGCTGAACTGGGTTAAGAGTTTAATTTCTCCTCTTTGAAGACTTGCATTCTCCACAAATTACAAGCATTGCTGTGTCACAGCAGAGGTGTTTTGTGAACGAGCGAAAGTGGACGGCCTGGCAACCCTCAGCCTCCTCTTCCAGCAGCCTCTGAGAGTCCCAGGCGGACCCCTTTCAGTGATGTGCTGAGCCCTGGCCCAGCTGGCAGTGCAGGGCTGGGGGCTGGGACAGGGCTCCCAGCGGGTCCTCCCCAGACACGGAATTCCCGCGCCAGCAGCCGCCCAGCCCCAACCTCAGTGGCTCAGACAGCGCGGCTGCCAAAGCACACACCTCGCTGCTGAAGCAGTTTCCGACCCCCAGCGGGTGGCTGACTGTTGGGTGCCTTGGGGAGGGGGGGCGCCTGGGAGGGCAGAGCAGGGAGGGCTGAGGCTACAGTCCACACCGCGCCTGGACCAGAGAGACTGGCTCAATCTAGCCCCATCTCTGCCGCCGGGATGCCGGGTGTCTGGAGGCAAGTTCCTATGCTTCTCCGGGGTGAGGATGCCCCACTGGAGAAACTAAACTAAAGGCTCTTCTGACTACACTACACGGGGATCCTCCCATGCCAGGGTGAACTCTGAGCCCAGGGCAGGCAGATGGAACCCAGGAGTGCCAACGGCTATGCCCAGCTCTCCCCGACGCTGAACCAAACCCCGCCCAGGTCCCAGAACTTCACACCCACCATCCCTGTGGTCCTCACAGCTCCCTCCATTGCCCAGATGAAGACATGGGGCATGAGTGAGCCTCGGTGACTTGTCCTGGGCACGGAGCTCATCTGGTGGCAGCTGGGGTCCTGCTGGTCACACGCACACGCACACACGGAATGCACTTGGGTCTGCGGCATCCACAGCACACACTCACAGGAGCACATCCTCTCCCCACAAATCCCAGGGCGCTTGCTCTTCCTACGCCCGGGTCCTCGCTGCTGTATTCCCACGGGTGTCCTTGCGCGGATGTAGG
>NW_006159691.1:821161-835198 GCF_000334495.1 Tupaia belangeri chinensis
CCGCCCTTCACCTATGTCGTCCTCACTGATGTAGGGTCGCTGGAAAAGTCATGGTATGTTTCTATGCAACAATGGCTCGTGACTTTTCTGACGACCCAGTTCATGTAAGCTGTTATGTACGAGGAGACTCCAATTTACAGAAAAATGGAACTGAAGTGCGAGTTTATTGGGGCACGAAAACATCTTGAAATTCCTGCACGCTTTTTGGGGGTGATGTGTACTTTTCATGAACGTTTTGGAGACCCCTCGGATCAGCTATGCTCTCACAAGTGCCGAGCACCGCTGCGCACTTTCTGTCATGAACTCATCTAACCCTCAGATCAGCCCTATTAGTACACTTGATCTGGGCCAGAAGGCCGAGGTCAGGAGTGATCGGAACAACCCTATCACTCTCGTCATCCCCATTTTTATATAAAGAAGCTGAGGCAAGGGACCAGCAGGTGGTGCTGGGGGGGGTGCTGGACTCCGACATGGCTGATCAGGGTTCGAGTCCAGGACCTGGTAGCCTACTTTCTCTCTCTCTCTCTGACTCTCTCCGGTGAGCACGCGTGCCCTATAGCAAATTTTAGTAATAGTAATAACGACGAGAATGAGGACTAAAATTCAATAAATAATTCTTTAACAAAAAGAAACTGAGGGGCAAAGAGGTGAGTCATTTTCCCAGGGTCACACATGCAGTGGATGACAGAAGAAAATGTGCACCCCCATGCTGCCTGGCCACGGAGACAGACAGACACGGAGGAAGGCAGAGTCCCACCGTGCAGCTGCCTAGACACCATCCCCTGCCCACACACACCTACACATCCACAGCCACCGCGAAGGTCACACAGTAGCCAATGCCTACGACACCCCTGGCTGCTTCACCTGGCGGAGCCCCCTCTGCTGACCCTTCGAGAAAGGCTGCTCTCAACTCCGGCAGGTTTCCAGTGTTCACAGTGTTAGTGGGTGGAGGCGGAGCTGGGATGGCCCCAATTCCTGTCCTAGGCAGTAACCCACGTCAGGGTAAGAACATTTTTCTCGCCCCTGGAGTTTACCCTGCTGGACTCGACCGCTGCTCCATCCTCTGCCCCCGGAGTTCTCCTGGGTTTGTACAAGCAAAGGGGACATTCTTCCAGAGAACAGTAGTGCTGGAGGCTGTGGATCTTGGCGGGTGACAGTGCAGGCTCTGGATCCAGGCAGCCTGGGTTCGTGGCCCAGCTCCACAGTGTACTTAATGTGACTGTCAGCCAGTGGCTTAGACTTTCTGTGCCTCGGTGTCCTCGTCTATTATAAGGGCTACTTCATGGCATGGCTGTGAGGATTAAATGAGTTAGTGGGCTAGCTGGTGGCATGGTAGTTGAGGTGGCTGGATCTTACATGGCTGATTGTGAGGTTTGAGTCCTGGATCCAGGAGCTTGAAAAACCTGCCAGGCCATGTACATGTTTCTGTGTGCTCAAAATCCTGAGATGAGACTGGGGGACACAGGATAACAGAGTGACATCCCCCTGGAAGGTGCTTTCTCCCTTTCTCTCTCCCTCTCTCTCTCTCTCTCTCTGCCAATCACACATGCCTCATAGAAAAAATTTAAAAAAAAAAAGAGTTAGTCCTTCTGGAGACACTTGACACAATGCTGGCACAGAATGAGCAGTAATAAAGCTGTCAATAAATAGTAATGGGGCCAGCAGGTGGCATGGTGGTTAAGGCGCTGGACTTCCACGTGGCTGACTGTAACTTAAATCCTGGACCCAGCAGCTTGAAACTCACACTGGGTGTGTGTGCAAGTGTGCCCAAGATCCTGAGAAGAGGATGGAGGAGCAGGGATTATGGCATGGCCATCCCCCCACCCCCATCCAAGGGGTGATTTCTCACTTTCTGTCTCTCCGTATATCTCTGTCTCTCTGGCAAGTGCATGCACCCTATAGCAAAAACTTCTCTCAAAATAAATAAATAATAATGGCGGGGCCAGCAGTTGGCGTAATGGCTATGTCGTTGGACTCCCATGTAGTCATCTGTGGTTCAAGTCCCGGACCTGGTGGCTTAAACTCACGCCGGGCGCGTGTGTGTGCATGCCCAAGATTCCGAGAGGAGAATGGAGGAGAAGGGATTGCAGCATGGCCATCCCCTCTGGGGGGTGATTTCTTGCTTTCTGTCTTTCTGTCTCTCTCTGCTTTCTGGTGAGTGCACGTGCCCTATAGCAACCCCCCCACCCAAAAAAAAAAGAGTGAAAAGAAATAGTAGTGGCTAATGACAATAATGATAACAGACAACACATGTGGAGCACACACTACACACCACCACTAAATGCTTTATAATATGATCCCATTTAAGCACCATCCAAGCTTCATGGGTTAAGCAACAGGAGCCCCATTCTACAGACAAGGGAGAGAAAACTCAGAGAGGTTAACTTACTTGCCTGAGTTCACACAGCTAGTTCCAGTGGAAACTGGATTCCAAGGCCAGGTCTCTGTGACTCTTACCCCAATGTTCTTCCTATACAGCAAAGTTGTTTGTGAAAAGAGACTGTGGGTCAGGAGCCTGGTGCTTGAGGGAGGAGACAGAGGGCTGGAAAGCCCTCAGAAGTCTTCTGGGTTGTCTTCCCATCTGCCAGTTGAAGAAAGAGGTTCAGAGCAGTTAAGGATTTATCCAAGGACTCATAGGAACCCACAGTCTCAGGATGACAACCCAGATCCATGTTGCTCAGATCCGGGCAGGAGGGAGGCTGCTGGAGAGGAGCGCACCTTGAGAGTACAGCAGGACCCAGGCTCTGCGAAACTCCACAGGCCACAGGCCCCAGGTTCCTCAAAGATGAACGAAAGGGAGATCATCAGTTGGTGAAATGGCTATGTCGCTGGACTCCCACGTAGTTGACCGCAGTTCAAGTCCTGGACCTGGTAGCTTAATCTCACGCCGGGCGCGTGTGCGTGCGTGCCCAAGATCCGAGAGGAGAATGGAAGAGAAGGGATTGCAGTGTGGCCATCCCTCCTGGGGAGCGATTTCTTGCTTTCCGTCTCTCCGTCTCTCTCTCTGTCTTTCTGGCAAGCATGTGTGCCCTACAGCAAAAACCCCTCAAGAAAAAATTCTAAAAAAAGTAAAAAGATGAATGTAAGGGATGGCGGGTAACCAGAGACCTAGAGGCTGTTGCTTTGCTTATGCCAGCAGGACTTACCGCTGCTGTCTAGGGGTGGGCACTCGAGTGACGCAACCATAAAGATGCAGGGCAGCCGTGGTGGGGCAGTGGTTATGCAGCTCTCTGAGATGCCGACGCCACACGGGGAGGTCCTGCTTTCGTGTTCTGAGGTCTCTCTGTACACACCAAGCACACGTGCATGCACATGATCTGGGCTAGCTGGGGTGTTGGTTAGGATAGCTGTGTGAAGACCCTGTTGGGGGTGCCTGCCTCTCACTCTTTCTCTCTCTGTCTCTCTCTTTCTATCTGGCTCCTCGCTCATGGAAGAAATAAATAAAAATAAATGCAACGATAAAACTATTAAGAAAAAAAAAAAAGAAATACTGTAAAAGTCAGCCTGAGATTGGGTCAGGGCATTTGAGGAGCTTTTCTTTCTTGATCTGGCTGATGGTTACAAGTAGTTCCCCTTATAATAACCCACTGGCCAGCACATGGCATAGCAGTTGTGTCACTGGTTGACCATGGTTCGAGTCCCATGCCCAGATGGCTTAAAACTCATGCTAGATACATGTACATGTGTGCCCAAGATCCCGGGAGGAGAATGGAGGAGAAGGGATTGCAGTATGGTCATCCCTCCTGGGAGGTGATCTCTTGCTTTCTGTCTCTGTCTCTCCCCAGTGGGCACACGTGCCCTAAGGCAAAAACCTCTACAAAATAATAATAATCCATTAGGCTCCACTTTTTAAATGTAGCTTTCTATATCTGTGGTTTATTCTACATTTAAAAAGGCTTTAACAAATAAAGACAGTAGTAATGTATACAGTGACATCGTCCACCTGTTTATGTTTTAAGCATGTTTGAACATTTTAATCTCCTGAAAAAAAGTATGTTTAATTGATAAAAAAAAAAATACAGGGAAAACTATTTGCTTCTGCCGATGTGGATAGTAATGTATTTGCCTTGACTGATATGCATGGTAATCGTGCTGGAAAAGGAAATGTTACACACTGTAAAGGTATATGCGATTAAATGAATTATAAATAAATAAATAAATAAAATATTTTTTTTAAAAAAAGAACGTCTTAATTTTCTAACAGCAGAAGACATCGATGTTCAAAGACACAACTGGCCAAAGTTGCACAGTAAGTAAGTCTGGGGCCGGGACTTGACCCCATGGTCTGGTGTATCTCCAGAGCACAGCAGTGGCAGGCTGCTGGCGGCAGGCCCTAATCCAGCACAGGGGCTAGACAGAATGAGAGAAAGAGAGCACCCAGAGGCCCTCGGAGCCCCAGGCTCTGTCTCTTGCTTTCTCTACACAGAAGCCAAGGCCACCTCTGAAGATGTCTCGGGGGAGGCAGGATGGTCTAGGTGGTCAGGATCGGTGCTGGGAGGCAGAGGGTGCCAGGCGACCGAGGACAAGTAGTGGGCCCCCTCCGAGCCTCAGTTTCCTCAGCTATAAAATAGGGACGATAAACAAGTGCTGCCTAAGTTGGCTATGGTGAGAATTTGGGTGCTGACACGCCGAGCGGAGTTGGCTGGGTATTAGTTGTCCAGCAACAGAGACACCACGATTCCACTGATGAGAAGCTCAAGAGCAGGCAAAATGAGGAACCAGCAGATAGCGTAATGGCTATGTCGCTGGACTCCCATGTAGTCCACCGCGGTTTGCGTCCCAGACCCGGTGGCTTAAACTCACGCTGGGCGCGTGTGCGTGCGTGCCCAAGATCCCAAGAGGAGAATGGAGGAGAAGGGATTACGGCGTGTCCATCCCCCCTGGGGGGGGTTTCTCGCTTTCTGTCTCTCTGTCTCTGTCTGGCGAGCGCACGTGCCCTTTAGCAAAAAAAAAAAAACTCTCAAAAAAAAAAAAAAAAGACCAGGTAAAATGAACTGCGGCGATGGAGTCGCGACAGGGGCTACTTTGGGGGCTTCTGACTCAGAGGGAGGAGGAAGGCGCTCCTACTGGGGTGCCGTGCATGCTTTATATTTTGATCTGGGTGGTGATTACACGGGTGAACGTAAAAATTCATGTAGTTCTGGGGGCCAGACAATGGTGCAGCAGTAAAATGTGATGCTTTGCGTGAGGCAGTCCACATGGGAAGGTTCTCGGTTCACTTCCAAAGACCTCCCTGAATACACTGTGCACCCACGTGCCCATGACCCGGGGCTGGCGGAGGGCTAGGGGTAGACACAGCATAAGACTCCATTGGGGGTGCTGTTTCTCTTTTTCTTTATCAGAAGAAATACATAAAGAAACTTTTAAAAATTCATCCAATTGTACACGTGACATCTGGGCACGTAATGTTAACTTATACTTCAGTGAAAAAAATGTTAGCGATATACAGTAAAAACAAACAACAACAAAAACCCATTTAACTTAAAAGCATCCTTTCACTCAGTATAAAACTACAATCCTACAGACAGGAAAACAGAAACTTTCCGTTCTTGTTCCCCCAACACACACTTCCCACCCAATACATATAAATATTCTCCCCAATATTCCTGCAAAAACCCATCTTTGGCTGTACACACCTAGCCAAAGACCCCGACACCAAAGCAAACGGAAGCCACTGTCCAAGAGAACGGACATACCACACTCCCACTCAACCCCACAGCACACACGTCTTCAAATATAGAAGCTTTTCCACTCTGCTACATGCAAACACACACACAGACACACAAACCAAACCCAGGGACTTGATTGACTCGATTGACTCAGATTCCTGAGTCAGACAGCCGTGGGTGGAGGTCTAGGCCCCATCGCTTTCTCACCAGAGGACCTAAAGCAAACCCCAACGTCACCTCACGAGCCCCGCTTTCCTCATCTGTCAGATGGGCACAGTAAGATCTTCTCGCACAAAATGAAATAAGACCAGAAGGCTGACCATAGCAGAGAAGCTCTCGGCAGGAAGGCGCCGAGTCACCTCCGGACCATCAGTGACTCACACCTGATCATTGTTACTGAACGTGTGTGTGTGTGGCCAAGTCACTCCAGATGAACCTAAAGATCAATACAATCCTGATCAAAATCCCGCCAAGTTTTCTGGAGGAAGTTGGCAAGTGGATTGTCCACTTCCGTGGAAGAACTGTGGCCCGGTGTTTTCAAGACACTTATTTAGTTATCAGATTAGTAATAGGTGGTGACTAAGCAGAAAAGCAAGCAGAGGTGGGCTGAAGGGACGGGAAGCTGGGGCCCAGGAGAAGTGGGACAGACACAGGACGAGGAGGGAACTGCATAGGCGAAGGCTCTGAGGCTGGAGGGCATTTGGGTCATCTGAAGGACTGAAGAAGGTCAGGTTAGGGAGGATCCAGAAGGCAGAGTGAGGTGGGTTGAGATTCAGGCTCCAGGGGCCAGTTCTTGCAGGGCAGGGGGCCGCAAATGCTTGGCCTGTGCCCTGTTGGAGCCTGGAGAAGGGGTGGCAGGGGCCAGGCGGGGGTCTAGCCCTTCAGGGAAATAGGTCACACCTCATCCAGACCCTCCTCCTAGGAGCTGATTTCCCATGGAGCCCCAGAACCCTGAAACCAGGGGCATGCCCCTGCGGTGCCCTCTCCATCCAGTCCCAGTAGGGATTCTAAGCAGGGTATTCTCAGGGGCTGAGCTGGTCAGCAGCCCGGGAACCCCACACCCTCGGGATGTCGGAGAGGACTACCCTCTCTCCAAACTAGGGATGGGAGCAGGAAGGTGGAGCTGGTCAGATGGCACGGCCAGAGCCATCTCCAGAGGCAGAGCTACCTTCCCCTCACCCTTCCCGTGCCAGCGTGCGGGCCTTAGCACTTGGCAGGGAGAAGGGTGAGGGCTGGCTGGGTGCGAGTAAGGCCGAGGACGCGTGCTCCTGCACCACGCCCTGCCCACAGTCCCAGAGGCGAGGCTGTGCCCTCGGGGCCGACGGCCAGAGGACTGGGAAATCTTCATCCCAGTCCATCTGGACAGCTGCATCGCCAGGTGTGGCCATGGAATTTGCTGTGTGGCAGGCCCACGCAGCTGGAGCGGAAAAGCCTCGGTGTCAGCGACCCCCCCCTCGCCCCCCCACCTCACCAACAGCAGGGAAGGCGCCCCACATTCCTGCATAGGGCCAGGAGCTCAGCCCCTAGGCCCCATCCCAACCTGACCCGGGAAACAGCAGGGAGGGACAGAAAGGGGCTCGTGGGACCTCTGGGCCACCTCACTCCAGGAGCACTGAACGGGCCCAGCCCTCCCATCTGTTAAAGGGGGAGAGTGGCACTTGGCCTACCTTTCTGCAAACGCCAACGCGCAGCCAGTCGGTCATCTTTACTTTAGAGGTGATCATTTATTGTGCACCCACTGTACAATGTCACCACGAAAATAAGGTTGCCCAATTTACACAGTTGGTAAAACGCCGATCTCATCTTTCAAGAGGAGACACAGGGAGTAGGGGACTATGACGTTCGCCTGGACGCGAACTCAGTACCTGTCTGTGTTCCTAACCAGTGCACGGCATGGCTTCTAGTAACTGTGGCTTGGAACTCTGTAAAGTGCTGTGAGTCACTATGGAGTCGGGGGAGGTGGGGGTGGTCCCTTCTGGACCCAGGAGGCTGTGAGGGGTGGTGGGTAAGGCTCTGACCCTAACTAAGGCATGCCAACCTCAGTTGGAATCCCAGCTGTGTGACCTTGACTAAGTGGCCGAGTCTCTGAGCCTCGGTGTTCTCGTGTGTAGAATGGAGCAGTCAAAGCTGTGAGAAGGGAAGGAGTCCGAAACAGCCAGGCTCGTCACGGAGTGCGGGCCCCGCATTTAGTCCTGGCGTTGTGTTCCCAGTCTAGGGCTTCTGCTTTGTCATTGCTGCTGGTGGTGGTTTGTTCTGGCCCCATTTTATCATGACATGTAACATAAACTTATCGTTTAATGAATATGTTTAAAGCAAATACCTGTGTAATCAATCCCAGGTGAAGAACCAGGGTGCAGTCTGCACCACCGAAACCCCCAGATACCAGGCCCTCCCCGACCCTCGGGCAGCCACCTTCCCGACACTGGGGTGCTCACTTCCTTGCTCTTATTTCTAGTTTTCTCGAGGCCCTTGCTCTTTTCACTTTTACCAGAGGATGCTTGTGCTCACCAAAGAGACAGGGAAAGCACCCCCCATGAGTGGAGGGTTGGCCATGCCGCGATCCCTTCTCCCCCATTCTCCTCTCGGGATTTTGGTTATGCACTCACACGCACCCAGCTTCATTTTTAAGCTGCCAGGTGCAGGACTCGAACTGTAGTTGGCCATGTGGCAGTCCAGTGCCTTAACCGCCATGCCATCTGCTGGCCCAGCATCCCCCCCTTTTAAAATTGTGCTATATGGCATGTGTTCTCACTGGAGAGAGACAGAGACAAGGTGAGAAAGTACCCTCAGGGGAATGGCCACACTGCAATCCCTAATCCATTCTCCTCTTGGGATTTTGGGTATGCATGTACATGTATCTGGTGTGTTTCTCAAGCCACTGAGTCCAGGACTCCGAACCACAGTCAGCCACGTGGAATCCAACCACCTTAGCCACCACCCACTGGATGACACTGTTTTTTTTTTTTCTTTTTTTCATGAGTGTGTGTGTGTGCGCGTGCGCGCATATGTGCGTGTAAGGGAGGGCACTCCTAATTAGGCAAGAGTCCTAATGTTGTAATCCACCCCAGCCTTCAGCCAGCCCAGACCTTGGGCAAGTGTGTGCCCGATGTACTCAGCGTTCCTGTACTCTGGAACTCCTAGTTCCTCAGGTGTGAACTAGGAATGTTGCCATTGGGATTGCCTTGCAGAGCTGTCCACAACCATTGGGTCTCCCACCAAAGCTCCCACCACCCAAGCCTTGTTGCTGAGGCTACTTGAGATAGGAAGGTCTGGGGTCTGCAGGAGGCAGTAGCCAGAGAAAGGAGCAAGAGGGTTTCAAGGTTTCCAAGGTATGTAGGGTCCCAGGAAATCCCTCTTGCCCTCTCCCTGTGGCCTGCCGATGAGCAAAGCTGGATCCCTGCCCCCTGGCACGAGCCCTGCTGACCTGCGCCCAGATGGCCTCCGAAGACGGGTCGTCTGGGGTTCTGTGTGTCGGGAGCACAGCCAGTAGATACAACCCCCTCCCGTGAGACAGCCAGGCAGCCTGGCCTCTGGCAGACACCAGCTTTGCTCAGCTGCCTCACCCCAGGGAGTGGCTAGTCTTCCCCTCCGGCCAGAAAGAGAGGGGGCCAGAGGTTACTAAAGGGGGAGGCATTGCCGAGGTGAGCTCAGAAGGAAGGAATCGGTGTGGGGAGGAGCCTTCCTGCTCACTGGCCAGTGGCCATGGACAAAGAGAGCTGCTCTAGGACAGTTACTGGGCCCCCTCCCACCCCCACCCCAGGCGCAGTAAATTATTTCACGCACAGCAGCCAACAAAAGGGCACCTGCTGGCTGCTCTTCCTCATCCTGGAGTGACCGCTTCCCACTGACCCTCAGGCCAAACCCTGAGCAGTCTTTCAGATTCTCAGCTTAAATAGCAATTGCCCCTTCCAAGGACCCTTCCCTTGACTCTTCTCTGGGCCAGTGGGGGCTCTCCTTCCCAGCCCCAAGCATCCTCTAATTAACCCGTATCATTCTATTGCAGCATCTTTCTGACTTTCTAACCAGAAAACCTCTTAGAAAAAGATGTATACTCTCAGGAACGTCTCGTGATGAAAAAATGTTTATTACTTTTCGTTGTTTCTGTTCTCTTCATAAAGAATCCATTTAAGATGAAAAAAATTTTTTCCTAGTGATTCTTTAAGTCATTCAACCCCAAAGCATAGTTCTGGATATTGGATAGGTGGTGGACAGTTCTAGACACTTGGGGTACACATCGATGAACAAAGCAACGTTCCCTACTCTCTGGAGCTAGTGTTCTGAGGGAGTCAGAAAACAAACAAATGGATAAATACATTTTATTTCGACCATGTGGGAGTCCAGCGCCTTAACCACCACGCCACATGCTGACCCCAAACAAAACTAGAATCTTTGACAGATCTTAGTCCATAACGGCCTCCTATTAATACTTTTTGCCATTTAACCAACTGAAACAGGCTGATTTACTTTAAAGCAGACCAAAATTATTGTCCAAATAAAGGTCTCTTTATTTAAATTATTTTTTCCCAGAGAGATTTTTGCTATAGGGCGTGTGTGCTCACTGGAGAGACAGAGAGACAGAAAGAGAAATCACCCCCCCGGGGGGGGAATGGCCATGTTATAATTCTTTCTCCTTCATTCTCTTCTTCTTCTCAGGATTTTGGACACACACACATGGGCCCAGCATGAATTTTAAGCCACCAGGTTCGGGATTCGAACTGCAGTAGACTACATGGTAGTCCAGAGAAGTAACCATTACACCATCTGCTGGTCCCAAGATCTCTTTGCCAATGAAAACAGACACTCACTTCTTGGTCTTCTACACCAGTTGAATTTAATCCTCTTATGAATCACTGCCATTATCCTGTAATGTGGTTATGAGGAATAAAAATTCTTTCTGAGAAGACATCATAAACTTAATTTTTAAAAAACATTTTTGCCATAGGGCATGTGTACTTGCCAAAGAGAGACAGTGAGAGGGAAAGTGAGAACTCACCCCCCAGGTAGGATGGCCATGACGCAATCCTCTCTCCTCCGTTCTCCTCTTGGGATCTTGGGCACATGCCCACACATGCGTGGTATGATTCCATGTCGCTGGGCCCAGGACTCAAATTGCTGTCAACTGTGTGGGAATCCAGTGCCTTAACCGCCACGCCAGCTCCTGGCCCCAGACTTAAATTTCTTTCTATTTTAATTTATTTTCTCTTTATTCACAATGGAGCTCATGTGCATGCACAGATGGGAGGGGGCACTCTCCTGTCACACCATGACTCCCAAGCCCGTCGGCTCCTGAGCACTAACGCATGTGCCTGGTATGTTTCAGGCCATCCGGGCTAGGAGTTAGAACCACGGTTGCCATGTGGTCTGAGCAGCACGCCCCTCCTGTGCCAGGAAGCTGGTCCTTCCATTCATCTTCATCTTTAGTGCATGCATATTCATGTCCAAACTGGCCAGAGCACGGTCCTAACCTGAGATGATTTCCACACAACCATCCCACGAATGCAGTAGTTTTACATTTCTCAGAACACTCAAACGGCCATCAAAATAAAAAGACAAGCAAAAATGACTTTCCAAAAATTAGAAAAGCAGTGTTTCTTTGCCCAAGAGAGACTTGGCTTTCAAGGCAAATGATATGGTTTCCAAATGTTGGCAACAAAAGTGACAAGTATATGGGGTCTACTTGAGAAACTACATGTCGCATTCCATAAGAAAATGACACTTCTTGGAGATAGGCATTTTTTAAAAATCTCTTTCAATGCCTATGGTGAATGTAAAACCATATGTATCTGTAAAACCTGTCTCTAAAAAATGTAAAATAAAAAATTCTGAGCAGAAGTCAAAAGTGGGATGACCTGGGGCCCACAGCTGGTGTGCTGGTTAAGGTGCTCGACTCCCACTTGGCTGACCGCAGTTCGAGTCCTGGCTTGAAAAATCACACTAGGCGCATGTGTGTGTACCCAAAATCCCCAGAGGAGAATGGAGGAGAAGGGATAGTGACATGGCCATCCCCCCTGGAGGGTGATTTCTCACTTTCCCTCTCACTTTCTCTCTCTGTCTCTCTCCAGCAAGTACACGTACCCTATGACAAAATAATAATAATAATAATAATGATAATTGTGATGATCTGCTTGAAAAAAAAGAAAACTTTATGAGGCAGATTTTTAGACATTAGTTAAATGTGCTTCTGAGAATTTATTTGATTAAACTTTTCTCTTTTGAATATCTTCAAACTGACTCTTTTTTTTTTTTTTAAGAGAGATTTTTGCTATAGGGTGCATATGTTTGCAGGAGAGACAGAGACAGAAATCATCCCCCAGGAGGGATGGCCACGCCACAACCTCTTCTCCTCTTGGGATTTTGGGCACGCACATACACATGCCTGGCATGAGTTTTAAACTGCCAAGTCCAGGACTCAAACCGCGGTCGATAACATGGGAGTCTAGCAATGTAACCATTACACTTGTAACAGAAGAAATGTAACTGGCACACGGAATCCATGACTTCATGGATAATTTGGCTTGAAAGGCTGTTCAGTAGGTATAAGGTTTTTTCCTTTGTTTGTTTGTTTATATATAAGATTTTTGCTAGAAAGCACACACACTCCAGAGAGATACAGTGAGAGGAAAAGTGAGAGATCTCCCCTTGGGGCGATGGCTACGGCACAATCCCTTCTTCATTCGCCTCCTGGGATTCTAGGCACATTTGCGGAGTGCGATTTTCAAACCGCCAGGTCTGGGACCTGAACTATGGTCAACCATGTGGGAGTTCAGTGCCTTAACCACCATGCCCCCTGCTGGCCTGGTATATAAGTTTTAAACGTTGTTTAAAGAAAAATTTTAAATAAATAACAGAACTGGTGGTACAGGGGCATAGCAAAAGTATTTAATTAGCTGTAATGGGTTGAATGATCACTCCCCTCCAAAAGAGATGTCCACAGCCTAACCTCTGGGACCTTGGAATGTGACCTTAGTTGGAAGTAGACTTTGCAGATGTAATCAAATTAAGGATCTTGAAGTGAGATTATCCTGGATTTAGGGGAGGTTTTATATCCAATGACCAGATCCTTTTAAGAAACAGAAGTAAAGACACACAGAGACACAGAGAGGACAGGGCCATGTGACAATGGAAGCAGAGACCACAGTTCCACAGCTGCAAACCATGCAATGCTAAGTAAGGATTACTGACCTAACCTGGTGCTAGGGGAGAGGCTGGCAGGGATATCTCAGGGACTCCCCCAAAAATAATCCACTCTCCGGATTTCTGGCTTACACAGCCATGAGAGAATACATCTCTGTCGTTTTAAACCAGTAAGGTTAAAGTAATTTGTTATGGCCGCCACAGGAAACCAATCCAGTGGCATCGGAATACCCAAGGTTAGGCAAGACTGAATTAGACACTCAGCCACTACAGTGGGTAGGGGCTTAGCGCTGTGATAAACTAGTAACCAAGTAACCAAGTAGCCAGCACCCTGCTGTGAGCTCTAGTAACACCTAGCACCCAGCATTTTCATTCCATACACATAGCTGTATTGAAAGTGAACATCGACATAACAATTTATAATTTAAGCTTATTAATTATTTTATGGATGTACTTTCTGAGAAAATTTCATCTCATGTCTCAACACCTGGACCGCCATAACGAATCCCCCTGTATTGGAACACGCTTAGGAAAGCTCGCTTTCCTCTTGTCTCCCATTTCACAGATGAGAAAAATAAGGCTTGGATGGGGGCGGTGTCTCCAACTCTCCAAGAGGCACTAAATAACGCGGCAGAGATCACTGCTCCACTTCCAACAGAGCTACATCTATTCTTCCCCCAACCTCCAGCAAATACTCCCACAGCGCTTTTTCCCAAAACAGCACCGAGGCTACCCGGCACCTGCAGTACCGGAGCGCGACACCTGGCGGCGGGACCTGCACACGGAAGAGGAGCGGGAGATCGGAGCCCGGAGCCCGGCATGCTGCAGAGGCCGCCAGTGGCCACGAGGGGGAGCGCGCGGGCCTCGGAGAGAGAGCGTTCGGCAAGGGGTGGGGCCCTCCCCCCCCAACGAAGGCGGCGCGCATGCGCTCGAAGGGCGTCGGCGGCGCCGACCTGAGAGAAGGGTAAGACGGTGGCCGAAAGGGCACGGAGAGGCGGACGGTGGCCGACGAGGTCGGGAATGGAGCACTTGGAGCGCTGCGCGTGGTTCCTCCGGGGGACGCTGGTGCGGGCGGCCGTGCGGCGCTACCTGCCCTGGGCGCTGGTGGCCTCCATGCTGGCGGGCTCCCTCCTCAAGGAGCTGTCCCCGCTGCCCGAGAGCTACCTCAGCAACAAGCGCAACGTCCTCAACGTGTGAGTGCAGCCGCTGCCCCCGCGGCCCGCGCCGCCAGTCG
>NW_006159691.1:835452-838179 GCF_000334495.1 Tupaia belangeri chinensis
TCAGGAGTCGGCCCCTGCCCCTCTTGGGGGGTGGCACCGTCTTCCTGCCTGCCTGTGCCAGACCCGGCACCTCCACCCGGTGTCATATCCCCAGAATTCCGGCACCACCTGGGAAAGACCCCCATGCCACCTCTGAGAGCCCTGCCCCAGCCCGTGACGGGACCCCGTGCCGTGACATTGGCAGAGGAGTGGAACCTCCAGTCTCTGACCTTTCCCCTGGATCGCCTCGGACCTTCCCAGCCACCCAAAGTGCATGGCAGTGGCCCAGAAATCATCCCTGCTGGGCTCTTTGGGACAGCTCCTTAGCTCCACCCACTCACTGTTTCTCTTTTACTTTTTTTTTTTTTTTAACTCCTGGATTTTAAGTTTATTGCATAAAAATACTGTGGCAGTAATTAGAGAAACAGGACATAGAAAGTTACTCCCTCAACTTGAGCCTGATTCTGCAGCGTTAGTGCCGCCAGCATCCCCTGAAAGTCAGCCCGACTGCGGGGCTGCTCTTAAACCCCGCGTCCTCTCCGGGCAGCCTGCTCGGATGCCGGCCCGCCTTGGCTCTAGCAAGGCTCTTATCAGTCCCAGTGGAGGTTTCACTGACAGCCACTTGGGTGGTGCCTGAGAAATTGGAAAGAGTCATCCTGTCCTTGGCCCTCCTGCTTCCTCACCCACCCTGAGAGGCTGGGCTAAGAATAGCCCGAGAGTGGTAGTGGCCACACTCTCCTGAGCCAGGCAGGCAGACAGGCAGCTCCGAGGCTTGGTTGGGCAAGGAGCGAGCAGGCTGGCACTCCAGCCGGTGTTGTTTGGGGGTGGCCATGGTTTCTGGCATTTTATTCCAAGCCTCTGTGCTAATGGAAGAGAACAAGTGAGTCACTGGACCTGGAAGGGCTCTCAAAATCATGTGCCCCCCCCCCAGCTCCATTTAACAGTGGAGGAAACTGAGCCCTAAGAAATGATGTAGCAACCAGAGTCGGGGCTGGAGCCCAGCTCTTCCCGTTCACTGTAAGGCTTTGTTCCAAGTCTCTTTCTGCCATTTGGGAAAGAGCTGTGGTACGGTAGGGGAAGGGGAAAGCATGGGCTTTGGAGCTGGCCAGAGCGTGGTCTCATCTCTGCTTGCCGGTTGGTGAGTGTGACTGCGGGCACGGTACTGAACCTGTCTGAGCCTGCGTCCTTGTCTGTAAAGTGAAGCACCCAGAGGATCGCGAGTGTTCCTGGGGACAGTGGGTGTGTGTGAAAGCTCCTGGCATTTGGCAGATGCACTATTATTACTACTCCTCTCTTGAGTAAATAACATAGTACTTTCTTTTACTTTGTCTTTTTTTTTTTTTTAGGTTTTTGCCATAGGACATGTGCACTCACCAGAGAGAAACAGAGAGAGGGAAAGTGAGAAATCACCTCCCTGGGGGGATGGCCATGCTACAGTCTCATCTCTTCCATTCTCCTCCTGGGATTTTGGGCGCATACACACATGCACTCAGTGTGATTTTCAGGCTGCCAGATCAGGACTTGAACCATGGTCGGCCATGTGAGAGTCCAACACCTGAACCACCATGCCACCTGCTGGCCCCCATTTTTTTTTTTCCTATCAAGTAGAGTGCACAACATGCACATGAGAGAGAAAGGAAAAGGGGCATCCTCCACAGGGTCTGGACATGCCCTATCCCTGTCCTCCAGCCCTCTGTCTGGTTGGATCTAGGGCACCAGTGTAAGTGCCTAGTGTGACTGGGGATTGGAACCTTGGTCACCATGTGGGATCTGGCTTGTGATGCAGTGTGTCACCCCTGTCCCACAGAGCTGGCCCCCACCGCACCACTTTTGACCTCCACTTTGGGCATGGCAGTTCTCTGTGCCAAAGTTTGCTCTGTAAAAAGGGGGCTCATAGTATCTGCCTGATAGAAATGTTTAAGGATTAAACAGTACATGCATTTAAAGTACATGGTAAGTGAAGCAACACCCCACCCCACCCCCAGTCCCTGGGGATACATTCCAAGATGCCCCAGTGGCTAGCACCAAACCCTCTATGTACTGTTCGCTGAAGCCGACAACCCAGACAGTGGCTGATGGGCCGGTAGCCTGCACAGCATGGCTGGGGTGCACACAGGGATGAGTTACATCCCAGGCGGGACAGGGTGGGATGCCATGAGATGTCATCATGCTATTCAGAATAGCGCATGATTTAAAAGTTATACATTGTTCATTTCTAGAACTTGCCACCTAATAGTTTCAGACGGCGGTTGACAGTGGGTAACAGAAACTGCAGAAACTGAAACTGCAGAGGTGGGGGTACTGTCGTCCAGATGTGTGGCTTAATGCTCTAGCTGCGATGAAGTGCTCTCATTTCCCTCCCGGAGGATGCCAGAGTCCAAAGCCCTGACATTGTCTCCTCTCCATCTTGTCCCATCTTCACTTCTACTTTCCTCCTCTGTCAGGTATTTTGTCAAAGTGGCCTGGGCTTGGACGTTCTGTCTCCTCCTGCCTTTCATTGCTGTTACCAATTACCACCTGACGGGCAAGGCTGGCCTGGTCCTGAGGCGGCTGAGCACCCTGCTGGTGGGCACGGCCATCTGGTATACCTGTACCTCCCTCTTCTCCAACATCGAGCACTACACGGGCAGCTGCTACCAGTCGCCGGCCTTGGAGGGCATCAGGAGGGAGCACCAGAGCAAGCAGCAGTGCCACAGGGAAGGAGGCTTTTGGCATGGCTTTGACATCTCCGGCCACTCCTTCCTGCTG
>NW_006159691.1:838342-846779 GCF_000334495.1 Tupaia belangeri chinensis
GCGCCTTCCTGCGGACCTTCTGTGCCCTCATGATCGTGGAGGAGATGGCCGTGCTGCAGGAGGTGAAGACGGATCGAAGCCACTGCCTCCACACCACCATCACCAGCCTGGCCGTCGCCCTGGGCTTCCTGACCCTCATCTGGGTGTGGATGTTTCTGTGCACTGCTGTCTACTTCCACGACTTGTACCAGAAAGTCTTTGGCACCTTCTTCGGTTTGCTGGGCTGGTACGGGACATATGGGTGTTGGTACCTGAAATCGTTTTCCCCAGGACTTCCTCCCCAGAGCTCTAGTTGGAGTCTAAAGCAAGACAGTTACAAGAAATAAGTGAGCAGCAACACAGGGAGGACAGTGGGACAATGGCTAATATATTTTTCATTTGTTTCACTTTGTTATTTGGCTAAATTATCCATCTGGCCTCAGAGGGGAAGTCTGCCAGGCAGTCCGGGTGGGCAGCGGTGGAGTCTGGGGAACAAGTTTGATCTTCAGACTATTCTTGGCGATGTCAGCTGTGTCACAAACTCCTCCGATCCCAGTCAGGCACTTTTATCCCTGGCAAGACTTGACCTCCATCTGGAACACCCCCTTTTGTCGCCAGAGGGGAGAGCCAAGGCTCAGCAGGGCAGAATCAGGAAAGCCTTTGTCGTGTGGCTGTGGGGAGCCAGCACCTCTGGGCTCCTGCTGCCATCTCCCTGAGCCGAGTCGTCCGATTTTAGTGGTGGTTCATGCTGCTATGTAACAGGGTGTCCCTCTGGTCATTTTTGCACAAGCATTTATTTCTGGCAGGGTTCTTTATAAAACACCCCAGTGCCTAGAAGGCACTCTCTGGGTGCAGTATTTGTTACATCAAGAGAATGTTAAATATTGCAACTGGCTTGTGATCAGTTTCCAAAACGGGCCTGTTAAGCTGCAGTGCCTCTGCAACTGAGTATTGGATCATTTTTACACAATGAACAATGATCTTTTTTTTTTTGTCTGTGTTGTGTATTATTATATGTTAGATGTTTAGAGCAATAAGGTTACCTTCTTTGTTCTCTGCAGAGTGAGTGCTTTACAGTTTCTGATAACAACTATAGTATTTGCTCTTGGTCAGCAAAACTCCTAAAAATAATGTACAACTCACTGCTACACTTTGGCATGTATGGATGATGTCAAGGGTCTTTTTTTAAGAACACTAATTTACCTTTTTTTTTTTTTTTAGACTATTGTCATAGGGCCTGTGTGCTCACCAGCAAGAGACAGAGAAAGAGAAAGTAAGAAATCACCCCTTGGGATGGCTATGCTGCAGTCCCTTCTCCTCTATTCTTCTCTCAGGATTTTGGGAACACACACACACACACACACACACACACACGTACCCGGTGTGATTTTCAAGCTGCCAGGTCCAGGACTCTAACCACAGTCAGCCGTTTGGTAATCCAGAGCCTTTCCCATCACTCCACCTGCTGGCCCCCTTATTTACTTTTTATAAACCACTGGCTTATAGTATTAAATTCCATCTCACAGTGCTGTTTTCTCTGTTAACAGCAAAACTGGAAAGCAGGTGTTAATAGCTTGATGAATTTTAAGCCAAGTCAGAGCAGTTTTACAAAACACATTTGCACTGCCCCTTCCCTGACCACCTGCCAGTGCTGTAGCTGAAGCAGCGCTTCTGGGTCATGTGATAAGTGTATTGACCACTGTGCTGTGTCCCAAGGCATTTTTACCTTTAGGACAAGATTATGATCATTCAGGAGTGAAGTGAAATGTCTCCCTCTGGTGGCAAAAAGCCAGCCTGTTTGCCAAAAACAATAACAAGCCCTTATTAAATGGTGGCATAACTTTGGCACCTCCCACCTGTTACTTGCACCACCAACCAAACTGGGCTTGTTCAACTGGCCTTGGGATCCACTGACCTTTTCTCTTCCCTTTGCCGCACTTCTCAGTTCCAGCCTTGTCATTCTCTGGCCTTGGCTGTGAGCACGTGGAAAGAGGTTGGAAGCCATGGCACCTCTGTCCCCGGAGACACAGCTCCATGTCTGTAAAGTAGCCCCTCTCCTCGCCTACATTTATTGTTACTCCAAGCCTTTCAAACCGAGCCCTTGGCCTTCTGGGTGATCATCCTGAAAGCTATTTTGATACCCTTCCCCTCAATCAAGTCTGATAATAGCATTAACTGATAAACACTACACCCGACTGGCTTATCTCAACCTTGGGCTGTTAGAAGCTTGAGGTGCATCTTCAGGGCAAATATTTTTATATAAAGATATGTTTGAAATAAATATGTTGTGTCCCGTCCAGTTGCAGGTTCATGTGTGAGACATGAAATGCTGTCCCCAAAAGGGGCAGAGACACAGACAGTGAGCTGTCAGAGGCATCTCTGCAGTGTTTCAGAGCATTGGCAAGATGAGGTGGATTCCAGGGAAGGACTGTCTGCTCTCTGGGGTTTACAGCGTTAACCAGGGGAGAGGCGGGCAGCTGGCAGGAGCTTGTTGAAGTAACGGAGATCTAAGTTTCATGCTCAGCACCTAAAGGGAACAGAAGCACTGCGACTCCAGAAGTTCATTTGTCACCCTTGAGTTTCATGGGGGTCTGATTCAGGTCCAGCAGTAAGTTATCTCGATGTGGAAAGGGGAGTTATGGAGCTCACTCTGTTCCTTAGGCCTCCTCGCTGCTGTCTGTCCTTCTCCTTGAGAGCATGCTGTCTCTCCTTGTGTGAGACAGCATAGCAGCAGCGAAAGAGTTTGGCCTTAGGCGGGTTCGAATCTTGGCACCACTCCTGATCGCTCTCCAGCCGTGGGGAAGCCGTGTCGTCCTCATCTGTAAAGTGGAGGTGATACTGTTAGAATTAAGGGAAATGGAGAGGGGAGAGTGCCCAGCATATATACTGAGGGGTAGTCAACTCCTCATCTCCTTTTTTCTCGACTCAGGCTTTAGAACTTTCTGGCTCCTCTAGAAAAGGAAGAGAAACCAACATCTTCCGAGTACTAGTTGGAGTCTGGGTCTTGTCATGAAGGTGTCCCCAGGTGCTGAGCAAGAGGCTTTGGGGCATCTGTGATCACCCAACATGCCACGCTTGCTTTGCCTCTCCGTGTTGAGCTTCCCTCGCCGACGCCTCATGTTCCACGTGCATCTGTCATAGTCTGGGTAGCAGATTGTATTTGGAGACTGTCTCCTGCCGCTGTCATGTACACAGAGTGTGTGTGTAAACAAGCAAATTAAAGTAAACTGGAGATGGCGACCCCCGCTTCCAGCGTCTCTCTCGTGTGTGTTCTTTTCTGATGTCCCAGGGAGGCCCAGAGCCCGGTGACCCTCAGGCCGCTGTGCGGAAATAGCTCATCTTTCTTGAGTTGTTCTCTTGACGGCTCTCGTTACTCTTCCTTCCCCCTCAAGTCCTGAAAAGTAAGTAATATGTTCGGTCATATCTTTTTTTTTTTTTTCTGTAAGTTTCTTTCTTTTCTTGCAAGCATCAGAGAGATAGCCCCCTCCACCTATGCGATCTTGATGCCACGGTCCACCCCCGCCTTGCCAGCCCTGGATCATGGCCACATGCTTGCCCAGCATGTGCCTGGTGCACTCGGAGGTCACTCGCCGTGAACCTGGGACCTGCCCACAGAGGCAGGCCTAGCTGAGCGTTGTGCGTTGCTTATGTTTTTGGTTTTATTTTATGCCAGAAGGTGTGTGCACTCGCTGGAGAGAGGGAAAGTAAGAAAGCACCTCCATGAGGAATGATCACGCCACAACCCCTTTTCTGTTTCCTCCTTCTGGGATTTAGGACATGCGTGTACACACACTTGTTTCTCAAGACCTGTGACTTGGGGTCCCAGTCCCAGAGTGGGATCCAGCTATCTCAGCCACCATGCCAGCAACGGGCCGGAGCAGCGTGCTTTAACCACTACACACCCTCCTGTCTCATAGTCCCGAGTCCAGATCAGCCAGACTTGGAGCCTGGCAAAGGAGGAGAGGCCGGCTGCGTGGCAGGCACCCTGAGCAGGTCCAAGTTCACTCGGATGAGGTCATTCTTGGCAAGTGCTTTGTAGCCAGAGGCCCATGCACACCTGAAAGCACCTTGTGCCTTTGGCCCACTCACCTGTCAGCCTGACCTGCTTGGCACCTCTAGGTAGAGTCTGTTGAAAGCTGTGGCTCCAGGATTAGAATCTCCTCGCGCCACAAAACCTACTCATTCTTATTCCTGCAGCAGCAACATGTTCCTCTTGAGTTCATACTTGAGAGAGGAGCTGGGGTAGAAGGATAAAACTCCTCCCTTTGTGGTCCAAAGTTCATTCCTTAATCTGGGTGCTGGGTTTGCAAAGGTGAATTTAATATCCCTGCATTTGAGGAATTTTTACCCTTGTGAGGAAGAAGCAGAACCACTAATGTGGTCTGAGTATTGGGGCAAGGTCAGGGCATGGGAGCTACTGGCTGCCCTGGAGAGTCAGGGAACATTTTCACAGAAGGAACAATTCTTTTAGGTTTTAAAAGATGAAGAAGAGTTCGAGCTGTTAGGCAGAGGAGGGATCCAAGCTAGTGGGACCAGCTCATGCAAAGCCACATGGATTTGTTGCCATGATTTTTATTCCGATGCTCCTTTGCAAGAACTCTAACCTTCCTGTCATTTTCAAAAGCAGCTGAGATTGAAGGAGGACAGACTCAAGGGGCTGTCAGGGAAGATTGCAAGTGTCCTGCTGGACTGTAGTGAGCACCCAGAGAGCACCCAGCTAGAAGCCGGATTGCCTGGCTGTGAGCTGAATTCTGCTGCCGGTTTTCCTGCTGTTCTGTTTCTTGTGACCTTGAACTAGTCACTCAGTATCACTGGGCCTCAACATCCTCATCTCGTAAATGATAAGGAGGGGTAATCTCACCAACTCTTCTAGTCTTCTCTACCCTGTCCTCTGCGCTGCTTGATGAAAGGTTCTTCCCAGGTCAGTGTGATTTTTATTTTAGGGAATGGCATGAAAAGAAGCTCACACTCAGCTGAGGGGGCAGCTGGTTTCCCAGCCAGTGATGAGGGTACAGACCTCTGAGTGCATTCTGTCACCTCCACGTCGTCCTCTCTGCATTGTGACACCCTAACGCAGTTCAGACCTGCTCGTGTGGGTTCCTGTGGGCTTACTTGGCCTGGGGAGTCAAACCTAATGCCCAGATCAATGCCTTAAAGACTCAAAAATCAAAACATTATTGTTCTGTTAAAAGAAACCCTGTAGAGTTTAGATGCCTTCAGAAATTGTCCCAGAGCTTTTAATACAATCCCTGGGGAGTCATCCAGTTGGACACACAGTTCGGAAACAGGCACTCGTGTGCAGCAGGGAATGTGTGTTGGGCAGGAAAGAGAGGCATAGATTGGTCCTACTGTTCAGAGGTGACCCAGTGGGGTCAGTCAGGGTCAAAGTGTACAAGCCCGGCAGTCTCAGTCTAGAGACTTGGCCTATGGAAATACTTATAGAAATGAGCAAAGAAAAGCACAAATATTTTATTGCTACTGTCTGTAAGAGTAATTGTCAAGAACCCAAAACCGGGGGCCAGCAAGTGGGATGGTAGTTAAGGGGCTGGATCCCACATAGCTGACTCCATGGTTTGAGTCCAGAACCGGCGGCTTGAAGAACACCAGGTGCACGTGCTTGGCAGGTGCACGTGGTGACAGGACTGTGTTCCAGGAGAGCTGGAAGGGAAGGACACATCGTGCTCCTGGTGTCCTTTGGCCAAGACTTGGAGGTCCCTGCTTGCTTGACGTCTGTCCACTCCCAGGCAGGCAAAGGGCTGCCCTGGTTCTCAGGCTGCTTATTCATGGGGACTGGGCTCGGAGCCTATCACAGAGCCCTGCGCCTGCCCAGTCTTCTCTGCAGGGCGTGGCTGCCAGGGAATGTGGTCAAGGTGTCTGAGTGCCTGGGGACAGCGGGGAGGAGCCTGGGAGCCACCCCTGATCAGCGTCTTCATTCTGGAGCAGAGTTCCTGGGCCCTGCCCCAACAAGCCGCAGCCCGCAGCCCATTCGCTCCTCCACGCCTCTCACCCTTCCTGCCTTCTGCCTGCTTTTCCTGAGCATGCGGCCCTGCCAGGCACCCAGCGCTGGGGGGCTGGGGGTGTGGATACAGGGAGAACAGGTGGGGCCCAGATTGGCTCTCACCGGAGTTAAGGAGTTTGGACCTGGAGCTGAGAAGACAACATTCAAAATCCTGCCTATTATCTTTTTAGCTGTGTGATCTTGGGCAAATCACTTTGCCTCTCTGAGCTTGTTACTCAACTTTAAAATCAAGATAATACTTTCTCCTTCAATAGTCCTCTATTTTAGAGAGATGTTTTTTCTTTTCTTTATTTCTTTCCTTTTTTTGTTTTTTCTGATGCACTCACCAGAAAGATAGAGGGAGACAGAGAGATAGAAAGTAAGAAATCACTCCTGGGGGGATGGCCATGCTGCAATCCCTTCTACTCTATTCTCCTCTCGAGACCTTGGGCACACATGCACATGTGCCCGGCATGAGTTTCAAGCCTTTGGGTCTGGGACTTGAACTGTGGTTGGCCATGAGGGAGTCTAGTGATGTAACCATCACACCATATTCTGGTCCCCTCCTTCATTAGTCTTTGATTGGTTTCATGAAATCGTGAGTGGAAGAATGCAAGCTTTCAAACGTCAGGCGCCTCTGAACTTATTATGGAAGAGATTAGTCTTTGGCTGCTGGCTGTCTCAGAACCTGTGCACTCTAACTGCTAACGTCCCCAGTAACCCTGACATGACTTAGCGTCATCGATGTTAATGTAATTAATTAATATTAATTAATATAATTTTTTAAGTATAGCACTGGGTGGGCTGTAGTGCCCAGCTGTGAAATGATGCTCCGTGATGCTGAAAACTATGTGAAAGGGGCTCGGGCCACAGCCTCAGATCTCCCGGTGCACACCTGGAGAGCCCTTGATCTTGGTCGGGCCTGGGGAAGACTGCAGGGGGCCCTGTTGGGAATGCCTCTCTCTCTCTCTCTCTCTCTCTCTCTCTCAAGAAATAAATGAGTAGGGACCAACAGTTAGTGTAATGGCTATGTCGCTGGACTCCCATGTAGTCGACTGCGGTTCAAATCCCAGACCCGGTGGCTTAAAACTCACTCCGGGTGCGTGTGCGTGTGTGCCCAAGATCCCGAGAGGAGAATGGAGAAGAGATCGTGGCCATCCTCCCTGGGGGATGATTTCTCGCTTTCTGTCTTTCTGGTGAATGCACGCGCCCTATAGCAAAAACCTCTCAAAAAAAAAAAAAAGAAAAGAAAGAAAGAAAGAAGTATACTTAAGGAAGTGCAGTATGGGATAAAATTAGTAACAATTGGCACTTGTTCTTGATTTGTGAAATCTGGTATGGAACTTTCTTTTTTTAGGTAGGATCTCACTGTCACGATCCTTCCAACTAGACCAGAGGCCTGTGCCACCACACCCAGCTTCTTCAGACGGGGTCTGCTCTGCTGCTCCAGCTAGCCTGGAACTCGTGATCCTCCTGCCTCAGCCTCCCCGATTGCAGGGACTGGGATTACAGGTCCATGCCACTGGCCCTGGCCATTAGGTCAGGCCAGGAATCAAACCAGGGCCTTCCATGTGGTGGTCTCAGCCTGTAGAGCACAGCATCCTAACAGCCCTCACCTTGGTGGCAAGGCCCTAATCTGGTGGCTGACTTTACATATATATGTGTGTATATATGACCTTACATATGTGTGTATATGACTTTACATATGCGTGTATATGACTCCACATATATGTGGGTATATGTGACTTTACATGTGTGTATGACTTTACATATATGTGTATGACTTTACATATGTATGTATATACAACTTTATATATGTATGTATATGTGACTTTACATGTGTGTATGACTTTACATATATATGTGTATATATGACTTTACATATATGTGTATATACGACTTTACACATGTGTGTATATGATGTTACATATATGTGTGTATGTGTGACTTTACATATGTGTGTGAGTTTACATATATGTGTGTATATGTATGTGTGACTTTGCATATATGTGCATACATGCATGTGTGACATTACATATATGTGCATGACTTTACATATATGTGTAAGTGCGCGTGTGACTTTACATATATGTATTGCTTTACATATATGTATGAGTTTATATATGTGTGTGTGACTTTACATATATGTGTATGTATGACTTTACATATATGTGTGTATATATGACTTTACATATATATATATATTTTTAAAGCTTTTTAGTTTTTTAGCTTGCTACAGAGCACATGCACTTGCCAGAGAGAGAAAAAGAGGGAGATCACCCCCAGGGAGATGGCCATACCACAATCCCCAGGGTGATGGCCATACCACAATCCCTTCTCCTCCATTCCCCTCTTGGAATTTTGGGCACACACACCCATGCACCCTATGTGATTTTCTTTTTTTCTTTCTTTCTTTCTTTTTTTTTTTTTTTTAAGGGGAGCGGTTTTTTTTTTAGGGGA
>NW_006159691.1:846850-861214 GCF_000334495.1 Tupaia belangeri chinensis
AGAGACAGAAAGCGAGAAATCACCCCCCAGGGGGGATGGTCACGCCGCAATCCCTTCTCCTCCATTCTCCTCTTGGGATCTTGGGCACGCACGCACACGCGCCCGGCATGAGTTTTAAGCCACCGGGTCCAGGACGCAAACCGTGTTCGACTACGTGGGAGTCCAGCGACATAGCCATTACACTAACTGCTGGTTCCCACCATATGTGATTTTCAAGCCCCTAGGTCATGTGGGATCCAGCCACCTTAACCTCCATGCCACCTGCCGGCCCCTGACGTTTAAAAAAAAATTATTTAAAAGAGCGAGTGCAGGGGAGGGTGTTGACAGAGAAATAAGCACTCCGAATAGGGTCTTATGCCATGACACTCCCAACCTTCCCAGCCAACTCAGGACCATGGCACACACAGCCGACTTGTACGGATGACAGCGGACCTGAACCCACAGTCCTCCGTGTGGATCCAACATCACTTGAACAGGACATTACTGCAGCACCAAGCCAGCTGAAGGCGCCCAGCATTTTTATTGTATCATCTTCCCTGTAATTCTGAATAACCTAGGCCATAGAGGAAACAGCAGGGCTTTGGCTCCTAATGCAACTGATTGCATATCCCAGCTCTGCCACTGTTACTAGTCAGCCATTGCTACGATAATGCTTCGTGACAAACACTCCAAACTCACTGACGTACAGAGGATGCATGCAGAACTCTGCTGATAGGGGCAGCCCTGGCTGGTGAGCCCTGCTCCAGGTTGCATGTCGGTTCTGGTTGGCTCAGCTCTGTTTTACTGTTCTGCTCTGGGGTCTAGACCAGGGCAGCTCTTACCTGGGGGCATACTCTTCTAATGATGATCCCTGGGCACCAGCCTGAGCCAAACAGCATAATACATATAAGCCCTTTGTTCATGTCACATACTTGCACTAACATTCCCCTAGCTCAAGAAGGTCCCACAGACAGGCCTCATATCCAGGGGACAGGGAGTAAGCCACCCACTGTGAGAGCTACCGCAAAGCTTCATGGCAAAGGCTGTGGACATATACTCCTGTTGTGGAAAGCTGGTAATACTTGTAGTTTGGGGTACTTGAACTCTCTGAGCCTCATTGTCCTCATCGGTGACACAAACACAAAATCTGTTTTTCAGAGTTAGAAATAATTCATGTATATTTCATAGAGCATAGTGGATGGCATTCAGTGGATGGCAGCTTATTACCAGTTCCATTTCAGAGGTGAGAAAACTGAGGTCTTTAGGCAATGTAGGGCCCAGGTTTCTAGAGAAGGACTGGACAGGTCTCTGGAGATAGGCTGGGGTGACTTGGACAATTGAACCTGTGACTCTGGCAGTGAGGAGCTAGTGAGCTGAGGAAGGTAAGACTTTCAGCAACTCTTACTGTCTTCTCTAACAGGAATCCTCTGTGAGTATTGGAGAGATCTTTCTTTCTTTTTTAAATATTTATTTATCAGTATTATTATTATTTTAATTTGCTATAGGACACATGCACTCACCAGAGAGGGGGATGGGAGTGAGAAAGCAGGCCACCAGGTCTGGGATGCTAACCATGGTCGGCCATGCAGGAGTCCAGCGCCTCAACCATCACACCACTTGCTGACCCAAGGAGAGACCTTTCTTTCTCCTTTCTTTCTTTTCTTATTATTGCTATAGGGTGCATGCTTTCACTGAAGAGAGACAGAGGGAGAGAGGGGAAAAGCAAGAAATCACCCCCAGAAAGAATGGCCAGGCCACAATCCCTTCTCTGTTCTCTTGTGATTTTGGGCACGTACACACATGCGTCGAGCATATTTTCCAACTCACTGGGTCAGGACTTGAACTGCACAGTCAGCCATGTGGATCCAGAGCCTTAACCTCCATGCCACCTCACTGGCCTCCAAGAGACCTTTCTTAACAATGTGAGCATTGGTCCTGGCAGTGCTGTCCATCATCCTGACTGCCAAACTCTGAGAGCTGCCACTCTGTTCCTCCACTTCCCCGACGGCACCTCCAAGAAGGAAAGGCAGCCAGTGGACACAGGGTGCATGCACGCTGCTGCTTCCTGGGTCCCCTACCTTCTCCAGGGTCTTCTGGGAGACAGAGGGACCAGGGGAAGGACTGTTGGCTTGAACTCATTCACAGTGGGACCTTGACCAAACCAGATGCCTCTCCATCTAGTGCCTTGGTTTCCCTATATTTAGAATAGGAGTTTCTTGACGTCTTCTGGCCTGGACTGAGTCCGCCAATCCCTCCAGCAGTCTGCTTTGCTTCTTCTCGTTCAGTTATTTCTCATGCCAGCGGCAGCCAGCTGTCCACCAAAATCTGTTCTCTTCTTCCTTAGCCATAGGCTGTGCAACCAGAGACTACATTTCCCAGACTCCTTTGTGGCAGGGTGGGGCCCTATGATTCAATTCTTACCAATGACACATGAGTGGAAGCAATGTGACACCCTTCCAAACCAAGGCCTTAAAGTGTTGGACGCCTGCTTCTCTACCCTCCCTCTCCTGTCCTCTCACGCATAACCTGAGCTGCTCATGGTGGGGTTTTGACCATGTAGGTGGAGATAATGCACAGGAAGGCAGAGCAACAGCATGGAAGGAGTGACAGACGGAACAGAGACTCTGTGGCCACCTATGCCATTTGCCTTGTTAATAGGACATAGCGGCCCTTCTACTCTCTAAAGCCCCTGGTTTCTTCCTTCCCTTTTGTTAAAACTGTTCAGATTCATCCTGTGCTCCCTCTCCTCCTTTACTGCCATGTCCCCAGGCCTGGATTCCTTGCTGTCTGTACAGACACCCTTGGGAAAGCTGCAGTATGCTAGACATTTGGTGGAGACACAGCTCGGTTGGCCAACAGTCTTTCTGCAGCTTCTGGGAAGAGTTGCCAGCTTTTCTAACACCTGAAGAGGTTCTCTGGCTGCAAGCTGAGATAGGGGTTTCTCCATCTTTGCTATGACTGGTTTCTCTGAGTCTCGACAGGACCAACCAACCCCTGCCTCCAAACTGATGATCAGTCAGCCAATCCAGCCTAACCCTCTGCCCCCATAACAGGGATAAACCCTCACTTACTGCTCTGGTCAATATTGCTTCCCATCCTACTTCTGGGGAAGTTCTGTCTTCCTGCCTTCCAGCAACATTGTCTTCTTCAGCTCCAAAAGCGAGGCTCCTAGAGGCGGGAACTAGGACCTACTTAATGAATCCAGCCCAGAGTAGGTTCCCCAGGAGTGTGTGTGATTGGAGTCTCCTTTTAACCCTCCTTTCAGGATCCAGAGCCCATCACTATTCTCTTGTCCCTTCTCCAGCAGATGGAAGAGACTTATTTGCAACACCCTGCCCTGCTCCAATCACAGGGCCCCCAAAACAGCCATCTCTGCCTTCTCTCTGAAAGGAGAATGTCAAAGCATCCTTCAGGAGGCCATGAGGGCTTAGATCTAAAGCTGCCCTGACTTTACATGCAACCTTGGGCCACATGAAGGGTCACATACTTCGCCTGCAGTGAGGTGCCCTCAGAGGGTGTGGAGGGGAAGAGGTTGGGCGTTACCAGAGTTTGGCGGTCAGGAAGATGGACAGCACTGCCATCACTGTGGCGATGGGCTCCCCAAGAGTTCACCCTATGAAGGTCTCTTTGATATGCACAGAAGGATTCCTATTTCCTATTTGGAAGGGCAGTAATGGCCGCTGAAGGTCATCTCCTCCTGAGCCTCAATTTCTTCCTCAGAGCATGTGTAAGGCTCTCCACTCTCCCCATCTTTAAGGGTGGCTCAAGGGTCCAGTGTGTGCAAGGGTGCTCAGACGCATTATGGCACTTGCCTTAGGGTGGCTTCTCTGGGAACAGACTCTGAAAGGAGACTGATTGGGAGGTTTATTAGGAAATGCTCTTGGAAACATCACCTATGAGAAAGTGAGGGATGCAGGTCGGAGCAGAGAGAGGCCAAACTAGGATGCAGTTGCTACAGAACCGCAGCCAACCCCAAAGGGAGCTCTGGGCCTGGACCAGCCCTTCAGAGAGTCCTACATAGATAAGAGGAGCAGATCTTCCTGTCAGGGGTGTGTATCAGTCAGTAGATGCAGGCTCTCCCTGGGCAAGGGAAATAACCTGGAACTCCTTTCGCCCGAGGGACAACCCACAGAGGAACTCAGCTGTGAGCTGTCACCAGCCAATACTCCCAGCAGCTGGAGGAAGAAGTGTCTCAGCACTGGGAGGTGGGCATGTGGGTGGCACACCGCAGTATCCGTTACAACAAGAATATTAATAACCCATGCAACTCTCATAATAATCTCTCACAAACGTGCAGCTCTTGATAGTTTATGAAGTATGTCATGATCATTATCGTATTAGGTCCCAAAGCAACCTTCTGCAGTAAGAAGGCTATGCGTTTCTAACCCCATATTTGCAGTGAGAGGCCTTAGGTTCAGAAAGGTTAGTGTGCTAGGTGATGTCTGTATCCTCCGCTCTCCACCTGTACCCTCCCACAGCCCCTCTGAAGCCCAAGGATAGGGAGCCTGCAATTACATTTCTCATCCTGCTTCCCTTCGGGTTCTGCCAGTGGGATACATGGTGGAGGCTGGGAGGTGGAGAAAGTGAGCCTCTAACATTTAACATTTTCCCCTGATTCTAGAAATTGGGCTCTGGCTGGGGTACCTGAAGGTGACTACAGATGGCTCTGAACTCTAGCCATATCAGAAGCCTCTGGACACATCAGCAGGTATGGGGTTCATCAGCACAGCTAGGGCTCTGTTTTCCTGCTCAGCAGTGGCGGTGAAGTTCCATGATTTTTGGTAGCCACAGTGGCACCTGAGCAGTTCCGTGGCAACTGTGGGCTGGGCTCCACCCAATTATTCGGAAACAGTTGGGATCTCTTTAGATGAACTCAGATGAAACCCACAACCTAGAACCTCCCCACCTATGCAGCTCCCCTTTAATAGTGGAAGCACCCTGCCTTCCTCCTTTTTGGAGAATTCAAGACCTACCCCAGTACCCTACATTGCCTGCCCCCAGACCCATACCTGCCTCATAGCACCAAGTACAAAGTCCGACCCAAAAAGGAGAGAGCCTATAACCCCAAGGGGGGTCACGATGTTTTGTTAATGGGTATTGACAGAAATGGGGGGGGGATGTGCATGGAGAGAGGGGGCGCATGTTCTCCTTACAGGAGGGCAGTTGATCCTGTTAGGATAAGCATGATGTTACTCTTCTAAAGTGGAAGCTGAATTATGAGTAGGCAGGGTCTCCGTGGAAGTTCGAGCAGCCAAAGGGCGTACACACTGTAGTTCCTGTGGTCTCTGAGTTCCGCCCTGCCTAGTGTTGGCCCTGCCTATTTTTCCTTTTACCTTGATGAAAAAAAAATGTTTGCTCATACTTTTTTGCAAAATAGGTAAGACTATGCCTTATGTTCTACATACTATTGTCCCAATTTAATGTTCTTTGCGCATTTTAACACATTTTTCCCTCTGTAAAGATTGGGGTGTGGTGGGAACCAGCAGTTAGCGTAATGGCTATGTCGCTGGACTCCCACATAGTCGACCACAGTTCGAGTCCCGGACCCGGTGGCTTAGAACTCACGCCAGGGGCGTGTGCGTGTGTGCCCGAGATCCCGAGAGGAGAATGGAGGAGAGGGGATTGCAGCGTGACCATCCCCTCTGGGGGGTGATTTCTCCCTTTCTGTCTCTATGTCTCTCTCTCTGTCTGGCGAGCGCACGCGCCCTATAGCGAAAACCTCTCAAAAAAAAAAAAAAGATTGGGGTGTGGCATGTGTCTCAGTACCCCCTGCAGGCCCATGCATAGGTCATGTGAACAAGTGGCCGGGAGCATGCTCTGTTGGCTGTGAAGAACTGTGCCTAAGGGACCAGCAGTTAGCGTAATGGCTATGTCGCTGGACTCCCATGTAGTTGATCACGTTTGAGTCCTGGACTCAGTGGCTTAAACTCATGCCAGGCGCGTGTGCATGCATGCCCAAGATCCCAAGAGGAGAATGGAGGAGAAGGAATTGCAGCGTGGCCATCGCCCCTGGGGGTGTGATTTCTCACTTTCTGTCTCTCTGTCTCTGTCTGTCTTTTTGGTGAGCGCACGTGCCCTACAGCAAAAACCTCTCCAAAAAAAAGAAGAAAAAGAAAGAACTGTGCCCAAGTGGGGTTGAGTATGTCAGGGCAAAGCCTTGGAAAGTGCCCTGAAGCCAGCCCAGACCCAACAACTTGAGACCTAGCGTCCACTCTTCCTAGCTCTTGCAAAAAACTAAGTCGGGACCCTTGCATCTCTTCCCCTCTAACCCCAGCTTTCTGAGATGAGAGCTGGGCGGACAACACAAGTGTAGAAATAAAGAGCGACTACTCCTCCCGGGTGCTTTATTGGGGGCTTTCAGTGGTTCCTCAGCGTGAGCGGCAGTGACACCCAGACCCTTTCCCAACATGCAAAAGGCACAGGAAAGTGAGACCCGACCAGGTGGGCAGCGTGGATGAGGAGCCCCCACGCCCCTGCGTGGTACAGTGCAGCATGGGAGAGCCCAGGAGCGATGGGCAGTGGGCATTATGGGCAGAGGTTGGGAGAGGAACCCGAGGCTCGTCCACCTCCGGCCCACCCCTGCACGTGGACAGTCTGACCTTCGGAGAGAAAGTCACATGGCTCGTACTGAAAGCTCCACCCCACAGGGTGGGCAGACTCAACTCAAGGGGGAAAAAGGGTGATGGAGGCTGCCTCCAGGGATTTCTGTGAAAATGCCGAACCAAACATACTGGCCAAATCGGGAGGGGAGTGACGGTGCTCGTGGTGTCAGTCCCAACCATGGCCTGGTTCAGGGTGCCACTGCCATGGCTCAAGCCAGTGCTGTCTCAGTTCATGTCCAGGAGAAGAATGAAGCCCCTTCTAGTCTTCGGGGTCTGGTTCTCCAGTCCCATCTGGAGGTACCAGTGAGAAGAGTCGAGTCTTGATGTTGGCTTTGTCCTGTGGAAGAGTTCCCTGGGCAAGAGGGAAGGGGAGGCAGGGGGTCAGGCCCCTGAGCCCCCAGCACCTCCAGAATCTGGGCCCTGGTGGATGAAGCTGCCTGGGACTCACCTCAGATCCTAACCAGTCCCCACAGTTCCATCTGGAGACCTTGAATCAAAAGAAAAGGCATTCGTGTTTCGCTCGTCCTCTCTCTCTCACCTTCTCTTTCTGTCCTTCAGTCGGGCCGTGGCCTCACGGCATTGACAACGTCTACTTCTACACTATGGAATGTTTCACACTGACGACAGGATGGCTCGGCACGAGGGGTGGGGGGCTGTCCAGGTGTTCACAACACGGCGAGTTACCGAGAGCTCTTGGGAATCACACAGCACAGAGACACCGACAGTCAGCCAAGCCCTGGGCCCGGCTCTAGATGTATTTTTTCTTGAGGTACCAGTAGGCAAAGTAGCCCATCCCACCCAGGGAGCCCATGAGGAAGGACGCCCCGAAGAAAGACGGTGGTTTCCGCTTGACCAGCCGGAACGCGTTGGGGATGACGGCCGACAGCAGGGTGGTGTGGATGTCGCCGAGGACTTTTCGGAAGGCAAAGCGTCTCTGGACCCTCTCAAAGAAGGACTGCAGGTTGGGCCGGCTGCCGTCCTCCCAGTATTTCTTGGACAGTCCCAGGAACTTGAGGCGGTGCAGGGTGGCTCCCAGGAGGACGTCGGCGAGGGTGAAGGCACAGCCGCAGAGCCACAGCTCGCACTTCTGCCCTGGTGGAGAGAGTGCGGGCGGGCTCAGCTCCTCCCCTCCCCTCTTCCCCTTCACCCACTGACTCCTCTGGCTCTCATCCCCACCACAGGGCTTCCCGAGGGTCCTTTGTTTCTATGCAACTTTCAGGTTCTGCTCTATTATTTATTTTCCTTTAAATCAATTGATGTTTAAAGTGTAAATATGTGTATTTAAGCTCTTGCTCGGGGACCAGCAGGTGGCGTGGTGGTTAAGGTGCTGGACTCACACATGGCCCACTGAGGTTCGAGTTCTGGACCTGGCAGCTTGCTTTCTCACTTTTCTCTCTCTCTGATTAAATTAAAAAATAACAAAATTAGATGAATAGTTCTTTAAAATTAAACAAATAAATAAACTCTTGCTCACCTAACCAGCTGCTCCTTTGACAGCTCCATTTGGGTGTCCATCCCTGAACTCACCACCCTCGTCCCTGTCTTGGCCGCGGCACCTCCGCCCTCCCAGTCACCCAGGCCGGAAGCTATGATGAGAGCAAAGATGGACTCTGCTCTTTCTCATCCCCCACAGAGTCTGTCAACAATTGCCATCAGCTGTACCTTCAAGTACACTCAGAATCCGATGTCACCTCCACCTTCACGGTCCCAGTCCAAGCAACCCTTCGCCCCTACTCAGAGCATCCCAGTGTCTCCTTGCAGGACTCCCTCCATCTGCCCTGAGAGTCGACTCTCAGCACAGCAGCCAGAGGGCTCTTGTTAAAACTCAAGTCAGATTATGGCACTTTCCTCTGTTCCATACCCTTTAATGGGGGCCAGCAGGTGGCACAGCAGTTACATTGCTGAACTCCCACATGGCTGACCACGGTTCTAGTCCTGGACCTGGTGATTTGATAATCATGCCAGGCACGTGTGCGTGTGTGCCCAAGATCCCAGGAGAAGGGATTGCTGCGTGGCCATCTCCCTCTCACCGTCTCTGTCTGGTGAGCACATGTGCTCTAAGGCAGAAACCTCTAAAAAAAATTCAGAACCTTTTAATGACACCCCATCACAGAGTGAAATCCAAGCCCTTTCAAGCTCTTCCAGGCCCTGCGTGACCAGCCCCAGGTATCCTTTGGCCCTCACATTCTCTCCTCCTTGCTCCCTCACCTCCAGCTCGCTGGCCTCCTGGCAGCTCCTCGTGCTGGGCACGTTCCCACCCCAGCCTTTGCACTTGCTGTTTCGCTGAGAACAGTCTTGCCCCGCACAGCTGGGGCTCATTCTGCCACCTCCTTCAGGTCTCTGCTTAAATGCCATCTCCTCCGGGGGCTTCATGGACCATCAGTTTAAAACTGAAGCCATCAACCCCAGGAGCCACTACCCCTTCCCCTGCTGTTTCCTCCATAAACTGAGCGCGTCATCTCTGTACCTCCCACTCATCCTCTACGAGAATGAAAGCCGCTCCAGGCGGGGGACTTTGGACTGTCTGGTTCACACCTGCGCTCCCCTGTACCTAGAACAGGGTCTGGTGGACAGTATGTGCTCAATAACTCTTCACGAAGAGCTGAGGAGAAGAGAAACTGTATCGTCAACAGTATCAGTGTCCATAGACTACCCGTGATGGTCAAAGTAAGTAGAACACAACCAAAACAAACACGCTTCTCTTCCAGCTGGGTAGCACTGCCCGCCCAAATCTCTGAGCCCGAGGCCTAGTAACACATATTATAAAGGGGTGAAGTACTAGCATCACACTAGTGCTCTTCCTATTTTGTTTAAGATATGTTTTTGCTAGTAGGCAAGTATGCTCGTTGGAGAGACAGAGAGAGAGAGACAAAGAGACAGAAAGCAAGAAATCATCTCCTGGGGGATGGCTACACCACAATCCCTTCTCTTCCATTCTCCTCTCAGGATTTTGAGCACACCTGTACATGTGCCCAGTGTGAGAGATTTTATTTTTTTGAGAGAGAGATTTTCGCTATGGAATGCCTGCACTTGCTGGAGACACAGAGAGAGACAGACAGACAGTGAGAAAAAAATTCAGAACCTTTTAATGACACCCCATCACAGAGTGAAATCCAAGCCCTTTCAAGCTCTTCCAGGCCCTGCGTGACCAGCCCCAGGTATCCTTTGGCCCTCACATTCTCTCCTCCTTGCTCCCTCACCTCCAGCTCGCTGGCCTCCTGGCAGCTCCTCGTGCTGGGCACGTTCCCACCCCAGCCTTTGCACTTGCTGTTTCGCTGAGAACAGTCTTGCCCCGCACAGCTGGGGCTCATTCTGCCACCTCCTTCAGGTCTCTGCGTAAATGCCATCTCCTCCGGGGGTTTCATGGACCATCAGTTTAAAACTGAAGCCATCAACCCCAGGAGCCACTACCCCTTCCCCTGCTGTTTCCTCCATAAACTGAGCGCGTCATCTCTGTACCTCCCACTCATCCTCTACGAGAATGAAAGCCGCTCCAGGCGGGGGACTTTGGACTGTCTGGTTCACACCTGCGCTCCCCTGCACCTAGAACAGGGCCTGGTGGACAGTATGTGCTCAATAACTCTTCACGAAGAGCTGAGGAGAAGAGAAACTGTATCGTCAACAGTATCAGTGTCCATAGACTACCCGTGATGGTCAAAGTAAGTAGAACACAACCAAAACAAACACGCTTCTCTTCCAGCTGGGTAGCACTGCCCGCCCAAATCTCTGAGCCCGAGGCCTAGTAACACATATTATAAAGGGGTGAAGTACTAGCATCACACTAGTGCTCTTCCTATTTTGTTTAAGATATGTTTTTGCTAGTAGGCAAGTATGCTCGTTGGAGAGACAGAGAGAGAGAGACAAAGAGACAGAAAGCAAGAAATCATCTCCTGGGGGATGGCTACACCACAATCCCTTCTCTTCCATTCTCCTCTCAGGATTTTGAGCACACCTGTACATGTGCCCAGTGTGAGAGATTTTATTTTTTTGAGAGAGAGATTTTCGCTATGGAATGCCTGCACTTGCTGGAGACACAGAGAGAGACAGACAGACAGTGAGAAATCACCACCCAGGGGAATGGCTATGCCACAGTCCCTTCTTCTCTATTCCCCTCTTGGGATTTTGGGCACATGTGCCCACCATGAGTTTTAAGTTGCCAGGTCCTGGACTTGAACTGTGGTCAACCATGTGGGAGTCGAGCGATGTAACCATTATGCCATCTGCTGGTCCCACTAGTACTCTTTCTTTGATATTATCAAAACAACTGAAAAGAGATTAATGCTCAGTCTGTGGTTTTATGTCATTATTTCTGTGTGATCTAAAATTAGCCTGCACATTTAGGTAACACTTATCTGTACGTGTTTTTCTCAGTTGCTTAGACTTGGAATTCTGGAGCCGCTTTGGTCTCCTACATCCTCATTTTGCTCCAAAACCTTCCATTCTCCCCTCTGGCTACACATGAATGTGCAGATTCCTTTGCCTTCAAGAGTTACGTTAGCTCCAATGTACTTCTTCAGTCTTGGCTTCTTATGAATGGCCCGTCTGCCTGTCGTTCCCACAAACAAGCTATGCACATCCCAGCCTCTGGCCTTTGCTTCTACTGTGCCCTGTACCTGAAATGCTCTCCCCCTCTCCACTTCCTCTATGGTTTGCTTTCCTGAGAAACTTGCTTTTGCAACCTTGAACAGGCCATTCCTTTCAGCTCAGGGATTGATACCTTTCACCATCGAAACCTGCATCATCACTGTGTCTTCTTGTTCATTTATTTATCCCTTCAATACATGTTTATCTGGAGTATGTGCTGGGCATGAGGACATGAAGCGACACTCTGCCTCCCCAAGGGGCCCGTGGTTATGGGAGAGCATGAAGTGTCACGAAGGCTCTAACTGGGAGTTTGTTCTTGGATACATAACCGTCAAGTGGCCTGATGGACGTAACAGGGCGTACTGAGTCGGCGGTTGGAGACCAGGTACCTAGCTCACGGGAGCAGCATGGAGGTGTGTTTAACGCCAGGAGGTTATGCAATCTCACTAAGGGACTGAGTGTAGACAGACTTGAGAATAGGGCCAGAGACAGTCCTGGAGCACGCTCAGCCTTAGATATTAGGCGGCAAGGAGAAAGCAGCCAAAGCGCTAAGGAGGACCAGCCGCAAGGGAGGAGATGGCCTGGGGAGTGTGGTGTCCTGGAAGCCCAGCTGAGAAAGAGTTTGAAGGAGGGGGAAGTGCTCGGCTCCGCTCACAGGCTTGCAGAGGTCAGATAAGGAGACTGAGAACTGCAATGACGATGGTGTTTAGGGACTGGTGACAGGAGCAGTTAGAGCAGAATGCTGACGATGAAAGCCCAGTTGGAGAGAGTTCAAGAGGGGACTCAGACGATGAACAAAGATCGCTCTTTCAAGGAGTTTTGCTAGAATGGGGAGGTAGGTCAGCAGTGCCAGGAGGTTGGGCGCGCATTTATAAATTGGGAGGGATGAAGAAGCACAAGGCACGCTGGCCCAGCTGCAGGGACGCAGGTAGTGGGTTGCTGCTGTGGGACGCCGGGCCCTGTAGGAAAGCCCTGGGTTCACATCCTGGGGCTGCCTCTATAGGCCAGGTGTGCCCATAATCCTGGATGGGGAGGACTGTGGAGAGTAGGAAAATCTTGTGGAGGGTGCTCCACCTCCTTTCAATAGATACATGAACTTAAAAAATAAAAAACCATGTTGACGGGAATGATGCAGCAGAGAGGGGGCAATGATCGAACCGGAAAGGGTGGAGTAAATGGCGGAGGTGTGTCCCTGAGCAAAGTGGGTGGGATCCAGTGCACTGGGCAGGACTCGGTCTTAGGGCCAGTTTTTCAAGAACGGTTCAACTCCAGTAACAAGAGGGAGTGTACTGGCACATTTCATCAAATCTAAGTTTTCATTAAATGTGAGGCACCCAGCCAGAAGAAAGAAAGGATGATTAAACTAATGATTGTAAGAAACGTTCCAGTGTCTGGTGTGATTTTGCAAAGATGCATTTTAGAATTGATAAGATGCCGTGCATGTGTTTACACTAATGCTGGTGGGTGGGTAGCTGTGGGGAGCAATGCCGAAAAGATCCGTATATTGTTTTAGTTAGCCAGAGAGAGACAGAGAGGGAGAGATGGAAAGTACCCCCTAGTGGGGCATGGTCACACCGCAATCTCATCTCTTCTAGTTCTCCATCCTGTTTGGATCTGGGACACATATGCATACCCACCTGACATGTTTCTCAAGACACTGGGGCCAGGATTTGAACTGTGCAGTCAGCCATATGGGATCCAACTCCCTCAACCACCAGGCAAGGGGCTGGTCCAAGTTATCTTCCTAATGCTTCCATTTTCTCAGAGACACTGAAAGAAAGCCATCATTTGCCAGTGGGGGAAGAGGTTGGAGGCTTTGGGAGAAAGGAGAAGGCATAAAGAAGTCATCTGAGAGCAGGTGGTGGGAGACCTGGGGCAACGTGAAGGCCAGCTATGACTGGTGGCCGTGAATTCAGAGCAAGTCCACCAGCATCCAGCCGCACGTAGGTGCACAGGGGCAGGGGCTGAGTAATGGGAGAGTCGGGTTTAACCAGGCCTGAGGATTTGCAAAGCGACTGTAATGAAGCAAGAAAAGGGAAAGGGAGTGGAATGTACAGTCAGGGAAGTTCCTGTAAAGAAGATCTGGGAATTATTGCTAGGAAAGGGAGAGGAGAGATTTCAAGGGGTGATGGGCCTGCGGGATGGTGGAAGGAGGCAGGATCGAGAGATGCAGTCTCCAACTACAGTCTGCATGATCTCTGCAGGGCAGTGAGTATAGACAGACTGGAGAACAGGGCCAAGGACTGCACTCCAAGGCCCTCCAACACAGACACTGGGCAGCAAGGCGAACCCAGCAGGGATACTGAGAAGGAGCAGCCTCTGAGGCCAGAGAGGGGCTAGGAGAGCACTGTGTGGGCCCTTATTCATCACAGCAACTCCAGAGTAGGTGCCATTATTGTCCCCTTTTTACAGATGAGACAACTAAGGCACAGAGAGGTTGAGTAGCTCGGTCAATGCTACACAGTGAGTACGTGGGCAGAGGGATTTGAGTCCAGGCTGCCTGGTCCTAGTCTGTGCTGGCAATCCCTATATTGTGCTACTTCTTTCTGTGGGCAAATGAACATGGGCAGAACATATGTCTCTACATACACTCAGGCGCCTTGCAACAGGTGCATGCTTTACCTGGGCCTGTGTGGGTCTGTCCATGTGTCTGCAGGTGCACAGGCTACATGTTCACCATGTCTTCCCCACGACTCACAGGGCACGCTCCCTCTGTGTCTCCCCCCCCACTCTCAGGGTACGCTTCCCCTGTGTCTCCCCTACGACTCGCAGGGCGCATTCACCCTATGTCTCCTCCATGACTCACAGGACGCGCTCACCCTGTGTCTGTCCCACGACTCCATGCAGCCGATTATGCACATGCATGTGGATATCTGCACACACGGGCAGCAGAGTCCCTGTGGGACGGGATGGCCACATGTGTAAGCACAGTGCATGCCCACACGCCCTTGCCTGCAGACTTGCCCATGAGCATGTACATGCAGGCCATTATTATATCCACGCCTGTGCTTACGCTGTAGGCAAATATAGCCTACCACGTGTGACCATGTTTGTGCGTGGGCCTGGGAGCTCTCGGGTATGTCGCCAGAGGGCCTGACCCCTGCATCCTCTCCCTCCTCTCTTCTGGTTGTGCGTTCCCCTCACTAAGCTCAGCACAGAGCGTCTCTGAGTCCAGCTGTGCCTGCTGGAGACATCGCAC